>NC_053390.1:545552395-545879976 GCF_905171765.1 Bufo bufo | reverse complement strand
AGAACACCACAAAATTATTTATTTTTTTCCTTCTGTTCAAAGTGAACAGAAAAGGTAGACCTATGAAATGTAACAAACCACTGAGGAAAGAAACGTAAGCCTGAAAAGAAAGCAGCTATGTTTATAGGAAGAGCAGTATCAGAGCGGTGTGCTGGTTGCCCTGGTAAGAATACTGAGTAACCATAATGTAGCAATGAAACAAAATGCAGCTTTAAGTGGAAGCAGAGTATAACACATAATGTAAGAGCAAGTGGGTGCATGCAGCTCTGGATGCGAGTGGTGCCTAAAAACATGGTATGGGCACAGCTCTGAGTATGAGCATGGTATAAAGCAGATCACCTGCATGGACTAACTAACACCCTGTGCCTAAATAACCCCCTTGTAAACCTTATGTACGGCCGGCAGAAGGAAGCCACCGCCTATGATCTGCTCCTCCTGACCGAGCCTAGTACTCCCACCCCTGATCCCTGCCTAACTAACAGCACGGCGGCCCGTGCCAGACTTTAATGAAGATGAGGTGCGGGGACACGGTGTCCCCTGTACCTTTACACATAGCCGCGTGGGGAGCTCACGCTGCTCCCTGGCAGAGTGCACCAGTGCGGGGGAGCCCCCCTTCAGCCAGGGGTCGACCCACCGCCGGCTGGACACTCGTACCGCGTGGGGAGCAGCGCAGCTCCCTGGCAATGTGCACTGGGGCAGGGGGAGCCCTTCCTTTACCATGGGCCCCGCCCCCCGCCGGTTTGAATCGTGTGCCGCGTGGGGAGCCGCACAGCTCCTTGGCAGAGTGCACCAGTGCGGGGGTGCCCCCCCTCACCTAGGGGGCCGACCCCCCGCCGGCTGGGCACCCATACCGCGTGGGGAGCCGCACAGCTCCCTGGCATTGTGCTCCGGTGCGGGGGTGCCCTTCCTCACCTAGGGGGCCGCCCGCCCGCCGGACTCTAATACTGCATGCTGCGGAGAAGCAGCTTCTTACCCTTGCCAACCCCAGGATCTCCAGGTACGCCGCACTCCTCACTTACCATCACTTAAACACAGCATGCATAGCTTGAGCCAACTGCAGACACGCGTACCGCATGTAAACGAGGTATCAGAAAACATACAACCATGCTTACTCTAAGCACATGCTACCCCATTAACTGTATGCAATGGCCCCACCAGGCCTCTGAACGGCCAGACAAACAACCATGGTTCGACCATTAGCGCCCAAACTCTGCTTCATTCCAGAGCGCTACATGTCGCGGACCGCAGCGTGGGTCCCGTGCAAACAACTCCGATCCTACCATGAATACCAGCGCCCTCCTGAGACATTCTGCCGTCGCCCAGCCGTAAGGAGCATCCACACCATGCTGCTGTATCCTAGAGCTGACCCAGAGGGAGTGAAATCAGCTGAATCAGCGTCACCCTGGGCCCACAGGTGCCTATAAATAGCCTAGTAATCAGCCAGCCTGGGCCCACAGGTACGTATGAATAGCCTTGTAATCAGCCTCCCCTCCCGCAAATGCAGCAATATCTTGCTTATACAATTTCATTTATTTTCATTTTAAGGGATATCTTTTCCATTCACACGTCCACAAAATGGGTCTGCGGAATGGGTGCAGACCCATTTATTTTCAATGGGGCCAGAGTGTGCTGTCCGCATTTGCGGATCCGCACTTCCGCATCCGTGTTTCCGTTTCCGCAAAAAAATAGAACATGTCCTATTCTTGTCCGCAATTGCAGACAAGATTAGGCATTTTCTATTATAGTGGTGGCGATGTGCGGTCCGCAAATTGCGGAATGCACATTGCCGGTGTCCGTGTTTTGCGGATCTGCAAAACACTTATGGACGTGTGAATGGACCCTCATAGTAACATTATTAAAGGTTACGTTTTATCTTTATATTCTAATGGATTGCTTTCCTTGTACAATGTTATAATATACTTTCTATGTTAGAAAGTATATTATAGTGCATTTGTATTGTGCAGCAGTTGTGTGTGTTTCTGCTGCGATACCGCAGGTATATAGAGGGACAAGCGTTATTGGAACAAATAATTTCTACTGGTGTGATATACCAGTCGCCCCCCAAACTGATTGAAGCTGGGTGTTATATACCAATATACTTTCTTTATAGTGCATTTGGGTACTGTATAGTGCATTTGCGCATGAGCATATGCGAAAATGATATTGCTGATATTTCGCATTGAAAAAAATTATGAATGGAGATCGCAAATTCAAATAATATATCTGGTATGTCACTGTCCATGTTGTGGGACTATTTGTGCACTTCTAGTAATTATTTCTTGGCTGAAAATATGAGCTGAAGGTTTTTCAGGTTCGTCTGCCATTAAAATGAATGGGACCCGCCGCGAACTTGCGGTTCGCGAACATTTGATCGTGTTCGCTCGATCGCGTTCGCGAACCGTCCCGGCAGATGTTCGTCCATCACTAACTCCTGGCACTTGTGGTCCATAAGTTAAGTTTAGCTGTTACCCTCGCTAGGCTCTCTGCATCTTGGTGTATAGACAGTAGTCTGGTGCTTGGTTTCTGTAGTTATTTTCTCCAGGCTTGATCGGGGCCCAGAGGAAAGGAACACAGCTACATGGTGACTTTAGCCTGTTTCTCTCCTCCATGAACTTGCTTCTCCTCCTCTCACCAACTACTTTCTTCTCTACATTCTCCATTACTCTGCCTTCTAAGCTAGACACCCCCCCTCTATATATATTATGTGGTGCCAGCACCACCTAGGGGCGAATGGATGTAAATAAACTTGCCAGCCAGATAAGAGGAAATATCATACATTGCAATTCAATACATACAGTTGTGTTCAAAATAATAGCAGTCAGACATGACTAACCTGATCAATCACTGTTTTTGGTAGAAATGATATTTCTACATGCCAAATAATTTACTAGCAGGTGTAGCAGGTTCCAGACCAACAAGATTGACGTTATGGAGTGGCCAGCCCAATCCCTGGATCTTAATCCAATAGAAAACTTGTGGGGTGACATAAAAAATGCAGTTTCTGAGGCAAAACCAAGAAATAGAGAAGAACTGTGGAATGTAGTCCAATCATCCTGGGCTGGAATACCTGTTCACAGGGGCCAGAAGTTGGTTGACTCCATGCAACACAGATGTACAGCAGTTCTCATAAACAGTGGTTATACAACTAAATATTAGTTAAGTGATTCAAAGGAAAGCAAAATATTCTAACATTTTTCAGTTTATATAGTTAATGTTTTATTTTGTAAAGAAGAATACAAACACTGCTATTTTTTTGAACAGTCTAATATTTACTTTTCTTCAATTTTGTTAGAGGAACAACACAAATTTGATATATTTTTCTTCATGTTTTGATTTGGAATAGAATGTGAAGTGTTCCCAATGCATTTGTGTGTATGGAAATAAAAGCTATTAGAAGGATTTTGAGCTTTCTTCACTTTTTTAAACACACTGCTATTATTCTGAACACAACTGTATATATACATTAAGATGTTTGAAGTTTCCCATTTACACACATATGTGGGACGCTGCATATGCCCCAGGACCTTTCCTGTAGCATACGTTAAATGTTTGCCAACATAACCTAACATATGAATGCCTAGGGCCGTTTTTACACAGTCAGTGTTTGGTGGGAGTTTGATCAGTAATTTCCATCAATGATTGTGAGACAAAACCAGGAGTAAAGCCTACACAGAGATAAGTGTAAGAAGGTATCTGGAATCATCGTGTATGGAAGGTATGTGTCACCGAAGTTCCTGGCCTCGGTGAAGTAAGAGCCGGTATTTAGCTATTGCTAATTGACACCTTGAGATTTAGCATGGATGACCTGGGATGGCTCTTACTGGGAGTAGTCAAAGTGCTGGGTGGGTGACTACTCCTCACGTTCCAGGCTGGGGTTTGCCAGGCATAAAAACCAGCCAGCACTGCCAGGTGGGTGGATTTACTTCCCTCTGACAGTGAAGCTCAGGAGTCTGTGTGCTGTGAACTGAGGGCGGTGCTGGGATTTGAGGTTTGAGCTGGGCTGGAGGACTCAGGCCCCTCTAAAGGTGAACAGGCCGCCTATGGACTTGATGAGGCTGAACTGCTAACAGGGTGTGAATTAACACCCAGGAGAAAAGGTGACTTTTATTGTTTATGGACTTTCCTTGTGTGTCTACAAACACCAAGCCACCTGCAATTTGATATATACCAATGTGTAAATAAACACGCTGTTTGATTCAAGAACTGTGTATTTTGCCTCAATACTGCATCCGCTAGTCCTAACTACCAGAGTGAATCCCCACATAAGGTATAATGGAAAAATTTGCAACTGTTCTGAGTTTTTGACCCACACCTGATTTTGGCTCACAATCACTGATGGAATTCACTGATCAAACACTGACCAAACACTGACTTGGTGAAAGGGTCCTAAAGGTAGATTTACAGTGAGTAATTTTCTGGCTGATTTTTGGCAATGAACTTTAGTAAGAACACTTGTTCCCGCTAATCAGCCCCTGTAAAGGTGCTACAGTGATCTGCTGCCCAGAAACAATGAATCTGTATGAGGACGAGTGATTGCAGGGGTCATCACTCATCCCCATAGAGTGGAGGTGATTGCTGCATCTTACCTCCACTGAAGAGCAGGCCGTTCCTTCCATTGCACATGAGCGTCCAGTAACGTGGCAAAAAAATTCCCAGCTCCGCAGAGGCTGTCCTAGCACCCCGGTCATACAAATACTCGTTGACAGCTTTTTCTTGTTGGAGCAGGCAGTCGAACATTAGGAGTGTTGAATTCCAACGTGTCGGGCTGTCGCAAATCAAGCGCCTCACTGGCATGTTGTTTCGCCGCTGGATATCTGAAAAGTGCGCCATGGCCGTGTAGGAACACCTGAAATGGCCACACACCTTCCTGGCCTGCTTTAGGACGTCCTGTAAGCCTGGGTACTTATGCACAAAGCATTGTACGATCAGATTACACACATGTGCCATGCACGGCACATGTGTCAACTTGCCCAAATTCAATGCCGCCAACAAATTGCTTCCGTTGTCACAAACCACTTTGCCGATCTCCAGTTGGTGCGGAGTTAGCCACTGATCCACCTGTGCGTTCAGGGCGGACAGGAGTGCTGGTCCGGTGTGACTCTCTGCTTTCAGGCAAGTCAACCCCAAGACGGCGTCACACTGTCGTATCCGGGATGTGGGATAGCCCCTTGGGAGCTGGGGGGGGGGGTGCCGTTGATGTAGAGCAAGACACAGCAGCAGAAGAGGACTCAGCCGAGGAGGTTATGGAAGAGGATAGAGTAGGAGGAGTAGAGGAGGTGGCAGCAGGCCTTCCTGCAAGTTGTGGCAGTGTCACCAACTCCTCTGCAGAGCCACACATTCCATGCTTGGCAGCCGTCAGCAGGTTTACCCAATGCGCAGTGTAGGTGATATACCTGCCCTGACCATGCTTTGCAGACCAGGTATCAGTGGTCAGATGGACCCTTGCCCCAACACTGTGTGCCAGACATGCCATTACTTCCTTTTGCACAATCGAGTACAGGTTGGGGATTGCCTTTTGTACAAAGAAATTTCGGCCAGGTACCTTCCACTGCGGTGTCCCAATAGCTACAGATTTTTTGAAGGCCTCAGACTCCACCAGCTTGTATGGTAAAAGCTGGCGGGCTAAGAGTTCAGACAAACCAGCTGTCAGACGCCGGGCAAGGGGGTGATGTAACGGACCGTTTCAGCAGACAAGGGGTTAAAATCCGTTTAGGCGATAAGCCCCTTTCTGAGAGACAGGCACAGCTACTGCAGGACACCAACCTCCCGAACTGGATTCAAAGTAGCACTCCAAACTGGAACCTCACGAATAGCTGCTAGCAGACGAACAGGGATCAGCTTACACTTCTGGCAATCGGTCTTCTAACAGCATACAGTGAATCCCCCCAATAACGAGACAAGGCTCCGTGTTGAGGGTCAAACAGTGGACTGACTGTACTTCACGTACAGCCTCTTTTATTCATAAACCACAAACATAGTACTGCCCACAGGGGTTTGAAATACAACCAATCAGTAATTTACAACACATACAATGTAACTACAGCAACCAATCGTTCACACCCCCAGAGGACCAGAATGAAGACTGTGACATAGGACAAATACAATATATCCCCACAATGCATCATGGTCTCCTCCTCTCTCTCCGGAGACAACCTGAGGAGCAATCCAATTATCTCTGAGGACAAAGGGAGATCGCCAATACACATGTGAGGACAACAGAACAGACATCACCATTTAAACACACAATGGGACAATGGCACAATAGAAGCACACCCGCATATTCCTCCCAAGCTGACAAGTTACACTTATTATAAATTGTTACAACTTTGTGAGTTTACATTGGCCATACATATAACTTACATTAATTTAAACAGTATAACTTGGGGACAAACCTATCCAAAATTCACTTGAATAGGTTAAGGGGTTTAAAAGTTAGTATATGGCCCATAATCCAGGGGCAAGAGGCCTGCAGCAGCCAGTCCTCTCCAAAACCCAGTGGCGAGGTTGGTTTCGCCACAGGTGACTTTGTGACATTGGCTTCTTACGCTCAAACATGTCCTTGACAGACACCTGACTGTGGGCAGATGAGCAGGAACTGCTCAAGGCGAGAGACGGAGTGGCGGATGGTTGAGAGGGGGCAAGGAGGACAGCAGTGGTTGACGTGGCTGAAGATGCTGGACCAGGAGGAGGATGGTGGCTTTGAGTTTGTGTGCTGCTTGTACTCATGTGTTGATCCCATAGGCGTTTGTGAGGTGCGATCATGTCCCTTCGCAAAGCAGTTGTACCTAGGTGGGTGTTGGACTTCCCACGACTCCGTTTCTTTTGGCACAGGTTGCAAATGGCATCGCTGTTGTCAGAGGCAGACACACAAAAAAAATGCCACACTGCTGAGCTCTGCAATGACGGAATTCTGGTGGTGGTAACAGTATGCGTTGATTGGCGTGCTGTCTGGCTGACCCCGGGTGCCGATGCATGCTGTCTAACTGTGCCACTAGCTCCTTGCGATGACCTCCCCCTGCTTCCAACTCGTCTCCTCCTCCTCTCTGTCTCCCCATCAGAACTTTCCACCTGTTCTTCTTCTCTTCGAGCAGGCACCCACGTGACATCCACGGACACATCGTCATCATCAACCGCTTCACTTGTATCTGGCAAATCAGTAAAGGAAGCAGCAGTGGGTACAACATCATCATCATCATCACACCGTACGTCCATGTGTGTAATGCTGCCTGACTGAGACATATCCCTGTTATCTACATCCTCTGGCAATAATGGTTGTGCATCACTCATTTCTTCCAACTGATGTGTAAATGACTCCTCTGACAGATCAAGTGAAGCGGCTGTGGTGCTAGTGTTGGTGGTGGCGGCAGGCGGGCGAGTGGTAACTTAAGAGGTGCCCAAAGCTGAGCTGGAGGAGGATGGTGCGTCAAGGTTCCGAGCGGAAGCTGTAGAAGATTGGGTGTCCTGTTGTCACGGCGGATGTGCACAGTTAAACAGACAACACACCAACCAGGCTCTGGACGAGAGACAGGGGAAGGGTCACCTCCTAATTTATCCCTGACCTCTTTCCCTGCAATGCTCAGCCCACAGACAAACCTTGATGGTAGATTTGCTGTGTCCACCAGCCTAAACTAACAGAACCCTGAACTCCCTGAGATGGTGAAGTGGGGAGAAAGGAGCAGCCAGCTCGCACAGAACCTGGATGGGTAAGATGACATAAACAACCAAACAAGAAAAGACACTTATCTGCTGAGAGCAGGAACAAACAGCCAACCTTCCTTCCAAACTTCCCAGACACTAATGAACAGTATAATCCGCTCAGAGCACTTTAGCTGGAGACCATTTAAACTAATGACTCCACCCAGTGCACCTGAAGCGAGGCGGATCCAGCACAGCATCAAAACAAATGCTAGACTCGTGCTGCAATCCTGTCTGACCTCCGCACATCATCAGAGTGGGGCATGACAGTACCCCCCCTTCTACGGGTGACCTCCGGACACCCTGGACAAACCTTATCCGGATGGGACCTATGAATGGCCCTCACCAGACGGCTGGCGTTGACATCTGACGCCGGAACCCACATCCTCTCCTCAGGACCGTATCCCCTCCAGTGAACCAGGTACTGGAGGGAACCCCGCAGAACTCTCGAGTCGAGAATCCTGGAGATCTCGAACTCCAAGTTTCCCTCGACCAGAACAGGAGGAGGAGGCAATGGCGATGGTACCCCCGGTTTAACATACTTTTTTAGTAAAGACTTGTGGAAGACATCGTGGATCCTCCAAGTCTGCGGCAGATCAAGTCGAAATGCCACAGGATTGATCACAGCAGAAATCTTATATGGACCAACAAATCTTGGACCCAGTTTCCAAGATGGCATTCTCAACTTGATATTCCTAGTGGACAACCACACCAATCACCCACACACAGGTCCGGACCAGTCACACGTCTCCTGTCTGCCATTCGTTTATACCTCTCACCCATCCTCTCCAAATTCCCTTGAATCCCCCGCCAGATAGAGGATAAGGCAGAAGAGAATCTCTCCTCCTCTGGCATCCCGGAGGAACCAGACCCAGAAAAGGTACCAAACTGAGGATGGAAACCGTATGCGCCAAAAAATGGCGACTTACCCGTGGATTCCTGCCTACGGTTATTCAATGCAAATTCTGCTAAGGGCAAGAATGAGGACCAGTCCTCCTGATTCTCAGCCACAAAGCACCTCAAGTAGGTCTCCAGGTTTTGATTGGTACGCTCCTTCTGACCATTCGACTGTGGATGAAAAGCCGACGAGAAAGAAAGTTGAATGCCAAGTCGAGAGCAGAACGCCCTCCAAAACCTGGAGACAAACTGCGTGCCCCTATCAGAGACAATATCCGAAGGAATACCGTGCAATTTAACAATATTATCCACAAAAATCTGCGCCAGAGTCTTAGCGTTAGGCAGACTTGTTAGTGGTATAAAGTGAGCCATTTTACTGAAACGTTCGACTACCACCAAAATCACTGTTCTCCCGGAGGAACTCGGTAGGTCCGTAATAAAGTCCATGGACAAATGTGTCCAAGGACGAGATGGAATAGACAATGGAAGAACTGAACCAGGCGGTCGAGTATGAGCAACCTTAGACCGAGCGCAGGTTTCACAAGCTGCCACGTAATTCTCAATACTCTTACGCAAACCTGGCCACCAGAACCTCCGGGACACCAGATCACAGGTGGACTTACCACCAGGATGTCCAGCGAGAACAGTATCGTGATGTTCCTTGCACACCTTGTATCGTAGGCCCTCAGGAACAAACAACCTCCCTGGTGGACACGAACCAGGAGCCCCCTCCTGAGCTCCCAACACCTCCATCTCCAATTCAGGGTACAGAGCGGAGACCACCACTCCATCCGCCAAAATCGGCGCTGGATCTTCTGAATCACCTCCCCCAGGGAAGCTGCGAGACAAGGCATCTGCCTTGACGTTCTTGACCCCTGGGCGAAAGGTAACCACGAAATTGAACCTGGTAAAAAACAATGACCATCTGGCCTGTCTAGGGTTCAGACGCTTGGCAGATTGCAGGTAAGCCAAATTCTTATGGTCTGTATACACAGTAACAGGGTGAGAAGCCCCCTCTAACCAGTGATGCCATTCTTCAAAGGCCAACTTGATCGCCAACAACTCCCTATCTCCAACATCATAATTCCTCTCGGCGACCGAGAGCTTCCTGGAGAAGAAGGCACACGGGACCCACTTGCCAGGAGAAGGACCCTGCGAAAGCACCGCCCCAACCCCCACCTCTGATGCATCAACCTCGACCACGAATGACTGAGATACATCCGGCTGCACCAGAATGGGAGTAGACGCAAAACGCTCCTTAATAGCCGAAAAGGCCTGCAATGCCTCATCCGACCAGACAGAGACATCAGCGCCCTTCTTGGTCATATCAGTAAGAGGTTTGACTAACGTGGAATAATTTAAAATAAATTTTCTATAATAATTCGTAAACCCCAAAAATCGCATCAAAGCTTTCTGATTCTCCGGTCGATCCCACTCCAGAACCGCCCGGACCTTTTCGGGGTCCATACGAAAACCAGAATCAGAAAGCGTGTATCCCAAAAATGGAATCTCTTGCACCGCAAACAAACATTTCTCCAATTTGGCGTATAACTTATTCTCCCGCAGGATCGTCAAAACCTGTCTCACATGATCCTGATGGGTCTTCAGATCAGGAGAATAAATTATAATGTCATCAAGGTAAACTACTACGAACCTCCCCACCAAATGATGAAAAATATCATTGACGAATCGCTGAAATACAGCTGGCGCATTCGTCAACCCAAAAGGCATTACCAGGTTCTCAAAATGACCCTCGTGCGTATTGAAGGCCGTTTTCCACTCATCCCCCTCCTTGATCCTGATCAGATTGTATGCTCCTCTCAAATCCAACTTGGAGAACACCTTGGCTCCAACAATCTGATCAAAAAGATCAGAGATTAAAGGCAGGGGATATGGATCCCGGAAATCCAAACACGGTCTCAGTGATCCATCTTTCTTCTTCACGAAGAACAAACCTACAGCCACTGGAGACTTAGATGGTCTAATATGACCCTTTGCCAAACTCTCGGCGACATACTTTCGCATGACCTCTCTCTCGGGTTGAGAGAGGTTGTAGAGCCGAGACTTGGGCAACTTAGCCCCCGGAATGAGATTCACAGGACAATCATAGTCACGATGAGGGGGCAAATCCTGAGCCCCACCCTCCGCAAACACATCCGAAAAATCTGAGAGATACTGAGGCAAGGCCGTAACGGACACTTCAGAAATAGATGTGACAAGACAATTATCCGAACAAAACTTGCTCCAACCAATGATTTGTCTCGCCTGCCAGTCTATAATTGGGTTATGTTTAGACAACCATGGCAACCCCAAAACTTATGGAGCTGGCAAATCCTTCATGACGAAACAGGAAATAATCTCAGCATGTGAATCACCCACCACCCATCATGAACAACGTGAGTAAGGCTCCCTTGAGAAAGAGGGGAAGAATCAATGGCAAAAACACGAATCTCGTTCTCTAACGTGCAAATACTTAGTCCCAAACCCTCAAGAAACAGAAAGTCAATTAAATTTACCCCAGCACCACAATCAAGAAAAGCATCAACAAACACATTTCGAGACTCTAGTGCCACCATAGCTGAAAGGAGAAAACGGGAACTGCAGGGAACTTGCATACCAGTCTGCTCTACCACACCATTCATACTACCAAGTGTGAGGGAGTTTTTTTTTTTCTTTTTCTTTTTTCTTTATCACTTTCCCCTGTGATTCAACATACGGACAAGAAAAAACAAAATGACCCCTCTTTCCACAAAAGAAACATAAATTTTGCGCTTTACGAAAGTCTCTACTATCCGAATGGAAAGATATCTGACCTAATTGCATGGGTTCCTCTCCTACTCCAGAATAACAAGCAATATCTCCCTGGGCAGCTGGTGAAACAAAACCACACGCGGGAGGAATCCCCTGCACAGAGGGACCCATACACCTCTCTCTGAAACGTCTATCCAAACGTATCGCCAAATACATTGCATTTTCCAAAGTATCTGGGTATTCATGAAAAGCCAGAGCATCCTTCAACCTTTCAGATAACCCCTGACAAAACTGGCTACGTAGCGCGGGGTCGTTCCACCCTGACTCAGTAGCCCACCTCCTAAACTCTGTGCAGTAAACCTCAGCAGTATGTTTACCCTGTAGTAAGTTACGTAATTTTGACTCTGCCATCGAAACTCGATCTGGGTCATCGTAAATCAATCCCAGGGCTTTAAAAAATTCCTCCACCGACCGGAGAGCCAGAGAACCGGGCGGCAGGGAAAAAGCCCAGGATTGCGCGTCCCCTTTCAGCAAAGACATGACGATACCCACCCTCTGATCCTCATTACCTGATGAAAATGGGCACAATCGAAAGTACAACTTACATGATTCCTTGAAACAGAAAAAATCATCAGTACCCCCTGCAAATTTCTCCGGAAGAGCGACTTTATGCTCCCCAACAATTTGACCTGTACCTGAAGCCAACACCCTCTGACACTGTGTGACCGTACTACGTAGATCCGCAACCTCCAGGGACAAACCCTGCATGCGGTCAACCAGTGCATCAATTGACGCCATCACATAAACGCTGAGCAATGGCAGTCACAGTATGGCGGATTATAATGTCACGGCGGACGTGCACAGTTAAACAGACAACACACCAACCAGGTTCTGGACGAGAGACAGGGGAAGGGTCGCCTCCTAATTTATCCCTGACCTCTTTCCCTGCAATGCTCAGCCCACAGACAAACTTTGATGGTAGATTTGCTGTGTCCACCAGCCTAAACTAACAGAACCCTGAACTCCCTGAGATGGTGAAGTGGGGAGAAAGGAGCAGCCAGCTCGCACAGAACCTGGATGGGTAAGATGACATAAACAACCAAACAAGAAAAGACACTTATCTGCTGAGAGCAGGAACAAACAGCCAACCTTCCTTCCAAACTTCCCAGACACTAATGAACAGTATAATCCGCTCAGAGCACTTTAGCTGGAGACCATTTAAACTAATGACTCCACCCAGTGCACCTGATGCGAGGCGGATCCAGCACAGCATCAAAACAAATTCTAGACTCGTGCTGCAATCCTGGCTGACCTCCGCACATCGTCAGAGTGGGGCATGACACCTGTGTTAGCCAGTTAACTATGTCCTCAGAACTTTTCGAGTTCAGGGTACATGGCCTCTGAACACTAGGCATTATTCTAGGGCCAAAGGGAATCACAGCACCACGACCACGACGGCCCCTGCGGGGTGGCCTGCCTCTGCCTGTCATTTTTATTAGATTCGTTAAGTTGTACTATGCGTGCAAGCTACTGTGACACCAGATATGAGTTGCGCTGGTGACACTATGCACTTGCAGCTGGGCCTTAAACACACAAACACGTGTGTGCAACTGACAGCTATTTATTCACAGTCAAAATTGTTGCTTTTCTTTAAATGGAATCGAATGTGACACCAGATATGAATGGCGCTGAAGTGACACTATGCGCTTGCAGCTGGGTCTTAAACACACAAACACGTGTGTGCAACTGACTGCTATTTATTCACAGTCAAAATTGTTGTTTTTCTTTAAATGGAATCAAATGTGACACCAGATATGAATGGCGCTGAAGTGACACTATGCGCTTGCAGCTGGGCCTTAAACACACAAACACGTGTGTGCAACTACGTATATAGGTGAACAGGGCACTCAAGGATAGCTGCGACCGTGTATTTAAGGCAAAGATGAGCTTTATTGATAATATAAATATATTTGATGCATATAACAATCAAGAATGCAGTAGAATAAATAGGTTATTAACAATTAAATATAATGAATATTCGACAGAGCAAAGGCTATTATTCGATTAATCAGCAAATATTCAATAGTCCAATATTGTAAATCTTGGATCCAATGATTGTGAACATCCAAAGACTTGTTTGCAATAAGTCTATTCGTTTTTTACTTTCATATTGAGACAACAGTCATATGCTTTGCAGTTATTCAAATAGTCGCGGCGGCGTCCCGCCAAAGCGACGTGAATGGCAGCAACTCACTGCTGAAAAGCTTGCAAGCGAATTAAGTCCATTACCTTTGTATCGACCAAGTGTTCGTCCGAAATAATCACAAGAGCCTTCAAGTGTACTTACTCCCAGGATCTGCCTTTAGATATTTGTAGCAGTATTCAATCAGGAGATTAAAGCCGGCTCTCTGTTCGGTTATGGTCGATTTAATGGTAAGGTAGGTTTTTCAGTACAAAGATGGGGTGTAGCACCAGACGCGTTTCGGGGTCCAACCCCTTCCTCAGTGGTACCACTGAGGAAGGGGTTGGACTCCGAAACGCGTCTGGTGCTACACCCCATCTTTGTACTGAAAAACCTACCTTACCATTAAATCGACCATAACCGAACAGAGAGCCGGCTTTAATCTCCTGATTGAATACTGCTACAAATATCTAAAGGCAGATCCTGGGAGTAAGTACACTTGAAGGCTCTTGTGATTATTTCGGACGAACACTTGGTCGATACAAAGGTAATGGACTTAATTCGCTTGCAAGCTTTTCAGCAGTGAGTTGCTGCCATTCACGTCGCTTTGGCGGGACGCCGCCGCGACTATTTGAATAACTGCAAAGCATATGACTGTTGTCTCAATATGAAAGTAAAAAACGAATAGACTTATTGCAAACAAGTCTTTGGATGTTCACAATCATTGGATCCAAGATTTACAATATTGGACTATTGAATATTTGCTGATTAATCGAATAATAGCCTTTGCTCTGTCGAATATTCATTATATTTAATTGTTAATAACCTATTTATTCTACTGCATTCTTGATTGTTATATGCATCAAATATATTTATATTATCAATAAAGCTCATCTTTGCCTTAAATACACGGTCGCAGCTATCCTTGAGTGCCCTGTTCACCTATATACGTATATGCTTTTCTAAATTGAGTGAGTGGCCTCAATTTACAGGAGCACCTGGTGTCGTTTGAGTGTTCTTAGTGCGACATCTTACTCAATTTTACGTGTGTGCAACTGACTGCTATTTATTCACAGTCAAAATTGTTGTTTTTCTTTAAATGCAATCGAATGTGACACTAGATATGAATGGTGCTGAAGTGACACTATGCGCTTGCAGCTGAGCCTTAAACACACAAACACGTGTGTGCAACTGACTGCTATTTATTCAGACACAATTGTTGTTTTTCTTTAAATGGAATCGCCCCCTATACATCATCATTGAGCAAACTTTGACCCTGTACCTCACAGTCAGCAGACACATTCCAGCCCTGTAGGCTCATGCGTCCTTTTGAGGAGGTGACAAACCTAGTCAGTCGCACCGAAGGCACCATCAGCGACATCATACCATTTGTTTTCTTCCTGGAGTGTGCCCTGCGAAGAGTGCTGGATCAGGCCATAGATGAGCGTGAAGAGGAAGAGGAAGAGTTGTGGTCACCATCACCACCAGAAACAGCCTTATCAGCATCGCTTGCTGGACCTGCGGCAACGCTGGAAGAGGATTGTGAGGAAGAGGAGTCAGAGGAGGAATGTGGCTTTGAGGAGGAGGAGGAAGACCAACCACAACAGGCATCCCAGGGTGCTCGTTGTCACCTATCTGGTACCCGTGGTGTTGTACGTGGCTGGGGGGAAGAACATACCTTCAGTGAGATCACTGAGGACGAGGAACGGGACATGAGTAGCTCGGAATCCAACCTTGTGCAAATGGGGTCTTTCATGCTGTCGTGCCTGTTGAGGGACCCTCGTATAAAAAGACTGAAGGAAAACGACCTGTACTGGGTGGCCACGCTACTAGACCCCCGGTATAAGCAGAAAGTGCCTGAAATGTTACCGAATTACAGCAAGTCGGAAAGAATGCAGCAGTTCCAAAATAAATTAAAAAGTATGCTTTACACAGCGTATAAGGGTGATATCACAGTACAATGGGAATCTAACAGGGGAAGAGGTGAAAGTAATCCTCCTCCTCCCACGACCACGCCGGCAAGGACAGGACGCTTTAACTGCAGATATCGCCTTAACTGCAGATATCGACACTCTGAGGAGCGATGAACCCCTTGACTACTGGGTGTGCAGGCTTGACCTGTGGCCTGAGCTATCCCAATTTGTGATAGAACTTCTGGCCTGCCCCGCTTCAAGTGTCCTGTCAGAAAGGACCTTCAGCCCAGCAGGAGGTATTGTCACTGAGAAGCGAAATCGCCTAAGTCAAAAAAGTCTAGATTACCTCACCTTTATTAAGATAAATGAGGGATGGATCCCGAAGGGACTGACAGTGGGTGATACATTCGACTAAAAAAGGCCTGATGAGATGAGCTGTCTTGGGCCAAAAATGGTCCACACGCTGCTGTATTTTATCTCTGAATGCCGGATGACTTGCGTGACTTATCCGCCACCAACTAGGGTTCAAGCCGCAATGTTTTAGGGCACTTTCTGCCTGGGAAACATCAATACCTAGTTTTTCAGGCATGTGTACATTCCTAACTTTTCTGGCTTCTGGTGCTGCACTATGGCTTAAAAAAAAAAAAAAGGCAACGTTACCTTGTTGTGGTGAAGTGGCTTGCGTATCACAATGAAGCGACCACCTATATGAGTGTGTTGGCAATGGCAATGTTGGCACACCCCAGATAATAAGGTTGTTGCTTCATTGTGAACAGACCAAAAGCGATCGTCTGGATAATTTTGCATAGAAAAAACATTCATTTTCTTTGTGATCATCTAAGGTGATCATTAAAGCCTACTAGGCCAACAATGGGCCCACACTGCAGAATCATTGTTTTCTGGGTCATTTAACTGTCACTGAACTACCTCAGCACGACCATAGGCTTTGAAAAACCCCCATCGCCTGCAATCTCCCAAACGTGCGCACAAGCACAGTCATCACTACACCAAGATTGACGCATAGAGGTATAAAATTTATGTCATTAGTGTGTCAACTATTGACAACTCTTTGCGGTTGTCTAAAATCTATTCCATACACGTCCCCTGATAGGACACGTAACAGGGATTAAACTGATAGGAATAGTACTACTTAACACACCTTATAATAATAATAATAATAATAATAATACTAGTGGACGTAACAGGGATTAAACTGATAAGAATAGTACTACTTAACATACCGCTCCTATCTGGTGGCACAGTAGATTGCACGCGCAGTGCCCCAAATTGGACGTAGGAGGACCGACCAAGCATCTTTTTCCATCTCTCGGTTCCTAAAATCGATTCAATATACATGTCCCCTGATAGGGGACGTAACAGGGATTAAACTTATAGGAATAGTACTACTTAACACACCGCTCCTATCAGTTTAATCCCTGTTATGTCCCCTATCAGGGGACGTGTATATGGAATCGATTTTAGGAACCGGTAGATGGAAAAAGATGCTTGGTCGGTCCTCCTACGTCCAATTTGGGGCACTGCGCGTGCAATCTACTGTGCCACCAGATAGTAGCAGTATGTTAGGTAGTACTATTCCTATCTGGTGGCACAGTAGATTGCACGCGCAGTGCCCCAAATTGGACGTAGGAGGACCTACCAAGCATCTTTTTCCATCTACCGGTTCCTAAAATCGATTCCATATACACGTCCCCTGATAGGGGACGTAACAGGGATTAAACTGATAAGAATAGTACTACTTAACACACCGCTCCTATTTGGTGGCACAGTAGATTGCATGCGCAGTGGCCCAAATTGGACGTAGGAGGACCGACCAAGCATCTTTTTCCATCTCCCGGTTGCTAAAATCGATTGCATATACACGTCCCCTGATAGGGGACGTAACAGGGATTAAACTGATAAGAATAGTACTACTTAACACACCTTATAATAATGCAGAGAGAGGCAACGCAGAGAGAGGAGTCTGAAGAAGAGGAGTCAGAGGAGGAAGGTGGCTTTGAGGAGGTGGAAGACCAACCACAGCAGGCGTCCCAGGGGGCTTGTTGTCACCTTTCGGGGACCCTTGGTGTTGTACGTGGCTGGGTGGAGGAAGAGACCTTCAATGACATCAGTGAGGACAAGGAACAGGACATGGCTAGCTTGGTATCCAACCTTGTGCAAATGGGGAGTTTGCGGTTGTGCAAATGGACTGTTTGCGGTTGTTTGCGGTGCGTTAAACGGGGAGTTTGGTCTGTCACTGTGAAGCGGGCATAACCCTTACACTACCTGATCGATACAACATCATACCTGATGTTTTAAAGCACGTTATTCCAAACAATTTAGGAATGTTAGGTGATTTATTCCCTTTATGGATTAAAACTAGACTCTGCGTCAACTATGTAATTTTCCATGGGAGTTTTGCCATGGATCCCCCTCCGGCATGCCACAGTCCAGGTGTTAGTCCCCTTGAAACAACTTTTCCATCACTATTGTGGCCAGAAAGAGTCCCTGTGGGTTTTAAAATTCGCCTGCCTATTGAAGTCTATGGCGGTTCGCCCGGTTCGCCCGTTCGCGAACATTTGTGAAAATTTGCGTTTGCTGTCTGCGAACAAAAATTTTTATGTTCGCGACATCTCTATCGTCACTACCTCCACGAGTTGGGAGTGTGTGATTTGCGTGACACTTGCCTTCCTTGGATGTGTTAGGCTACTTTCACACTGGCATCTTGAATTCCGTTTGTAAGATCCATTTCAGGGATCTCACAAACGGTTCAAAATGGATCAGTTCAACCCCAATGCATTCTGAATGGATAAGGATCCGTTCAGAATGCATCAGTTTGGCTCCGTTCCGCCTCCATTCCGCTCTGGATGCGGACACCAAAACGAGGCTTGCAGCGTTTTGGTGTCCGCCTGGCGATACGGAGCCAAACTGATCCGTCCTAAATTACAATGTAAGTCAATGGGAGCGGATCCATTTTCACTGACACAATATGGTGCAATTTAAAATGGATCCGTCCCCCATTGACTTTCAATGTAAGTCAGGACGGATCCGTTTTGACTTTGTTCTTCATAATGCAAATGGATCCGTTCTGAACGAATACAATCGTTTGCATTATAGGTGCGGATCTTTCTGTGCAGATACCAGACGGATCCGCACCTAACGCAGGTGTGAAAGTAGCCTTAGCCGTTTCTCAGGCTTCCTCTCCGGCATCGAACCCTGATTCCCTGTTACCCGTGATCAACATGGTAGGCGCAAAAAAGAACATCGAAAGTTGATAGGGCAGACATCCAAATGGATCGTCGCCGTCACGGGGATGTGCAGTTGCCCAGAGGTTATCTAGAGTCACCAATGTGGCAGCAGGCCCTCGCCCCTCATGTTTTAGGAGGTCAGATCAGCAGGCCCTTGCTCCTAATGATTTTGAGGGTCACCAGCAGGCCATCAATCATAATTTTTTACGGGTGTGTATGATGCCCTCTTTTATGTGTAACAAAGGGTGTATTGGAGTGCCGGTTCCTTGTAATTTTTGGCAGCCCTTTCACTTAGTGCATAGGCTTTATGAGTATAGGAGTCCTACTACCTGAACAATTGTACCACAATGTGAATGAGGCCCTCCTTTATGTTATATACAGGCTGTTTCGGAGTGCCTCTTCCTTGTTATTTTATTGTAGCACTTGCACTTTATATACACTTGAATATACAGGAAAGAATGTTTCCTAACAATTTTTCCTGTAAAATTTATTTTTTGGGGGGGTTTTGTGCATATTTTTGTATGGTTCCCAGCAGCGACCTGTGAGTCCAAGATGCATCCAGACATCGTCCCCATGGTGTTCCTGATCCATTTCGGTGGTGTTTCTGTCACTTTCTGACCTTTTCCAATGGACGAAGCACCCTCCCCTCTTCAGAGCAGGGGGTGCCTGGTTGTCTCCCATTAACTTCCATTATACTCGGGGTGGTCGGCCAAGCACACGAATATAGCAATGTGTTTGGGCCAAACACCCGAATACTTTGGTGCTCGATCACTACTCACTGCAGTTTTCCCTTTCAAAAATAAGCCCTTCATAGCTATAGAAAAATCAGGAAAACCTAATTCGTTACCATGAAGCACGGGGAAATTTGGATTTGTTGCGAATTGAAGTTTTCCTAAAAGTACATAATACATTGATAAGAAAACTGACAGGGAATCTGTAAACCCATGTGCCTGGAATGGTCTATTAGGCATGCACACAGACCTCAGGCAGACCCGAGGGTCTCTGGCTACAATGTAAATGCATCGGCACCCCACAATTGCATTTGCTGGGTGTCTGATGGATGACAGAGGCTGCCCCATCCATCTGAAACAACTTAGATACAGGTACCTATTGACCTGAGCATCTAAGGTGTTAAAACACCTGGACCACTGGTTCGGCCATTATGGGCCATTAGAGCAGGAACCCGTATGTCATAAGGCAGATGAACACCTGTTCTTCATAGCATGGGTGTACCATGCAATACTTAGACTAGGCTGCCATAAAAATGCAGTAGCCTAGTCTAAGGCTCCAAATTGGTGGTCACTAAGTGGTTAAGATATAACTGAGGACCTTTTATGTAATACTTCTCATACCAGTCTCAAATACTACTGAATACATATATGTTATTTTCTTTAGTTTAATAAGGTTTACCATCTACCAGATTTCTGACTACAAATTTCCAGACTATTGAGTTATAGTAAATTAAGATTAATATAGCATTTTTGGATTTTGAGACCACTGTGGGGCACACAATAATAATTTTAATGTATAGTACTTTTACAATAAAAATATTTTCAATTATATATTTCCAGTTGGTTTACCTTAGAATTAATAACTTTTTTTTGTAAAATAATGATCTCCATGTATACCTTATCTTTTAATTGTTTTTGAGTACTACAGGAAGCACTGGATAGAAAGTGACTAGACTGAGATAGTTAGCTACAATTAGATCCCCCCACAAAGCACGTAGAGAGTTAAGCTGTTTCACTGTTGTTGGCAAAAATAACAGCTTCTTCACAAAGGAAAAGCTTCCTTCCAAAATAGATGCTCATTGACCGTAAACACTGCAATGACCTACATTTTGTAAATTAGGGGGAAAAAAACACTCATTTGCCTTTCCAGAGTGTAATAATAAAATTTACATGTAAATCAGCCAACCGATCCATTTTGTCAAAATTGCTGCTGACCAATTTTTCTAAATACTATGTACTGGGAGATGAAAAGCGTAGGTGTTATTGCAGCCTATTCTTCAGTCACTTACAGAAATAGCAGGCTAAGTTATTTCAGCGTTATGTCATGGTTTTCCTGTTAAACTGATTAATGACTGGTTCAATAAATAGGTGCTAGAGTCTTAAAATCTCCTCATCCTAAAATGATGGTTTCTCCTCTTCTTTGCTCTCTTGCTTCCGTTTTTAACTCACGCTTCAAAGCACCGCTCCAAACTGCAAAGCGCTTGCGCATTAAAACCTCTTGATCTGTGAATATTGTACTCACCGCCCCCCTTATGAAAAAAGCCTCCTGCCCACAGGGACAGAATTTCAAGGCAGATCTCTATTAGCTTATTTTGATGTTTTTATCCTTTCGTGATTGGGAACCATTCTCTGCAGCCAAAACAGACACATTTCCGAGGGCGTTGAGTGAATTTTTAGATCTCCTTAGAGGAGGAAGCTTAAATAAAACATTAGGCCACTGCCAAAGCTGACTGGCTTGAGTGATGTAACATCTCATGCGGTTCATGCATTTCAATGTAAGTTTACACTCATGTGAACATCAGCTTTGCCATCCTGTATGGCTTTAAGTGAAGGTTTGCACGCAAACATGGCCTCCATGAAAGTTACCTCAGGCTAAAGCACTTCCATCATCGATAAAATTAAGTATTATACTGGGTCTCCAGTGGTTAACCCAGCCTCTGATTCGACTCTAGCTAATGTTTTATTAATGACGTGAGATTGTCCTTTTATTTCCAGTCTCCCGCAGCAGATGAGATTGTCATATCCACTAAGAGAAAATGAGAGAAGATTGCCAGGCACTCGCGTGGATTGTTTCCACAGTTCTTAATTTCTGTTCAGAGGCACGCAATATAAACAAAGTTTTGCTTAACTGTGGGAACATTTGTCAGGTCTTTGATACACACAAACTTCCACTTCAGCACTATGAAAACATAGCATTTTTTTTTTAAACCCAAGAGCTCAGAGCTCGTTCTGCCTCATAACACATTTTCTGGCTCTTATAATAGGCTGCTGTGCCGCTAGTTTGTCAGATGATTTTTCTTTATTCTCTTCTAATGACAGAATTTTAAAACTAGAAAAACGGTATTGCAGAGGCTCTACTGACTTGCGCAACACGGTTAGGTGCTCTCTCCAAATATGGCAGTACCAGTTGCCAAAAATAATTGATGTGGTAAAGATTTCACAGGATGGAGGGCACTCAAATGGCTGGGTATATATAGGACTTCAATAATATATGAGGTATATCTCAATTATTTATTTATTGTAAAATTATGCCTTTCTACAAATGATGGATGTAGTGGCAACTTTCAATAGTAATGTGGCATACAGAAGCAGTAAAATTTCATCATGCAATTAAAAGTTATTAAACTAATGTCAGGAACATTCTAGTTCCTCTTATAGAGTAAAGATATATAAATGGCAGAAAATAGTCCTTGTATGACCAATGGATGCCTACCTATGCAGATGATCATCTGCATAGGTAGGCATCCATTGGTCATACAAGGACTATTTTCTGCCATTTATATATCTTTACTCTATAAGAGGAACTAGAATGTTCCTGACATTAGTTTAATAACTTTTAATTGCATGATGAAATTTTACTGCTTCTGTATGCCACATTACTATTGAAAGTTGCCACTACATCCATCATTTGTAGAAAGGCATAATTTTACAATAAATAAATAATTGAGATATACCTCATATATTATTGAAGAATTTTAAAACATTTTTGGTTTCAAACCAATGAAAAACCTTTACATTTAACAGAAAAATAAATATTTTTTAAAAATCTTTTTACATTAATCCTTTTTAGAAACACACAATTAGTGAGGCTCTATATATCATATACTTACATTTTTTCCTTGGAATGCTTTTACTGGACGTGGCTTATCAGGGTTTGGCTTTATATGGGGTGGAGTTTGTTGATGCATGGCCGTCAAGGGGTTAAGGACCTTAGAGTGAAGACGAGGGATGAGCAAACCTGTGGAAGTTCGGGTTCGCCCAAACTTAAGGTCAAAGTTCGGGTTCGGGACCCGAACTTGACCCCGAACCCCATTGAAGTCAATGGGGACCTGAACTTCACTTTATTATTTTCCGTCCTAACATGGTTATAGTGGAAAATAATAGCATTCTTAAGACAGAATGCAAAAGAATATGGCATTTTAGGGGGTTAAAAAAAACAACTCACCTTATCCACTTGATCGTGCTGCCATAGTGTCTTCTATCTTCTTTCAGCAGGACCTGCAAAAGGACCTGTGATTGACGTCACGGCGCTCACCAGTTGGTGTGAGCATGGTGATGTCATTGCAGGTCCTTTTGCAGCTCCTGCTGAAAGAAGATAGAAGACACTGCGGCAGCGCGATCAAGTGGATGAGGTGAGGTTTTGTTTTTTAACCCTAAATTGCCATACTCTTTTGAATTCTGTCTTAAGAATGCTATTATTTTCCGCTATAACCATGGTATAACGGAAAATAATAAAATACCTAAACACCGAACTTTGTAGTTCGGGTTCGCTCATCCCTAGTGAATATAGCATAAAAACAGCTTCATGTGCTGGTAAAGGAGATTTAAAAAAAAAATTAATGCTGGATATCCCCTTTAATCTAGACTAAACCCCCAAAGTATTCCAGATCCTAAATTTCAGACCCTATAGTTAACCCTAACCTTCAGACCCAAGATAAGACTCCAAACATCAGACCTTAGTATTCAAAGCCCCGGCGAAACCACATAATTACGACCTAATGAGAGCTGTACTGGGACTTGAAAGCAACAGAGGCCACCATTATACACCACCCACCCAATATCTATAAAGTGAAGCCAAACTATGAATAAAGAAAGACCTTGCTGGAGTGCTGGAGGCAGCACTTAGTGGGTCCTTACCCTTATAGATTTAGGAATAACATAGCAAAGTTAAGCGGTGCATAAACAGCAGGCAGCCCGCATTGGATAGTACTGTGAGAAGAATGGAAGTGATGGTTTTTGCACTGATAGGCATGGTAGCGGTTCACAGTGGCTGTACTCAGTCTGGCACTCTGGGACCATGAAGCAATGAATGAAGGGCACACCCTTTCTTCCTTTTCCCTTGGGGGATACCCAGGGTCTTTTGAAGACTCCTTCCTGGAGGTAGTTGGGGTGCATTTGATGATGAACGGTTGGCAGGGGACAAGGCACGTGTATGGCCAGATAATATCAGCAGTGCAATGATGGTGCAAGGCAATAATCAGGCCAGTGTAAGGGTAACAAATCCATTATTCTTTACTGACGTATTTAAGGCAGTTCATAAACAGACCCTGGTAGCATTCAGTTCAGAGTCCATATACAATACTTCCAATGCTGAACATAGGATGGCTGACTTCTTAGTCTCTCCCTCTAACAGATCAAAAGTACTTACCAAGTTGACCAAAAGATTGCACATTTACAATACATACTACAGTTCCCACAGCGGCTAGCTAATGCATAGTAAAAGCACCGGAAGCAGTGTACACTTTCCACTAGCAGTAAGGCCTATAGAAGAGCAGTAGCACTTACTCCCAGCCTTTGCAACGTTTCTTTAAATTGGTCCTCAACAGTCTGTGTATTCTTAACTTCTTTCTTTCTCACAGTATAGTGGTGGCAGTTGTTGGGATGCAAGGATACCAGTCCATTGCAGCAAGTCTCACTTCTGCACAGGCAGATGCTTTCTCTCACTTGGGCCTGTATTATACCAACAGATTGTCAGATTTTCTGATCGATCATTGGTCAGATGGCCATTTGCACATGCAGCCAGCCAGTAGCGCAGGGGCAACACGTGAGGTGCATGGTGGACCGATGAGGGGCCAAATGATATAACACACAGTTCATCAGTTTACTCACGGTTAGCAGAAAGCCTCCCTGGGCTGGCAACACAGTTTTGAGGTGGACAGCACGAAATCCCCCGGGGCACGCTCTGTGGTAGGAAGCATCAAGTTGGTGGTTGAGGTGCCCTTGATGTTAGGGGTGCTTAGGGTGCTTGTTGCGGCTGAGTCCCTTGATGGTTTTTGTCATGACTCCAGTACCGTTAATGGTGGTACAACCATAAGTAATAATAATGAGGTAGACAGTGGTAAGATGCAACTCACAACTTTTACTTTGGATGTCTTTTAGTTGCAGTAGTACAAATATGCAGTCATTAGATGATACAGAGATAATTCTGCAAATCCACTGTTTTAGGCTGTTTAGGTTTTGTGGCTTTGGAGCAGTGGGTTAGGTGTACCTGGTTCCTTTAGATGTGTTGGATCCTATTGCTTGACTTTCCCTACAAGCTGAATATTTTTAGACAGGAAAACTCAACTGTCTCTTAGAAGGTTGGTGTGGCTGCCTGAAGCTATAAACCTCCACCATGCAAAGGTGTCTGTGGCCTTCAATAATGGCTCTTATCACCAATGAATTCCTAGGAATGCTTGATTCTTTTCCAGGGAGGCAAACTCTTCTCCTACTGGTCAGGGATGCAAGTCTATAGTCCGGCCACAGAAGGAAAACGCTCTTCTGCACCTAACATCTGAGTAAACACCTCCTAGCGAAGTTGGCTCCACTCACTAATCTGTGTCATGAAGTCTTCACTCTATCTTCTCTCCCACTAATCTGATCTGACTACCTCAGATCTGCTCTCTTCTGACTACATTTTCAACTGGCTAATCTCCCTTCATCTCCACAACTCCTCTGTCTCACTAGGTCTGACCTGAGTATATATAGGACCTGAACTTTATCCCCATCTAGTGGCGAGATATATAAATTGCACCTAATAGACCTGTTAACAGGGATTTTGCAGATACATACATACAAAATCATACATTACAACCTAGTGCTTTTAATAAAGTAAAAAGTGCTTTTAAGCAGTGCCCACACACACGTAGTGGGACACTGCACACGCACACACACACACACACACACACACAGATCTTTTGTTATACACATCAACCATTGGTCTATTCGGACAGATATTGGTCACATAATCTGTTTGGTGTAATAGAGGCCTTAGACAGTTTGCATTCAACTACCAAGCTCCTGACCCAAAGTAGAAGGCCCCCTTCCCCTCCCACTGAGCAGGCACCAATAACTAAACAGTGTTCCCATTCAGCTCTTGGAATACAAACATCAGTTAAAAAGTGGATTTACATTATGGACATTATCCCATAGCGTAGCAAATTAACCATTTGCATTAACCCTCTGGGGTACTACACATGCTGCAATGAATTTTAACCTAACAAGTAAATTACACCATTAACTAAACGTTGTTAGTTCCCTAAATATACAACCTACACTATCAACACAAGAAGAAAAATAATAGTGGAACATAGAAACACCTAATCAGATGGTCAGGGATAGGAGAATTCTGGATTTGCTTGCTATACAAGCACCAATGTAACCAATAAAACCACCAGACAGTGAACAGTTCTACGTAGGTGGTCTCCAGAGTATCATTACGCTGCCGTGTGACAGCTGCTTTACCCATGATGGCAATGAATGCCTTTGTACTGGCAATTGTAGCTTCAAAATTAAAATCAATTAGCTGTGTCACAAAAAAAAGTTCCATGTAGTCCTTATTTATACATTTTCAGCAGGAATGACAGAAAGTATCATAACATGGATTCTGGAGGATAACATGGAAAATCATAAAATGGATGCTTCAGAATCATTATCTCATTAGAAATACAAGTATTTACTAAAACAGTCATGTCAGGAAAGATTACAGATCCTTTTTAAATCCAGTGAATCACAGGTGAGGTATTCTCTGGTTGTAGACATTCTCTTTGCTTTTCCATCTAGCCCAGACTACAATGACAATCTCTTCAAATGGCTGCAGAAGTTGCTTCTGAAATTTATTCTCAGCCTACATAGCAACAGAAATAAATTCAGACTCCATAATTAAGGCAGACCCCAGACCAGACCCCTTAATTTCTGCAGATCCCAGACTCTAAATCAATTGAGACCCACATACCAGACGCCTTTATTAATTTCAGACCTCAGACTTCACCGCTAAATTCATACTCCAGTTAAGGCCCGTATAATTGCTTAAACCTTCTTGCTATGAGCTCGTCTCCTGCAGGCCTTGGTTCTCTTCATCTCCGAGCACTTCCACGCATGGCGTCCGATGCTGATTGGCGTCGGGACATTGTGTGTGCCACTGCACCCAAGGTAATCACATAGTGTGGTACCTGAAGGTAAAGATGATCCAGTCCTGCAAAGAAAGCTATCTGTGAGGAGAAGTAATAATAATGACCCTTACCTCTTTACCTATTTACCTTACTTCTCTATGTTTTTGCAGAACAGAGCCCAGGACAAAGATTTGCTGAGATTGCCCTTTAAAAACAACAACAGTCCCATAAAATTTGGGGCTGCTAATAAGTTGAAGATAATGCAGGGTCGTAGCTGTGGGGAGCGGGTGCTGGGTACCAGAAGGGAGCAACAATCAACTTTGTTTTGGTAATGGTATTTTAATACAGTACTAGGGCAGCAAACTGAATTGTGCACCACCTGTCAGTTACTTACACTCCCACTGTTGTCAAGTATATTGGGTTAGCTCTGGTACATACTGTACTTGGTGCATGTATGATCTGCATTTGCAATTTGCTTGCTTATGAATTTTCTATGCTGTTTGTGGAATTACATCCTTTTATACTTTCTCCTATGGTAAGGGTGTATTTACAGCATATTTTTCGCATATTTTCTTTTCAAAATGTGTATTTTGGACTGATACATTTCTCATTTCAGATTTTTTTTTAAACTGTTGTAAGAAGATACCTGGAATCATCGTGGATGGAAGGTATGTGTCAAAGAGGTCCCTGGCCTCGGTGAAGTAACAGCCGGTATTTTATGTGTCAGCAGCAGCTATTGCTAATTGACACCTTGAGCTTTAGCATGGCTGTCATAGCTGATCCGGGACGGCTCTTACTGGGAGTAGTCAAAGTGCTGGGTGGGCGACTACTCCCCATGTTCCAGGCCAGGTTTTGTCAGGCAAAAAAAACAGCCAGCACGGCCAAGTGTGGTGGATTTACCTCTCTTTGACAGTGGAGCTCAGGAATCTGTGTGCTGTGAACTGAGGGCTGTGCTGGGATTTAAGGTTTGAGCCGGGCTGGAGGACTCAGGCCCCTCTAAAGGTGAACAGGCCGCCTATGGACTTGATGAGCCTGAACTGCTAACAGGGTGTGAATTAACACCAAGGAGAAAAGGTGACTTTTATTGTTTATGGACTTTCCTTGTGTGTGAACAAACACCAAGCCACCTGCATTTTGTGATATCTTTATCTGCATTTTGTTATACACCAGTGGGTGAATAAACATGGCTGTTTGATTCAAGAACTATATACTTTGCCTCTATACAACATCTGCTAGTCCTAACTATCAGAGCGAATCCCCACAATTGGTGGAGGATGCAGGCAAGCGCAGTGAGGCTGGTATGAATGCCAATATATTTTGGGTTTGCATTTTTGGGCACAGTTGTATGTCGTACATCAAACCAGCTGTATTTCAACCTGTGCCCCACGACAAAATGGAGGCTGTTGTGAAGGCCCTCATGGAGGCTAATTTGCAGCAGCGAGAGACAAACCTGCACCAACCGGAGGCTAATAAGCAGCAGCAAGAGACCAACCAGTTGCTGCTACAAGACTTGATGGCTTTGAAGACAGCAGGAGCAACCCCAAGCGTCCACGATGCCCGGAAAGCAGTCCATGCAGCGATCCTTAAGATGACACCCGCAGACAACATCAAAACCTACCTGGCAATGTACGAGAAAGTGGCCACCAGGGAAAAGCTGCCCTGAGACCAGTAGGCTGAGGTCGTCGCTCCTTTCCTTGCATCAGAGTCCCAGCGGGTGTATTTCGACTTGCCAGACAATCAAGCGGCCGACCACCCAAAGGAAAAGGTTGAGATTTTGGCAAGACTGGGGGTGAATGTGTTGGTCCGGGCCCAGCAGGTACATCAGTGGGGGTTTAATCCGGCTGAGCCCGCGAGACCCCAGTATTATGACTTACTCCACCTTTTGCAAAAGTGGCTACAGCCTGATGTGCTGAGTCCCACGGCTATGCTGGATAGCTTATTGACTGACATATTCTGGAGGGCACTGCCAACCCCTATCCAGCACTGGATCGGCTAGGTATCTCCTGGAAATGCCCCGGAAATGGTGGACCTGGTAGAACGCTATGAGGTCACCAAAAATCTCAAGGGGGGTTCTTTTGGGGGGAGGGCAGGCAAACTCCAGAACTCCCCACCCCAGGCCCACCGGTATGAGCCAATGAAACCCCGCAGAGAGGTTCCCCCTATGGGCCAAACCCAGTTAATCTGCTGGTGGTGTCAGGAACCTGGCCACACCAGGGCTGAGTGTCCTCATCGGGTTGAGCCCATGGACACTAATTGTGGTTACCGACAATCGCTATATGCTAGGAAACTGTGTGCCACAGGTACCCCAGAGGCTTTAGACCACTTATGCCAGGTGGAAGTGGGAGACCCCGGTGTATTTGGCAACGAAACGCTGCAAAACTAAGTTCAGAACGTGTGCCATACACGGCACGTGTGTCATTTTGCCCTGTTTCAGTGCGCTCAGCAGATTGGCACCGTTGTCGCAAACCACTTTACCAACTGTCAAATTGAGCGGGGTTAGCCACTGATCGGCCTGTGACCGCACAGCTGAAAGCAGTGCAGGACCAGTGTGGCTCTTGGCTTCCAGGCACAACATCCACACCACAGCATGGCAACGTTTCACCTGGCACATCAAATAGGTTCTGGGGAGCTTGGGGGGTAAATCACAAAAATAAGATAATAAAGCACTTAGTAAAGTAGATGCAAGCATTATATATGGACAAAGTCCTCACTCTGATATGATAATATCTGACACACTTAGTCAATATATTTTGATCAAAACACATCTAAGCCCACCTACCAAGCGCCAAGGTGGTCTCAGGTCAGGCGGGTCCTACGCTAAACCTACCTAAGCCATTGGGCTTCTATGTTCAGGAGCGCAGACGCCGCACATATGGTGTGCTGCTCCTAGTCACCTCCATGTGCGTCAAGCAACCAATGGGAGGAGGAGCAAGCACACCCATATGTACCACCTAATCAAGGCGCTCTATTGGATAGGAAGGGCAAAAGTGCAGAGGAATGCTACTCCCAAGATAAAATAGGTGCGCATTCACACTTGAAGGTGCCACTTCCTCAAGCAAGTATTACATAGACAAAAAAAAAAATCACTGAAAAAACTAAGATAAAAACATCCTGCACGGTATGATATACAATTGTGCGGATGTCCCTGGCCACACCACTGAAGAAGATCACAGAAATAAGATAATAATGCACTTAGTAAAGTAGATGCAAGCATTATATATGGACAAAGTCCTCACTCTGATATGATAATATCTGAGACACTTAGTCAATATATTTTGATCAAAACACATCTAAGCCCGCCTACCAAGCGCCAAGGTGGTCTCAGGTCAGGCGGATCCTACACTAAACCTACCTAAGCCATTGGGCTTCTATGTTCAGGAGCGCAGACGCCACACTTATTTTATTTCTGTGATTTTCTTCAGTGGTGTGGCCAGGGACATCCGCACAATTGTATATCATACCGTGCAGGATGTTTTTATCTTAGTTTTTTCAGTGATTTTTTTGGTCTATGTAATACTTGCTTGAGGGAGTGGCACCTTCAAGTGTGAATGCGCACCTATTTTATCTTGGGAGTAGCATTCCTCTGCACTTTTGCCCTTCCTATCCAATAGAGCGCCTTGATTAGGTGGTACATATGGGTGTGCTTGCTCCTCCTCCCATTGGTTGCTTGACGCACATGGAGGTGACTAGGAGCAGCACACCATATGTGCGGCGTCTGCGCTCCTGAACATAGAAGCCCAATGGCTTAGGTAGGTTTAGCGTAGGACCCGCCTGACCTGAGACTACCTTGGCGCTTGGTAGGCGGGCTTAGATGTGTTTTGATCAAAATATATTGACTAAGTGTCTCAGATATTATCATATTAGAGTGAGGACTTTGTCCATATATAGTGCTTGCATCTACTTTAATAAGTGCATTTTTATCTTATTTCTGTGATTTTCTTCAGTGGTGTGGCCAGGGACATCCGCACAATTGTATATCATACCGTGCAGGATGTTTTTATCTTAGTTTTTTCGGAGCTTGGGGGGTGCAGCAGAAGAGGTGGTAGCAGTAGAAAAGGAGGAGTCAGCCGAGGAGGAGACGGAGGATGGAGTAGGAGGAGGAGAAGATGAGGCAGGCCTTAATGCAATCCGTGCGGTAACACCAAATCCACACGGGTGCCATGGGTTACATGCTTGATAGCCGTCAGAAGGTTCACCCAGTGGGCAGTAAAAGTTATGTACCTTCCCTGCCCGTGTTTGCTAGACCACGTGTTTGGGGTCAGATGTATCTTGCACCGACACTGCGTGCCAGAGATATATTCAATTGCCGCTGAACGTGGCCATATAGCTCTGGGATGCCCCTCTGGGAGAAATATTTCCTACCAGGGACCTTCCATTGCGGTGTGCCAATGGCCACAAATTTTCTAAAGACCTCCAAGTCCACCAGTTTATATGGCAGTAGTTGGCGGGCTAGCAGTTTCGACAAGCCAGCGGTCAGCTGATGGGCAAGAGGGTTATCCGGCGTCATCAACTTTTCACGCTCGAACATTTGGGCCACAGAAGCCTGCCTTCTGCCAGATGAATGCGACGGTGGAAGGTGGAGTGGAGGACAAATGGGAGGAGAGAGGAGAAGGAGAAGAGGCTGGACGTGGAACTCCGGAAGTGTGGCTTTGTGGGTTCTGCCACTGGGCTCGGTGATGTGAGGCCAGGTGCCTTCTTAAGGCGGTCGTCCCTAGGTGAGTGTTGGGCTTACCGCGACTTATGCGTTGACAGCACAGGCTGCAGATGGTAACACTATTGTCAGCAGCTGACACGTTAAAAAAAAGCCCACACTGCGGAGCCATGTGTCGGCGTCCTGGGAATGCAAGATGTGATCGTGCATGGTGGAATGCTCCAGATACATGTGCAGTCTTCTTTTTGCCTCCTGTGCACTGCGAGTTCTGCCTGCTTCTCCTCCTTCTCCTCCCTATCTGCTGCTCCATCTCTCCCTCTGAACTCCCCTCCTCTTCCTCTCTTGTGGGTACCCACGTAACGTCCATCGACACGTCATCATCGTCACCTTCACCACCACTGAGATTATAGATCTCGGAGTAGGCAGCAACAGCGGGGACCACCCTCCTTGGGCTGATCTGGGTACTGTAGTCAGACCGCTGGGTGGCGGCCGTTGCTATCTCCTCTTCCTCATCCGATGCCAAGAATGGCTGTGCAACGGTAAGGTCTGGGAAAATAATTCCTCTGACTCGAGTGGAGGGGCTATGGTGGTGGTGGTGTCTTTGGGGTGCACACAGAACCAGAGTGAGGAGGGTGCAGATACACAGGATAAGGAGGGTGCAGAAGCGGAAGGCTGAGTGAGCCACTCAACCAACGCTGGTGCGTCCTTCCTCGCACGCACCTTCTCCAACTTCTCACTTAGGCTCCGGTCTGGTGCACCTGCCCGACCCCTACCACCCCTGCGGAAAGGCCTGCCTGTCATTTTCAAAATGACCCTGTGCCATAGTCCCTAGAGAAGAGCAGTATTTGTGGACGCAGGTATATCGCAGGGCTCAATCAGTATTTGGTGAAACCGATATATCGCACCGCTCAATCAGTAATTTGTGGAAGCAGGTATATAGAACACCTGAATCAATATTTGGTGGAAGCAGGTATATAGCACCCCTCAATTAGTATTTTGTGGAAGCCAGTGTATTGCAGGCCTCAATAAATATTTGGAGGAAGCAGGTATATCGCACACCTCAATTAGTATTTTGTGGAAGCCAGTGTATCGCAGGCCTCAATCAATATTTGGTGGAAGCAGGTATATCGCACCCCTCAATCAGTATTTTGTGGAAGCAGGTATATTGCACCACTCAATTAGTATTTTATAGAAACAGGTATATAGAACACCTGAATTAATATTTAGTGGAAGCAGGTATATCGCACCTCTCATTCTGTATTTTGTGGAAGCAGGTATATCAAACCCCTTAATCAGTATTCTGTGGAAGCAGGTATACAGAGCCCCTAAATCAATATTTGGTGGAAGCAGGTATATCGCACCCCTCAAATCAGTATTTTGTAGAAACAGGTATATAGAACCCCTTAATCAGTATTTTGTAGAAGCAGGTATATTGCACTACTCAATCAGTATTTTGTGGAAACGGTATATAGAACACCTGAATCAGTGTTTTGTATAAGCAGGTATATCACACCCCTCAATCAGTATTTTGTGGAAGCAGGTATCTAGAACCTCTTAATCAGTATTTGTTCGAAGCAGTTCTATCGCACCCCTCAACCAGTATTTTGTGAAAACAGATATATAGAACCCCTGAATCAATATTTGGTGGAAGCAGGTATATCGCACCCCTCAATCAGTATTTTGTAGAAGCTGGTGTATCGCAGGCCTCAATCAATATTTGGTGGAAGCAGGTATATCGCAACCCTCAATCAGTATTTTGTGGAAGCAGGTGTATCGCAGACCTCAATCAATATATGGTGGAAGCAGGTATATCGCAACCCTCAATCAGTATTTTGTGAAACCAGGTATACCGCACCCGTCAATCAGTATTCTGTGGAAGCAGGTATATAGAACCCCTTAAAGGGGTATTCCCATCACAATGATCACAGTTTAATATGTTAATAGGGTGCCAATGATCATTTTTATAAATACACTGCTCAAAAACATAAAGGGAACACAAAAATAACACATCCTAGTGTAATGACTGGCGTCACGCACAGGGAGGAAAAAGGGAAAGCCCTGCCCAAGGGAGAGGGTAAGGTGGTGACCCCTAACTCACCTTGCGGCTGGCACCTGACTGCCCTGACGTCCCTAGACGGGTTCCTCACCCGTGCGGCGATCACGTGCCTAAACCCTGGCTTTCCCTAAAATGAGCCCTAGATAGTGAACGGGCCGGTGGGATCGCTAGTCCGCACCACTGTCACTAAGAGGGAAACACCAGGGAGAGGACAGACAAAACAGACAAACACATACACCCAGGTGGGCGACCACAATAGACCACAAAGGTCCAACAGGGATCCGGAGGGTAGCGTTCTGGACCAACTACCAGAGAACGCAGCAACACAGCTCCAGAGGGTCAGAATAGATGTCCAGGCAGGAAGCTCTATATCTGGCAACCAAAGAAGTGTGAGAGGGGAATATAAGGAGGTTGGGAGTGCTGGACAAGGAACAGCTGAGGAGAAGGAGCTACGGATCCCTGAATGAGCCAAAAAGGTTTGCAAAGCAAACCCAGAAAGCTACCATAAGGAAACAGCCCTATCTTACATAGAGCGTGCAGCCAACCGCTGCGACTTTCTGACCCTGGGTATAATGGAGTCAGGCGTGGTTCTTGACACCCTCGTGACCGTACACCCCTCTCTACGAGGGGCCTCCAGACACTCAGGACCAGGTCTCTCAGGATGAGAGGCATGAAAAACCCGAACTAGCCTGTCAGCGTTTACCTCAGACGCAGGAACCCACATTCTTTCCTCGGGACCGTACCCTCTCCAATGCACCAGATATTGAAGAGAGCGGCGGACCCGACGAGAATTAACAATTTTGGATATCTGAAATTTTAGATTACCATCCACAACAACAGGAGGGGGTGGCAGCGGTGATGGTTCTAGAGGTGGAACATATTTTTTGAGTAACGACTTATGAAAAACATTATGGATTTTAAAAGTCTGAGGTACCTCCTGGCGAAAAGCCACAGGGTTGATGATGGCTACAATTTTGTAAGGGCCAATAAACCTAGGACCCAGTTTCCAAGAGGGAACCTTCAATTTAATATTCCTAGTAGACAACCACACATAGTCATTCACTCCTAGGTCCGGACCTGGCGACCGTCTCTTATCAGCCATGCTTTTGTATTTACCTCCCATATTTTTCAAGTTAGCTTGCACCTTCTGCCATACCGATGAAAGAGATGACGAAAACCGTTCCTCTTCGGGAACCCCAGAAGACCCCCCCTCTTTGAAAGTACAGAATTGGGGATGAAAACCATATGCACCAAGAAATGGTGACTTGCCAGTGGATTCCTGACGACGATTATTTATGGCAAACTCAGCTAACGGTAAATATGATGACCACAACTCTTGGTTTTCAGACAAAAAACATCTTAGATAGGTCTCCAGGTTTTGGTTGGTACGCTCAGTTTGTCCATTCGACTGAGGATGGAAAGCTGAGGAAAAGGACAAGTGTACCCCCAAATGGGAACAAAAAGCTTTCCAAAATTTAGAAATAAACTGGGTACCCCGATCCGAAACAACATCGGAGGGGACCCCGTGAAGCTTCACGATTTCACTGATGAATACCTGAGCAAGAGTCTTAGCATTAGGTAGTGCGGGTAACGCAATGAAGTGTACCATTTTGCTAAACCTGTCCACTACTACCAAAATAACTGTTTTACCCGCAGACAAAGGTTAGTCAGTGATAAAATCCATTGACAGATGTGTCCATGGTCTATTGGGAATGACGAATGGTAATAGAGACCCTGCAGGACGTGTATGTGAAACTTTTGCGCGCGCACAGGTAGAACAAGAAGACACAAAATCCAATACATCCTGACGCAACCTTGGCCACCAAAAACGACGAGACAATAGCTCCAAGGTTGCTTTACTACCCGGGTGCCCAGCAAGTGCCGAATTATGATGATCCTTTAATAATTCTAAACGTAGGTTCAACGGTACAAACAATTTCTCTGAGGGCCAAGAGACCGGGGCGTGTGTACCGCAGAAACAACTACTCCTCTTTGAAGAATGGGCACCGGATCACTCACATTACCCCCTCCAGGGAAACAACGAGATAGTGCATCAGCCTTGGTATTCTTTGCCCCAGGATGATAGGTAATCACAAAGTTAAACCTGGTAAAAAATAGCGACCACCTAGCCTGTCTAGGGGTGAGACGCTTAGCTGATTCGAGGTACAGAAGATTTTTTTGGTCCGTAATCACAGTGACGGGGTGGACTGCCCCCTCTAAAAAGTGACGCCACTACTCAAACGCAAGTTTAATAGCTAATAGTTCCCTATTGCCAATATCGTAGTTCTTTTCTGCTGCAGATAGTTTTTTAGAAAAGAAAGCACAAGGACGCCATTTGCCAGGAGACGAACCCTGAGACAGCACCGCCCCCACTCCCACCTCTGACGCATCGACTTCAACAATAAAAGGCTGAGAGACATCAGGTTGGACTAGTACAGGTGCTGAGGTAAACCTCTCTTTTAGAGAGGAAAAAGCAACTTTAGCGGCGTCAGACCATTTAGAAAAATCAGTCCCCTTCCTAGTCATGTCAGTAAGGGGTTTTACAATCAGTGAATAATTTTTTATGAATTTCCTATAGAAATTCGCGAAGCCCAAGAACCATTATAGTGCTTTGAGGTTCTCAGGAAGATCCCAATCTAAAATTGCCATGCACCTCATGTGTTCTCAGATCAGACGAATAAATTAAAATATCATCTAGGTATATTACCACAAACCTGCCGATTAGATGACTAAAAATGTCATTAACGAAATGTTGAAAGACGGCAGGAGCATTGGTCAGACCGAAAGGCATAACTAGATTTTCATAATGCCCCTCAGGGGTGTTAAAAGCTGTCTTCCACTCATCCCCCTCCTTAATACGAATCAGATTGTAGGCCCCCCCTAAGATCAAGTTTGGAGAACCACCTAGCACCCGCAATCTGGTTAAACAGGTCAGGAATGAGAGGAAGAGGGTATGGGTCTCGGATGGTTATCCGATTTAATTCGCGAAAATCTAGGCAAGGACGCAGGCCCCCATCTTTCTTTTTAACAAAGAAAAACCCTGCAGCCACGGGTGAAGAAGAGGGTCTGATGTGTCCCTTAGCCAAGCTCTCGGAGATATAATCTTTCATTGCTTGTCTCTCTGGACCCGAAAGATTATATAACCTGGTCTTGGGTAATTTTGCGCCGGGAATAAGGTTAACCGGGCAATCATAAGGACTAGTGATGAACGGCAGGTGCCATATTCGATTTCGACGAAATTCGTGAATATTCGAAAGAATATTCGTTTTATATTCGTCGAAATCGAATATTCGTCATTATCGCGATTAATATGCGATTTAAATAATCCCGTATTGCGATTTTTTTACTTAAAAGGCTACTCTCCTATTGAAATAGCAATGCGATTAATTCAAGTTATAATAATCGAATTTCGATTTTAACTTAGCACTGCTATATTCCATATTTGTTAATTCTAGCTTAATATGGAATATAGCAGTGCTAAGTTAAAATCGAAATTCGATTATTATAACTTGAATTTTTTTTTTTTTTTTTATTGTTATATTTGTTTCTTTCTTACTTCCCTAAAGTTGTTCTTACCTGTCCTTTGGATTCCTGGCTTCCTGGCTGCTCCAGTCAGTGCCCGTTGCCGCTTCTGCCGACTTCCGTGCTCATGGAGCGTCCCCATCATATGGGAACGTTTCCATATACTAGAATGTACTGTCGGATTTGAGAATTACGTGAAAAATCGCAATTCGATTATTTCAAGTTATAATAATCGAATTTCGATTTTAACTTAGCACTGCTATATTTAATTCTAGCCTAATATGGAATATAGCAGTGGTAAGTTAAAATCGAAATTAGATTATTATAACTTGAATTAATCGAATTGCGATTTCAAATTGGACCTGGTTTACTATGGTTGGCTTGGTAGAATAAGCGAATAGGACGAATGTATTCGTCATATTCCACAAAACGAAGATAACAAAGTATTCTGCATCTTCGTTTTAGCTACCTATTTGTCAACTTCGCTAATTCTAGCAATCATATAGGAAAGTTTACTATAGAGACAGCTAAGTTTAATTCGCTATGCGATTATATGACTGCTTTTTTTTTTTTAAATAAATAGAATAATTATAATACCTGATAATTATTATAATTATTCTATTTATAAAAATTTAGCAAAGTAATATAATCGCATAGCGAATTAAACTTAGCTGTCTCTATAGTAAACTTTCCTATATGATTGCTAGAATTAGCGAAGTTGATGAATAGGTAGCTAAAACGAAGATGCAGAATACTTCGTTATCTTCGTTTTGTGGAATATGACGAATACATTCGTCATATTCGCTAATTCTACCAAGCCAACCATAGTAAACCAGGTCCAAGTTGAAATCGCAATTCGATTAATTCAAGTTATAATAATCGAATTTCGATTTTAACTTAGCACTGCTATATTCCATATTAGGCTAGAATTAAATATAGCAGTGCTAAGTTAAAATCGAAATTCGATTATTATAACTTGAAATAATCGAATTGCGATTTTTCACGTAATTCTCAAATCCGACAGTACATTCTAGTATATGGAGACGTTCCCATGGTGATGGGGACGCTCCATGAGCACGGAAGTCGGCAGAAGCGGCAACGGGCACTGACTGGAGCAGCCAGGAAGCCAGGAATCCAAAGGACAGGTAAGAACAACTTTAGGGAAGTGGGAAAGAAAAAAATATAACAATAAAAATAAAAAAATAAATAATATTCGAAATATCGAATTTATATCACTATATTCGAAATATTCGCGAATTAGAAAAGTGCCGATATTCGCGAAAAAATTCGATATTCGAATATTCGCGCTCAACACTAATAAGGACGATGAAGTGGTAACTTCTGACAACCCTTTTCAGAAAAAACATCCTCAAAATCCGAAATAAATGTAGGTAGGGTAGTTATGGAGGCGACTAAGCAATTGCTATTTAATAAATTTTCTCTGCACTGCTCACTCCACTCCAATATCTCCCTGGCCTGCCAATCCACCACTGGATTGTGCGCTACCAACCAGGGAAGACCCAGCACTACCGGAGTGGGAAGCCCCTCCAGAACATAACATGAAAGCATCTCGTTATGGTGGTCTCCTACCCGAAGGTGTAAATTATGAACAATGTGGGTGAGGTTTCTCTGAGACAGAGGAGCAGAATCAATAGCGAATATGGGAATAGGTCTCTGTAGCGTACAGAGAGACAAACCCATAGTGCGGGCAAAATGGGCATCCATCAAATTTACCCCTGCTCCACTGTCTAGAAAGAAAGAAATAGTCTCCGTCTTATCACCAAAAACAATAACCGCTGGCAACACAAATTGCGATGTACGTATGGAGGAAACGTATACCCCCCGGCTGACATCCTCCACACAGCCTGGGGTTAGTAGTTTTCCGACGGTCTTTTGTTTCTGAGGAAAGAAGGACAGACATTAATGAAATGACCCCTCTCCCCACAAAAAAAACAAACCCCACGCCTACGGCGAGCCTCAGGAGGACGGACCTGACGAGTAGTTCCTCCTAGCTGCATAGGCTCGTCTAAGTCCGTACAGACTAACTGCTGCTTGGGAGGGGTTACCAATTGCTCCGGTTTTTTCAACCTGTCCCTAAGGCGTCTATCTATTCGGATAGAAAGGGACATAACCGCATCAAGGGAAAAGGGGGTCTCATATAATGCAAGCGCATCCTTAACCCTTTCGGATAACCCAGAGCAGAACTGACTCCTGAGAGCCGGGTCGTTCAATTGGGTATCCGTAGCCCACCTACGGAATTCAGAGCAATACTCCTCTACCGGCCGCTCTCCTTGTAAGAGTCTCCATAATCTTGTTTCAGCCAGTGCGACTCGGTCAGGGTCGTCATATATGAGACCCAAGGCCCCGAAAAACTCATCCACTGACCGAAGAGCCTGGGAATCAGTAGGTAAAGAGAACGCCCAGGACTGCGGGTCCCCCTGCAGCAGGGAAATAACAACCCCCACCCGCTGTTCTTCATTACCAGAGGAGTAAGGGCGCAGTTTAAAATATAATTTACAGGCCTCACGGAATGTCAAAAACTTGTCCCTTCCCCCAGAAAATCTGTCAGGGAGAGGGACCTTGGGTTCCGCAACAACCTGGTTACCAGTAGCAACCGCTAGGCTTGCGGTCAGTTGTAATTGCTGCTGTTGCTGGAGGACCGACGCCTTCAATCCTGCCACCTCCAAAGACAGGCCATGAAATTGTTTGGATAGAGCAGCAATTTGATCCATACTGGATTCTAAGTAGGATTTTTTTTTTTTTACCTACACAAAATAAGGGCCAGATATAATGTAATATAATGCACAGGGAGGAAAAAGAAAAAGCCCTGCCCAAGGGAGAGGGAAAGGTGGTGACCCCTAACTCACCTTGCTGCTGGCATCTGACTGCCCTGACGTCCCTAGACGGGTTCCTCACCCGTGCGGCGATCACGTGCCTAAACCCTGGCTTTCCCTAAAATGAGCCCTAGATAGTGAACGGGCCGGTGGGATCGCTAGTCCGCACCACTGTCACTAAGAGGGAAACACCAGGGAGAGGACAGACAAAACAGACAAACACATACACCCAGGTGGGCGACCACAATAGACCACAAAGGTCCAACAGGGATCCGGAGGGTAGCGTTCTGGACCAACTACCAGAGAACGCAGCAACACAGCTCCAGAGGGTCAGAATAGATGTCCAGGCAGGAAGCTCTATATTTGGCAACCAGAGAAGTGTGAGAGGGGAATATAAGGAGGTTGGGAGTGCTGGACAAGGAACAGCTGAGGAGAAGGAGCTACGGATCCCTGAGTGAGCCAAAAGGGTTTGCAAAGCAAACCCAGAAAGCTACCATAAGGAAACAGCCCTATCTTACATAGAGCGTGCAGCCAACCGCTGCGACTTCCTGACCCCGGGTATAACGGAGTCAGGCGTGGTTCTTGACACCCTCGTGACACCTAGATCTGAATTAATTAAATATTCTTCTGAAATACTTTGTTCTTTACATAGTTGAATGTGCTGACAACAAAATCACACAAAAATGAAAAAATAGAAATCAAATTTTTCAACCCATAGATGTCTGGATTTGGAGTCACACTCAAAATTAAAGTGGAAAAACACACTACAGGCTGATCCAACTTTGATGTAATGTCCTTAAAACAAGTCAAAATGAGGCTCAGTAGTGTGTGTGGCCTCCACGTGCCTGTATGACCTCCCTACAACTCCTGTGCATGCTCCTGATGAGGTGGCGGATGGTCTCCTGAGGGATCTCCTCCCAGACCTGGACTAAAGCATCTGCCAACTCCTGGACAGTCTGTGGTGCAACGTGACGTTGGTGGATAGAGCGAGACATGATGTCCCAGATGTGCTCAATTGGATTCAGGTCTGGGGAACGGGCAGGCCAGTCCATAGCATCAATGCCTTCGTCTTGCAGGAACTGCTGACACACTCCAGCCACATGAGGTCTAGCATTGTCTTGCATTAGGAGGAACCCAGGGCCAACCGCACCAGCATATGGTCTCACAAGGGGTCTGAGGATCTCATCTCGGTACCTAATGGCAGTCAGGCTACCTCTGGCGAGCACATGGAGGGCTGTGCGGCCCTCCAAAGAAATGCCACCCCACACCATTACTGACCCAATGCCAAACCGTCATGCTGGAGAATGTTGCAGGCAGCAGAACGTTCTCCACGGCGTCTCAAGACTCTGTCACGTCTGTCACATGTGCTCAGTGTGAACCTGCTTTCATCTGTGAAGAGCACAGGGCACCAGTGGCGAATTTGTCAATCTTGGTGTTCTCTGGAAAATGCCAAACGTCCTGCACGGTGTTGGGCTGTAAGCCCAACCCCCACCTGTGGACGTCGGGCCCTCATATCACCCTCATGGAGTCTGTTTCTGACCGTTTGAGCAGACACATGCACATTTGTGGCCTGCTGGAGGTCATTTTGCAGGGCTCTGGCAGTGCTCCTCCTGTTCCTCCTTGCACAAAGGCGGAGGTAGCGGTGCTGCTGCCGGGTTGTTGCCCTCCTACGGCCTCCTCCACGTCTCCTAATGTACTGGCCTGTCTCCTGGTAGCGCCTCCATGCTCTGGACACTACGCTGACAGACACAGCAACCTTCTTGCCACAGCTCGCATTGATGTGCCATCCTGGATAAACTGCACTACTTGAGCCACTTGTGTGGGTTGTAGACTGTTTCATGCTACCACTAGAGTGAAAGCACCGCCAGCATTCAAAAGTGACCAAAACATCAGCCAGGAAGCATAGGAACTGAAAAGTTGCCTGTGGTCACCACCTGCAGAACCACTCCTTTATTGGGGGTGTCTTGCTAATTGCCTATAATTTCCACCTGTTGTCTATTCCATTTGCACAACAGCATGTGAAATTGATTGTCACTCAGTGTTGCTTCCTAAGTGGACAGTTTGATTTCATAGAAGTGTGATTGACTTGGAGTTACATTGTGTTGTTTAAGTGTTCCCTTTATTTTTTTGAGCAGTGTATATTGTATAAGCAAATTTCCACCCTTCTTGATCAAATTTTTTCTCTCCTACCTTATATACTGGGGGGACTGCTTTGTGAATGCACCCTTACCCATAGTAAACTAACTACACAGATTGGATGCACAGAAATCCAGCATTTTATTAATATGCAAATAAGGGTCCATTCACACGTCCGCAACGTGTTTTGCGGATCCACGGATCAGCGGATCCGTAAAACATGGACAGTGGCAATGTGCGTTCCGCATTTTGCAGACCGCACATTACCGGAAGTAATAGAATATGCCTGTTCTTGTCCGCAATTGCGGTCAAGAATAGGACATGTTCTATTTTTTTCGGGAACAGAATTGCGGACCCGGAAGTGCGGGCCCGCAATTCCGGATCCGGGCAGCACGTTGTGCTGCCACATAGAAATTAATGGGTCTGCAATTTTGTTCCGCAAAATCCAGAACGAAATTGCGGACGTGTGAATGGACCATAAGGCCTCATGCACACGACCGTGCCGTTTTTTGCGGTCCGCAAAAAACGGAAGCCAGCTGTGTTGCCTTCCCCAATTTGCGGAACGGAATGGGCGCCGGCAATATAAATGCCTATTCTTGTCTGCAAAGCGCGGACAAGAATAGGACATGTTATATTTTTTTTAGCAGGGCCGCGGAATGGAGCAACGGATGCGGACAGCACATGGAGTGCTGTCCGCATCTTTTGCGGCCCCATTGAAGTGAATGCATCTGCATCCGAGCCGCCAAAACGGCGGCTCGGATGCGGACCCAAACAAGGGTCGTGTGCATGAGGCCTAAGTCTCAGCATACAATCCTACACACAACTCCCCCCCTTCAGTATAATTCCACAAGACACCCCCCCTCCATACAATACCACACATTTTAGCACCCCAGAAGCAGTTTAGGGAAGACAGATGTAGCAGAGCTGTATTTGAAAAGATTCAAACTCCGTGCTGGTAGTAGAGAGGAAGACAGATTTAGCAGAGCTGTATAAGTAGCGGTTCAGGGAAGACAGAAGTAGCAGAGCTGTATTTGAAGCTGTTCAGGGAAGACTGGTGTAGCAGAGCTGTATAGGAAGTGGTTCAGGCACAGTGGTGGTGGGAGAGAGAAAAATAGACAGATGTAGCAGAGCTGAATGTGAAGCAGTTCAGCCACAGTGCTAGTGGGGGAGGAAAAGACATATGTAGCAGAGAAATATATAAAGCGATTCAGGGAAGACTGGTGTAGCAGAGCTGTATAGGAGGAGGTTCAGGCACAGTGGTGGTGGGAGAGAGAAATAGACAGATGTAGCAGAGCTGTATATGAAGTGATTCCAACAAAGTGCTGATATTGGTGAATAATACAGATGTAGCAGAGCTGTAAGAGAAGAGATTCAGGGAAGACAGAGCAGAGCTGTATATGCATATATACAGATAAAAGGTCTAAGGTTTATACATAACTGTAGTAGAGCTGTATTGGATAAAAATCTGCGTCAGTGGGGGATGGTCATGTTTTATGGGCGTCAAAAGCACAGATCATACGGCTACTGGCTGACAAGCTTTTGAGCTAATGTATAATCGTTAATTTCTAACGATAATTTGTTTTCCCTTAGTCCTAACAGCAGCACAGATGGGGGTTAACTGCCCCTGTGGACTGGTAGGACCGGCGGAATTTTAATGAGCCCAAGAACCAATAAACGATTTTCAGCTCCCTGAAAGGGAGGAGATCACCCCCCAGCCCACCGTGTTTTTAACAAGCATAATGTATTTAGGGTGGGATATTTGTGTGCTGCTGTTAGGACTAAGGGAAAACAAATTATCGTTAGAAATTAACGATTCCCTTACGTTCTCAACAGCAGCACAGATGGGGAGATAACAGTACCTGAGTGGGACTAATGGTGACAATAGTCTCACCGATATTTCAAGATTCAAAGCTGCCAGTGGCCCACAGTGTGAAGTGTGGGGAAATATCCTTTTAAAATATAGCTTTTATAAGATATGCGATAAAATATACACCATAGGATGCATCAACAATACATAACATATATAAGGGGTTTCTGTGATAGATGCCCCACTGCTGGTAAAGCTAAGGTAAGCAATAAAACTGCTGCGCCTAAGTGGACGCACGCAGTCTTACCTAAAGCAAAGGTAAGTATTAAACCGGCCGCGCCCTGTGGACGCAGTCAGTGTCACCTGACCAACAACAATACAAGACATAAAATAAAGGGGTTCCAGGATAGATACCCCACAGCTGATTGATACAATGGTAAGTATAGAACACTGCTGCGCCTGTGTGGACGCGAGCAGTCTTACCTGACCAACCAGGTGACCAGGATCGGCATGACGGGGAATGATGCTGTGATGAAACTGGGTGTAGAACAGAGATGCCCGAGACGGGAGTGTGAATACTGTGCCCTAATTAGCCCTATACACTTGGTAGGAAGGGGGCTGCTCCCATACTGCCTGTCTACACAGAGCACCCGTCCTGAAAAGGACGACCCCGTCAGGATACCTGTCCCTAGTTATGGACCTGATCACTAGTCTAACAACAATAATTATAACTACAGACCTCCCGACGTGGCACGTTTCTGTCGTGTCGACTCCTCAGGGGGATTCAGTACATGTAGAAAAAAGAAACAGTGTGTACCACCTTAAGCTGCAGATAGCAGGTAAGCATATCCTGCAGTAAAGTGGTTACACTACAAAGGTAAGCTCAAGCACTCAATATAGGAGCCTGAGGGCAGACATCCAAGGTGCAGGATTGTCATGCTGCAGAGGGATAGATGCTCCTCCGCTTGTTGGTGTGTGAGGATATAGTGATCCTCGCCAAAGGTAATATCCCTATGGTTTAGGGGGTTCCTCAACCAATACCAGCCACACTGACACATACCTTTTTGGAGTTTAAATAGAGCCCAAACGCGCCTCTTCTTGGGAGACCGCCCTGTCAGCATCTGCGTCGGCGTCTGACGTCACGCGCATGCGCCGCGACGCACCAGACGCCGCCGCCCATACCACATGATTATGGCGACCAATCCGATCCAGGGGCGGAGGGTGTGAGCGGTTACCTAGGAGACTGTGTCAACAGGAAGTAACCACACAGCACGACTCATAATAGAGGCGTCTGTGATAACGCTATGACACAGAATCATAGCAAGATTAGACTGACATTTTTTGCAGGAAATACAAGAACACGGACAGGTTACAGAGAATTGTAAACATGAGGCAAAGTGGGTTTGAATTAATAATGACATAGATGTTTCAGATGTGTTCATCCCATCACTTAGAACGGGATGTCACTGTTAACCTGGGATGTATCCTTTTTAACCACCTCCGGACCGCTGTACGCACAGACGCGTCCTGGAGGTGGTTGATTCATTCCTCCTGGACGCGCCGGCGCGTCATCTCGCGAGACGCGAGATTTCGGTCACAGCCGGCCCGCGCATGCGCATCGCGGGCCGGCAAAAGTTAGAGGAGTATTTCATCAGCAACCTGCCAGCCAATGATCGTCGCTGGCAGGTTGCTGATTTTTAAAAAATCGAATCACAAGCCAGATAACAGATCATATTAGTAAATATGATCTGTTATATGGCTTCTCTGCTTCTCTGCTGGTCCTTTTCGTCGGTTGGATCCAGCAGAGAAGCAGACATCACTGTGAGTACACACCAAACACTGCCCTTAGCCCCTGATCACCATCCATCACCCCCATCATCCAAATTAACCCCTTGATCGCCCCCTGTCAATCACTTAGTGAAAGACAAAAAGTGATCAGTGTAAACTGACACTTTTTTTTTTCACTAGTATTGGCTGTTAGGTTTTAGGGATAGTTTAGGCCCCTTGGTTAGGTAGTTAGCGTCAGTTAGCGCCCACCCCACCGCACCGCAGTCACTTTTATTCGCTGTTTAGCGTATCGCTAATCAGCATTTGTACTTTTATAGTATCTGTAAGTGATCAAAACTGATCACGGTCAAATCTATAATAGTATTAGTGTCACTTTAGTTCGCCCTCCACCCAAAACGCAGTGTTTGCCCGATCAGGCCTGATCGGTCGCCCACACGTGCGTTCACCCACGCCCGCCCCACCGCAGTGACAAAAAAATTATTTTTTTTTGATCACTGCACATTCACTTTACACGCTCTGCGGCGATAAAAAAATCAGTTTTGATATTTTTTATCAACCGCAGCGGCCTCCGGTACTTCGCTAGCCTCCCCTTTGTAAGACAGGCTTGCTTTTTTTCTTGGGTAGTCTCAGGGAATACCCCTAAATTTAGTAGTCCAAATGTCAAACAGGGGGTATTCTTCTGAAGAGGCCTACAGGATTCTGACCCAGTCGGATGAGGAGTGGGAACCCTCATCTGATGAATCTAGCGGGTCAGAATATGAACCTGTAGAAAGCAGTGGCTCTCTGACCCAAAGTTCGGACGAGGAGGTTGAGGTCCCTGGCAGCACCAGGCGTACCCGGCCCCGTGTCGCTAGACCACAGGTTATGCAGGATCCGCTTCAAGAGCAGCAGAGTGAGGCTGTCGCTGCCGGATCACGTGGTGAGGCATACACCAGCAGCGCAGCCCTTCTTGGACCTAGTACCAGCACTGCCGTACAACATGGTGAAGTAGCGAGCACCAGAAGGGCAGTTGAAGCTGGTACGGTGGCACGTGCACTAGTTACCCCGTCGCAGCCACCGCACAGACAGGCCCGTAGAGCCCCTAGAATCCCTGAGGTGCTGGCAAACCCTGATTGGCAGTCACCAACTTCAGCCGCACCAGTAGTTCCCCCTTTCACCGCCCAGTCTGGAGTTCGGGTTGAGACGGCTCAGATCAGTACGGCCCTGGGATTTTTTGAGCTGTTCTTGACTGCGGAGCTCTTGGACTTAGTCGTGGCAGAGACCAACCAATATGCCACACAATTTATAACCGCAAACCCGGGAAGCTTTTATGCCCAGCCTTTCCGGTGGAAACCAGTCCAAGTTTCCGAACTTAAAATTTTTCTGGGCCTTCTCCTCAACATGGGCCTGACAAAAAAGCATGAATTGCGGTCATATTGGTCAACGCACCCAATTCATCACATGCCCATGTTCTCTGCTGCTATGTCCAGGACACGATTTGAGGCCATCCTGCGTTTCCTGCACTTTAGCGACAACACCACCTCCCGTCCCAGAGGCCACCCAGCTTTTGACCGGCTCCACAAAATTCGGCCCCTCATAGACCATTTCAACCAGAAATTTGCAGATTTGTATACCCCTGAGCAAAACATCTGCGTAGACGAGTCCCTAATACATTTTACCGGGCGCCTTGGCTTCAAACAGTACATCCCAAGCAAGCGTGCCCGGTATGGGGTCAAATTGTATAAGCTCTGTGAAAGGGCCCCAGGCTATACCCACAAATTTCGGATCTATGAGGGAAAAGATCAGACCCTGGAGCCGGTCGGTTGCCCTGACTACCTGGGGAGCAGTGGGAAGACAGTCTGGGACTTGGTGTCACCCTTATTCGGCAAGGGGTACCATCTTTATGTGGACAATTTTTACACAAGTGTGGCCCTCTTTAGGCATTTGTTTCTAGAACGGATTTGCGCCTGTGGCACCGCGCGAACTAGTCGCGTGGGCTTCCCCCAACGGCTTGTAACCACCCGTCTTGCAAGGGGGGAGAGGGCTGCCTTGTGTAACGAAGAACTGCTCGCGGTGAAATGGAGAGACAAGCGTGACGTTTACATGCTCTCCTCCATTCACGCAGACACGACAATACAAATTCAAAGGGCAACCCGTGTCATTGAAAAGCCCCTCTCAGTCCACGACTATAATGCGCTCATGGGAGGGGTGGACTTCAATGACCAGATGTTGGCTCCCTATTTAGTTTCCCGCAGAACCAGACGCTGGTATAAGAAGGTGTCTGTATATTTAATTCAATTGGCGCTCTACAATAGTTTTGTTCTCTACAGTAAGGCTGGGAGAACACGATCCTTCCTCAAATTCCAGGAAGAGATCATCGAGAACCTCCTTTACCCAGGAGGTTCCGTGGCCCCATCCACCAGTGTAGTTAGCCGTCTACACGAGCGACATTTCCCCAGTGTCGTTGCTGGTACCTCAACCCAACCGCCACCCCGAAAAAAATGTCGTGTCTGTAGCAGGAGTGGAATAAGGCGTGACACCCGCTATTTCTGTCCTGACTGTCCGGACCACCCTGCCCTATGCTTAGGAGAGTGTTTCCGGAAGTACCACACACAGGTACACCTAGCATAGGGATCACATCTCACCAGGACAGGCACACAGGGCTATTAGGGCCCTTTCTCTCACAGCTGCTGCAAACCTCTCCTTTCACCTGGGATAAAGTGCATAACGTACTTCGCCACATCTTTGGGCGATTTGCGCTTTGCACATTGTCCCATGGGGAAGGAGAGGTTTGTTCTATAAAGGTAAAAAAAAACAAAACAAAAAAAAAATTACCGGTAAGTAAAAAAGTTAAAAAAGTTTAAAAAAGTTAATATGTTCTGTTCTAAAGTTAATAAAGTTATTGCTTTGCGGCCTGGTTTTTTCTTTTTTGTTTTGTTTTTTTTACCTTCCAGGTGGACCATCCGATCGACCAGCTGCAGCACTGATGTGCATTCGGACAGAAGCATTGCGCTGCTGTCAGATTACACGCAAGTCGGTGTATGCGGCGCTGCAAGACGAGATTTCTCCTCTGCAGTAAAAGATATGTTTGCCAAGGCATATGAGCTGAGGAGGTGGCGGTGTTCATATACTTTGGCAAACACTTTGTATATATATAAAAAAAAAAATCCCGGCAATGATTTATTCATCCACATCGATTGATGTGAATGGAGAAATCTGGTTTGCCAGGGCATACGAGCTGAAGTGGGTATGGATGTTGGGCGGAGCTCCTATGTCCTGGCAGACGCCTTTCCCCTCCTTTTTTCTTTTTTTGGCTGAGATTTTTTCATCCACATTGATCGATGCGAATGAAGAAATCTGTGCCGTTCATTTTTTTCTTTCAGCCCAGAGGCTGAACGGAAAAAAAAAATCTCATTACCCGTATGCTCAATATAAGGAGAATAGCAGAAACTCCTAATGCTGGGCATACATGTAATGATTGCGGAGACCCTCAAATGCCAGGGCAGTACAAACACCCCACAAATAACACCATTTTGGAAAGAAGACACCCCAAGGTATTCGCTGAGGGGCATATTGAGTCCATGAAAGATTGAAATTTTTGTCCCAAGTTAGCGGAAAGGGAGACTTTGTGAGAACAAAATCAAAAAAATCAATTTCCGCTAACTTGTGCCAAAATTTTTTTTTTTCAATGAACTCGCCATGCCCCTCATTGAATACCTTGGGGTGTCTTCTTTCCAAAATGGGGTCACATGTGGGGTATTTATACTGCCCTGGCATTTTAGGGGCCCCAAAGCGTGAGAAGAAGTCTGGTATCCAAATGTCTAAAAATGCCCTGCTAAAAGGAATTTGGGCCCCTTTGCCCACCTAGGCTGCAAAAAAGTGTCACACATCTGGTATCTCCGTACTCAGGAGAAGTTGAGGAATGTGTTTTGGGGTGTCTTTTTACATATACCCATGCTGGGTGAGATAAATATCTTGGTCAAATGCAAACTTTGTATAAAAAAAATGGGAAAAGTTGTCTTTGCCAAGATATTTCTCTCACCCAGCATGGGTATATGTAAAATGACACCCCAAAACACATTCCCCACCTTCTCCTGAGTACGGAGATACCAGATGTGTGACACTTTTTTGCAGCCTAGGTGGGCAAAGGGGCCCACATTCCAAAGAGCACCTTTCGGATTTCACAGGTCATTTACCTACTTACCACACATTAGGGCCCCTGTAAAATGCCAGGGCAGTATAACTACCCCACAAGTGACCCCATTTTGGAAAGAAGACACCCCAAGGTATTCCGTGAGGGGCATGGCAAGTTCCTAGAATTTTTAATTTTTAGTCACAAGTTAGTGGAAAATGATGATTTTTTTTTTTTTTTTTTTCATACAAAGTCTCATATTCCACTAACTTGTGACAAAAAATAAAAACTTCCATGAACTCACTATGCCCATCAGCGAATACCTTGGGGTCTCTTCTTTCCAAAATGGGGTCACTTGTGGGGTAGTTATACTGCCCTGGCATTCTAGGGGCCCAAATGTGTGGTAAGGAGTTTGAAATCAAATTCAGTAAAAAATGACCTGTGAAATCCGAAAGGTGCTCTTTGGAATGTGGGCCCCTTTGCCCACCTAGGCTGCAAAAAAGTGTCACACATCTGGTATCTCCGTACTCAGGAGAAGTTGAGGAATGTGTTTTGGGGTGTCTTTTTACATATACCCATGCTGGGTGAGATAAATATCTTGGTCAAATGCCAACTTTGTATAAAAAAATGGGAAAAGTTGTCTTTTGCCAAGATATTTCTCTCACCCAGCATGGGTATATATAAAATGACACCCCAAAACACATTCCCCACCTTCTCCTGAGTACGGAGATACCAGATGTGTGACACTTTTTTGCAGCCTAGGTGGGCAAAGGGGCCCATATTCCAAAGAGCACCTTTCGGATTTCACAGGTCAATTTTTACAGAATTTGATTTCAAACTCCTTACCACACATTTGGGCCCCTAGAATGCCAGGGCAGTATAACTACCCCACAAGTGACCCCATTTTGGAAAGAAGACACCCCAAGGTATTCCGTGAGGGGCATGGCGAGTTCCTAGAATTTTTTATTTTTTGTCACAAGTTAGTGGAAAATGATGATTTTTTTTTTTTTTTTTCATACAAAGTCTCATATTCCACTAACTTGTGACAAAAAATAAAAACTTCCATGAACTCACTATGCCCATCAGCGAATACCTTGGGGTCTCTTCTTTCCAAAATGGGGTCACTTGTGGGGTAGTTATACTGCCCTGGCATTCTAGGGGCCCAAATGTGTGGTAAGGAGTTTGAAATCAAATTCTGTAAAAATTGACCTGTGAAATCCGAAAGGTGCTCTTTGGAATATGGGCCCCTTTGCCCACCTAGGCTGCAAAAAAGTGTCACACATCTGGTATCTCCGTACTCAGGAGAAGGTGGGGAATGTGTTTTGGGGTGTCATTTTATATATACCCATGCTGGGTGAGAGAAATATCTTGGCAAAAGACAACTTTTCCCATTTTTTTATACAAAGTTGGCATTTGACCAAGATATTTATCTCACCCAGCATGGGTATATGTAAAAAGACACCCCAAAACACATTCCTCAACTTCTCCTGAGTACGGAGATACCAGATGTGTGACACTTTTTTGCAGCCTAGGTGGGCAAAGGGGCCCACATTCCAAAGAGCACCTTTCGGATTTCACAGGTCATTTTTTACTGAATTTGATTTCAAACTCCTTACCACACATTTGGGCCCCTAGAATGCCAGGGCAGTATAACTACCCCACAAGTGACCCCATTTTGGAAAGAAGACACCCCAAGGTATTCCGTGAGGGGCATGGTTAGTTCCTAGAATTTTTTATTTTTTGTCACAAGTTAGTGGAAAATGATGATTTTTTTTTTTTTTTTTTTTTTCATACAAAGTCTCATATTCCACTAACTTGTGACAAAAAATAAAAACTTCCATGAACTCACTATGCCCATCAGCGAATACCTTGGGGTCTCTTCTTTCCAAAATGGGGTCACTTGTGGGGTAGTTATACTGCCCTGGCATTCTAGGGGCCCAAATGTGTGGTAAGGAGTTTGAAATCAAATTCTGTAAAAATTGACCTGTGAAATCCGAAAGGTGCTCTTTGGAATATGGGCCCCTTTGCCCACCTAGGCTGCAAAAAAGTGTCACACATCTGGTATCTCCGTACTCAGGAGAAGTTGAGGAATGTGTTTTGGGGTGTCTTTTTACATATACCCATGCTGGGTGAGATAAATATCTTGGTCAAATGCCAACTTTGTATAAAAAAATGGGAAAAGTTGTCTTTTGCCAAGATATTTCTCTCACCCAGCATGGGTATATATAAAATGACACCCCAAAACACATTCCCCACCTTCTCCTGAGTACGGAGATACCAGATGTGTGACACTTTTTTGCAGCCTAGGTGGGCAAAGGGGCCCATATTCCAAAGAGCACCTTTCGGATTTCACAGGTCAATTTTTACAGAATTTGATTTCAAACTCCTTACCACACATTTGGGCCCCTAGAATGCCAGGGCAGTATAACTACCCCACAAGTGACCCCATTTTGGAAAGAAGAGACCCCAAGGTATTCGCTGATGGGCATAGTGAGTTCATAGAACTTTTTATTTTTTGTCACAAGTTAGTGGAATATGAGACTTTGTAAGAAAAAAAAAAAAAAAAAAAAAATCATCATTTTCCGCTAACTTGTGACAAAAAATAAAAAGTTCTATGAACTCACTATGCCCATCAGTGAATACCTTAGGGTGTCTACTTTCAGAAATGGGGTCATTTGTGGGGTGTTTGTACTGTCTGGGCATTGTAGAACCTCAGGAAACATGACAGGTGCTCAGAAAGTCAGAGCTGCTTCAAAAAGCGGAAATTCACATTTTTGTACCATAGTTTGTAAACGCTATAACTTTTACCCAAACCATTTTTTTTTTACCCAAACATTTTTTTTTTATCAAAGACATGTAGAACTATAAATTTAGAGCAAAATTTCTATATGGATGTCGTTTTTTTTTGCAAAATTTTACACCTGAAAGTGAAAAATGTCATTTTTTTGCAAAAAAATCGTTAAATTTCGATTAATAACAAAAAAAGTAAAAATGTCAGCAGCAAAGAAATACCACCAAATGAAAGCTCTATTAGTGAGAAGAAAAGGAGGTAAAATTCATTTGGGTGGTAAGTTGCATGACCGAGCAATAAACGGTGAAAGTAGTGTAGGTCAGAAGTGTAAAAAGTGGCCTGGTCTTTCAGGGTGTTTAAGCACTGGGGGCTGAGGTGGTTAAAGGGGCCATCACCGCAATCTATATGAAGCACCCATAATCAAGCCTTTCATTAAGGCCACGAGGTGCAGATGTTTTGAGATGGAATATCCATCTGGATTCTTGTTGAAGCAACCGCCTATCCCAGTCACCCCCTCTCAAGGGGGTTTGACAAGATCGATACCCAGGAACTTCAAGGAGGCTTTACCATTATGCACAGTGTGTACATGTTTTGAAATTGGGGTATCTCGTTTGTGTGAGATATCCCCTATATGCTCCCCTATCCGGCAAGACGATACGGGAATTCAGGAGACGGATAGGGGAGCATATAGGGGATATCTCACACAAACGAGATACCCCAATTTCAAAACATGTACACACTGTGCATAATGGTAAAGCCTCCTTGAAGTTCCTGGGTATCGATCTTGTCAAACCCCCCTTGAGAGGGGGTGACTGGGATAGGCGGTTGCTTCAACAAGAATCCAGATGGATATTCCATCTCAAAACATTTGCACCTCGTGGCCTTAATGAAAGGCTTGATTATGGGTGCTTCATATAGATTGCGGTGATGGCCCCTTTAAAAAGGATATATCCCAGGTTAACGGTGACAGCCCGTTCTAAGTGATGGGATGAACACATCTGTAACATCTATGTCATTATTAATTCAAACCCACTTTGCCTCATGTTTATAATTCTCTGTAACCTGTCCGTGTTCTTGTATTTCCTGCAAAAAATGTCAGTCTAATCTTGCTATGATTCTGTGTCATAGCGTTATCACAGACGCCTCTATCATGAGTCGTGCTGTGTGGTTACTTCCTGTTGACACAGTCTCCTAGGTAACCGCTCACACCCTCCGCCCCTGGATCGGATTGGTCGCCATAATCATGTGGTATGGGCGGCGGCGTCTGGTGCGTCGCGGCGCATGCGCGTGACGTCAGACGCCGACGCAGATGCTGACAGGGCGGTCTCCCAAGAAGAGGCGCGTTTGGGCTCTATTTAAACTCCAAAAAGGTATGTGTCAGTGTGGCTGGTATTGGTTGAGGAACCCCCTAAACCATAGGGATATTACCTTTGGCGAGGATCACTATATCCTCACACACCAACAAGCGGAGGAGCATCTATCCCTCTGCAGCATGACAATCCTGCACCTTGGATGTCTGCCCTCAGGCTCCTATATTGAGTGCTTGAGCTTACCTTTGTAGTGTAACCACTTTACTGCAGGATATGCTTACCTGCTATCTGCAGCTTAAGGTGGTACACACTGTTTCTTTTTTCTACATGTACTGAATCCCCCTGAGGAGTCGACACGACAGAAACGTGCCACGTCGGGAGGTCTGTAGTTATAATTATTGTTGTTAGACTAGTGATCAGGTCCATAACTAGGGACAGGTATCCTGACGGGGTCGTCCTTTTCAGGACGGGTGCTCTGTGTAGACAGGCAGTATGGGAGCAGCCCCCTTCCTACCAAGTGTATAGGGCTAATTAGGGCACAGTATTCACACTCCCGTCTCGGGCATCTCTGTTCTACACCCAGTTTCATCACAGCATCATTCCCCGTCATGCCGATCCTGGTCACCTGGTTGGTCAGGTAAGACTGCTCGCGTCCACACAGGCGCAGCAGTGTTCTATACTTACCATTGTATCAATCAGCTGTGGGGTATCTATCCTGGAACCCCTTTATTTTATGTCTTGTATTGTTGTTGGTCAGGTGACACTGACTGCGTCCACAGGGCGCGGCCGGTTTAATACTTACCTTTGCTTTAGGTAAGACTGCGTGCGTCCACTTAGGCGCAGCAGGTTTATTGCTTACCTTAGCTTTACCAGCAGTGGGGCATCTATCACAGAAACCCCTTATATATGTTTTGTATTGTTGATGCATCCTATGGTGTATATTTTATCGCATATCTTATAAAAGCTATATTTTAAAAGGATATTTCCCCACACTTCACACTGTGGGCCACTGGCAACAGATGGGGAGATAGCAAGAAGAATCCCCTAGGGAGGGTCCTCATGCCTGGCAGAACTAAGAACAGTCTGCCCAAAAGCCGAAAACTCTGCCATCCTAGCATCTATCCTATAATGGGAGATGAAGGTTGACTCAGAGCTCCAGGAGGCCGCCTTACAGATCATCTCTAAGGGGAGGAGTCTTCTCTCCGCAACCGAGGTGGAGACCGCCCTAGTAGAATGGGCCCTCACAAACTCAGGAGGATCTAAGGATTGGGAGACGAAAGCTTCCATAATGGCCTCCTTGATCCAGCGACTAATGGTGGCTTTAGACGCTTTACGGCCTTTAGACTTACCGGCAAACAGGATAAGAAGATTCTCATCTATCCTGAACTCACTAGATCTATCCACATAGATCTGGAGGCATCTTGAAATATCCAGCGGGTCTCTAGCTGGAGTATCAGAGGAGGAGGCTGTAAACAAAACTGGTAAAGATATTACCTGATTGATGTTCTGGAAAGTAGGCACCTTAGGCCTGAAGTAAGGTAAAAACTTCAGGAGTACTCTATCCTGTAGAAAAATAATGTACGGGTGAATTGCGGAGAAAGCCTGCAATTCAGAAACTCTTTTGGCTGAAGCTATAGCCAGAAGAAAGACCATCTTTAAAGTCAAAAATTTAAAATTTACCTCCTCCAAGGGCTCGAAGGGGGGAGATGCTAGCCCCCTGAGCACTACTGAAAGATCCCACTGGGGGATAGGTTTCAGTATAGTAGGCTTTAGTCTTTCAGCTCCCTTCAGGAAGCGTTTGATGAGTGGGTCCCGAGAATGTGGCCTGTTGAGACAGGCCGAGATGGCATAAACCTGTACCTTCAAGGTAGCTGGAGATAGACCTCTATCTAATCCATCCTGAAGAAATTGAAGTATCGCAGGAAGGGGCGGATCTGCAGACGCCACCTATCTGGAATCACACCATGCCTCGAAGATTCTCATGATCCTGGAGTAGGCCTTCTTTGTAGACTCTGCTCGGGAATGCGACAAAGTTCTCAGGACCGACTCGGAAAGCCCTTCTATGTTGGGAAGGGACTGATCAACCTCCAGGCTGTCAGGTTGAACCTGTGCAGATCTAGGCAGAGGTGAGTGTCCCACGACACCAGGGTCTGCTCCGGGGGGAGTCTCCAGTATTGTCCCCGACTCATCTGAATGAGCTGGGTAAACTAGGATCTTCTGGGCCAAAACGGTATGATGGCTATTACCGAGGCCTGATCCTGACGGATTTTCATCAATACCTTCGGTATCATGGAAAAGGGAGGGAAGATGTAAGCCAGCCTGAACCTCCACGGTATTGACAGAGCATCTATCGCCAGGGGGTTGTCTTCCCTGTAGAGGGAACAGAACCTCATCACCTTGGCGTTGAACTTGGTTGCCATGAGATCCACTTCTGGCATACCCCATCTGTGAACTAGCTGCCTGAAGATCTCCGGATGCAGAGACCACACCATGGTCAGTAATCCTCGACTTAAGCGGTCCGCTATCATATTGAGGGAGCCTCGAATATGAACGGCAGATAGATGGGAAAGGTTCAGCTCTGCCCACCGAAGAATTACCCCGATCTCTGACAGAAGGGGCAATGATCTTGTGCCTCCCTGTTTGTTTATATAGAGAACTGCAGTCATATTGTCTGACTGGACTTTCACTGCTTTGCCCCGGATCTGAGGCGCAAAGTGAAGGAGGGCTAGCCGGATAGCTCGCATCTCGCGAAGATTGGAGGAAAGATGCCGCTCCAGAGGAGACCAAGATCCCTGAATTGGGGATCTGTCCAGGTGAGCGCCCCAGCCTACAAGGGACGCGTCTGTAGTCAATATGACCCAAGCTGGTTGGGTCATAGACTTCCCTGCTGGTAGCTGAAACCACCATCTGAGGGAATTTCGGGTTTGACCGGACAGGGAGCACAGGGAATCTAGCCCCGCAGGGCTGCCGTTCCATAGGTGTAAGACCTCCGACTGAAGAGGACGGAGGTGCCATAGCGCCCAAGGGACCGCATCCGCAGCCGCTGACATGAGCCCCAGCATCTTCATGAGAGTCCGGATAGAGACTCGACGAGGGACATAAAGGACCTTTGCCAGGTCCTGAATCCGCGCTCTCCTTTCTGGAGTCAACCGGAGGGACATCTCCACAGAGTCGACCACGAATCCTAAGTAATGGATTGAAGTCGATGGGCTCACATTCTTCTTCTGCCAGTTGATAATCCAGCCTAGGCGGAAGAGAAAAGAGATTGCGACCTGAAGATGGTGGGTAAGGATCGGAACTGAAGAGGCTATGAAAAGCCAATCGTCCAGATAAGGAATAATAGTCAGTCCTTGGAGTCTCAAAGCTGCCACCACCGAAACCACCACCTTGGTGAAGATAAGGGGGGCAGAAGAGATTCCGAAGGGAAGCACGGCAAACTGAAAGTGCCTGCAAACCCCTGAAATCTGGACCGCGATCCTGAGGAGTTTCCGGGAAGCGGAATGGATCGGAATGTGAAGGTATGCATCCTTGAGGTCCAGAGTAGTCATGACGTCCCCAGGATTGAGGATATGGCTGACTGACCTTATGGTTTCCATGCGAAACCTTGTTTTCCTTATAAATCGATGATCATCCAGAGATCTCCTGTCTTCTTGGGAACCAGGAACACTGGTGAATAAATCCCTAGGCCCCTCTCCCCTGCCGGTACCTCCTCTAGGGCTCCCTTGGAAATATAGTCCTGAATGTAAGATTCTAGGACCACCTGTTTGGCAGACCCGAAGTTTCGTGTGGCGATGAATCTCTCTGGGGGGAGAGAGATAAGATCTACCCGGTACCCGGCGGAAACTATGTCCTGGACCCAGGGGTCTGCAATCAACCGGCTCCAAGAGTCTTTGAAATGGGTAAGACGGCCCCCCACGGGAATCTGGGGGAGGGGTACAGGAAAATCTAGAGGAGACACTGCAGGGGCAGCAGGGCTTATCCAAGAGCCTCGAGGAGGCCCATAGTCAGGAGGGTTTTGCCTCCCTGGTGGGTTTGCGGGGGCGTCTCGGATATTTACGAGACGGCCCCCCCCCAATCTCTGCGCCTAGACTGCTGCCCAGGATGACCTCCGCCCTTCTTTTCCTGTCTGGGGCGTCCCCGAAAGGGCTGATGGGGGAGGCTCTTCCCTTTTTTATCGGAGAGCCCCTCCATTATTTTGTCCAATTCGGACCCGAATAACCTATCTGGTTCGAAGGGGAGCCCACAAAGGTTAAACTTGGATGCGTTATCCACGATCCACGGTTTCAGCCAGAGTGGTCTGCGGGCAGCTGAAACTAGGGCCATAGTTTTGGCGGCCAGCTTCAGCTGCATCTGGGAGGAATCAACTAAAAAGTCCATAGCCAGGTTGGCTGACTTGAAGGCTGCCAGGATGTCGTCTCTTGATACGCTCTGGTCCACATCCATCTGGATTTGATTAAGCCTAGAGCGTAGATAGGTGGCTACCTCAGTGGCCGCAATGGAAGTAGATGCGGAGGCAGCGGCCGCCGCGTGACCCCTCCTAAGGGTGCACTTGGCCCTCCGGTCTAGAGGGTCCTGCAGGCTAGACCCATCGTCTGCAGGGACTAGAGTGCGCCGGGACAACTTGGCTATAGCCATGTCCACCTTGGGAACGGAACCCCACGATTCCACCAAGGGTTTAGCCATCGGGTACATGAGTCTGAATTTTCTGGTAAGCACTGGACCCTTCTCAGGCTTTTTCCACTCTGTGCGCATCACAGAGAGGAGGGTCTCATCCGCTCTAAAGACACGCTGTGTCCGACCGGCGGGATCGGAGGACTCCCCCATGTCAACATCCTGGTCCCCCGACCTGATGGACTTGAGTAACTTCTGCGTCTTTTCTGGAGGGAAAAAGCAAGAAGTAGATTCTTCTTCCTCAGAAGAAGAAGACCCCACTGAACAGGGGGTAGGTCTTTCGACCGGTGCGACCACCTCCATGGGAGTCTGAGAGGGACCTGGTAGCCTCTCATTAAGCAGCTGAACTACTCCCTTGATGGAATCATCCACGTATGTCTTGGTCCATTGGAACATCTCCTGCATCGTGGGTTCCGTGGATGCCGTGCGACAACTCTCACATCTGGAGTAAGGACAGCTGTCATCTAGGGGTGTGTTACATTCGTAACATGCCAAATGCTTCCTCTTGGCCCCAGCCTTCCACTGATCCTGCTCCTTAGGGGAAGCCATAGTCTGTAATGGAAGAAACAAAACAGGTCATAACACCTACAATATCAGGAGGTGGAGAAAAACCAGACCTTAAGGGGGCCCACCAGCACTAGAAGAAATAGAGCTGAAAGAAGAGGAAGTACAAAACCCAAGCAAAGCAATACTGCAGGAATATAACAAAGCACAGGAGAGCTCTGGAGCTAACTTGTGAAAGCAACGCAACCAGAGCACTGACTGATGGGCTCTGGGCGCTTAAAAGGAGGAAGTCCCGCCCAATGGGCGGGTTCCTGAAACGAGATCAGCACCACTCCCCTTTTTTTTTTTTTCTCTTGTAGAAAAACCAGAGCCTATACTGGCTCTACCTATACGAAAATTGTCTCCCCAGACTAATCCTAAGTCCAGGATGACCTTCTAGGGAGCCAGTTTAAAAGAAAGGTGAGTTTTATACATCACCGCAACGCTTCGGAAAACCGGAAGTGACGTAGCGCACCTAGGGCGCGTCACTTCCGGAAAATGGCGGCGCCCATAGCGCCGCACACATGTGGTAACGGAGGGACGGAGCACCGTCTACAGATGATGAGAGAAGAGGGGAGGGGACGCCCCCCTCCCCGACGGTACCCCAGACCAAAATCGCCATGATCAGGCCTAAAATAAAGGCACTGAGATCCATAGAAAGCGAGCTAAGCTTAAGGAGGGGAAAAGAACCCCCAAGCAATCTTCAGCTCCCAGAGAGGGAGCGACACGCCAGTCCACCTGTCCAGAGGACAGAAAAAAACACGGTGGGCTGGGGGGTGATCTCCTCCCTTTCAGGCAGCTGAAGATCGTTTATTGGTTCTTGGGCTCATTAAAATTCCGCCGGTCCTACCAGTCCACAGGGGCAGTTAACCCCCATCTGTGCTGCTGTTGAGGACGTAAGGGAATAGTGAATTATTGTTTAGCTGCACAGAATGGGTTTGTAAAAGATAAGACAGGTTCTGCGTGTAAAACTGTATTAGTGTCCATTCACACGTCCGTAAGTGATTTGCGGATCCGTAAATTGCAGATCTGCAAAACACGGACACCTGCAATGTGTGATCCGCAATTTGCGGACCGCACATCACAGACACTATAATAGAAAATGCCTTTTCTGTTCCGCAATTGCGGACAAGAATAGGACATGTTCTATTTTTTTCAGGAACGGAATTGCGGATTCAGAAAAAACGGATCAAAAAAAAAACGGATCCCGAAAAAACAGATGCGGATACCGGAAATGCGGATTCGCATCCGTTCCAGCCCCATTGAAAGTGAATGGGTCTGCAAATTGCGGAACGAATGCGGACCCAAATTACGGACATGTGAATGGAGCCTTAGGCTACTTTCACACTGGCGTTTCTGGGTCCGCTTGTGAGATCCGTTTCAAGGCTCTCACAAGTGCCCCAAAACGGATCAGTTTAGCCCCAATGCTTTCTGAATGGATAAGGATCCGTTCAGAATGCATCAGTTTGCCTCCGTTCAGCCTCTATTCCGCTCTGGAGGCGGACACCAAAACGCTGCTTGCAGCGTTTTGATGTCCGCCTGACGATGCGGAGCCAAACGGATCCGTCCTGACTTACAATGGAAGTCAATGGGGACGGGTCAGTCTTCGCTGACACAATATGGTGCAATTGAAAACGGATCCGCCTCCCATTGACTTTCAGTGTAAGTGAAAACGGATCCGTTTGCATTATCATGAACAAAAACATTACCGTGAACATTTATTTGTTCGCGGTAATGCAAACGGATCCGTTCTAAATGGATTCAAGCATTTGCACTATAGGTGCAGATCAGTCTGTGCAGATACCAGACGGATCCGCACCTAACGCAGGTGTGAAAGTAGCCTTAGACTGCAGGACAGAACATGTTACTGTACACTGAGCTCACTTCACATGGCTCTCTGATTCCCCAGCAGGGGGAGGGGCCTCACAGACACTGCAGGCTGCCAGCCTGATGAGTAATACTCTTCACTTGAACTAGCACGCAAGGACTGAGTTCTCAGTGTTATGTCATAAGGAGGCGTGGCCGGCCTTCACTCAAACTGCCTAAGCCTGCCCAGCCTTAGAAGCAGGAAACCAGGAAGTGAACAGCAGAGCTGACTGCAGGTGAGGCTGAAAGAGCAAGATGGGAATACCCCTTTAATCAGTGTTTTGTGAAAGCAGGTATATCTCACCCCTCAATCAGTTTTTTGGGGGGCAACAGGTATATCACACCCGTTGTAAATAGTTGTTCCAATAACGCTTGTCCCTCTATATACCTGCAGTATCGCAGCAGAACCGCACAAAACTGCTGCACAATAGAAATGCGCTATAATATACTTTCTATGTTAGAAAGTATTTTATAGGTATATCGCACCCCTCAATCAATATTTTGCGGAAACAGGTATATAGAACTTCTGAATCAATATTTGGTGGAAGCAGGTATATCGCACCCCTCAATCAGTATTTCGTGGAAGCTGGTGTATCGCAGGATCTCAATCAATATTTGATGGCATTAGGTATATCGCACCCCTCAATCAGTATTTTGTGGAAGCAGGTGTATCGCACCCCTCAATCAGTATTTTGTGGAAGCAGGTATATAGAACCCCTTAATCAGTATTTTGTAGAAGCAGGTATATCGCACCCCTCAATCAGTATTTTGTGGAAACAGGTATATAGAACACCTGAATCTGTATTTTCTGGAAGCAGGAATATCGCACCCCTCAATCAGTATTTTGTGGAAGCAGGTATATAGAACCCCTTAATCAGTATTTTGTCAAAGCAGTTATATCGCACCCCTCAATCAGTATTTTGTGGAAACAGATATATAGAACCCCTGAATCAATATTTGGTGGAAGCAGGAATATCGCACCCCTCCATCAGTATTTTGTGAAAGCCGTTGTATCGCAGACCTCAATCAATATTTGGTGGAAGCAGGTTTATCGCACCCCTCAATCAGTATCGTGTAGAAGCCAGTGTATCGCAAGTCTCAATCAATATTTGGTGGAAGCAGGTATATCGCACCCCTCAATCAGTATTTCGTGGAAGCCGGTGTATCGCAGGCCTCAATCAATTCTAATTACAACAGGACCACAGCACACATCTTATCAGTGGCTTTTTTGGGTGCACGTCCCCTCCGATTCCTTCCACCCAAGGTGTCTATAAATAACTTGTATCAATAGTGTGGAGACAGCACACCAAAGACGGCATATAGTCTGGGGCGGTATCTCGGTATAGGTGTCTCCGTCTGAAGAGACATGTGATGAGTGACGCACCATGTGGGAGGAGCGGCGCGTTCAAAAGGAGACGCGGGAGTATCAAACATTGCTAATGCCAGAAGAAGATAACAGACGCACAGCCACTGCATCCGGTGCTGTGTCCACCAATATCCCTGACCAGCCGAGTCTACACCTGGTGAAACGCGTTGGATTAAGGTACCATCATCAATTACTAGGGAGGTAAGAGCATAGGGCTTACAGCACAGGCCCGAGGTTCCTGATGCTGGGGGTCGTCCTTTTCAGGACGAGTGCCCCGACTACAGCCATTGAGGTAACCACACCTAGTAGACTAGGCCAAGTAGGGTGAGTATATAGGGTGAGTTAGGGTCCTGACTCATAGGCTCCTCCCCAGTGTTGCCACCCTCCTCCAATACACTAGGCTTCTGGGCTTCATTTGCTGTTATAGACCCATAGCGCCCCCTATCTTCTATAGTGTAGATTTAATACACCATACTGTCTCACTTATTTTATATGACCAAATAAAAGTTATATATTAACCTAAATACACTAAGGCATCCTCAGTTCCGTATTTCTATTTTGAGACCACTGAGAATACAAATAGGAGGTCCACTAACTGTAGATCCCTAATATATACGTTCTTGATTCATTTATTTAAACGCTAATGGCAGGCTTTCTGTCAGCAAGTCCCAATCTAGAAGCCTGGGCTACAGAGGCAAAAAACGTCTTCTCAGGATCAGACTATATACAAACTACGTCATCCAACAGCATAAAAAATGTATTTAAAGATTTAACAGCAGCATATAAAGATTTAATTGTGTCCTGGTGGGAAATACAGTCCCTGGACCATTACCTCAAAGAAAATATAGTGCCCAAAGGTCTGAGGATAAACCTGGCCCCTGCAGACAGATTAAGGAATACAGGTCTCATTAAAAAGTGGGAGGAGGAGGCTACAGCCATCTCACACAGATTTATGCGCCTGCTCCTTGAAGAAGAGAAATTGAACCTCGAATCCAAACAGAAAAAAGTGGATATTTTGAGGGAACAGGCGCTTAAGTTTAAAGACGAGGCACAATTTTCAACCAAAGAAGATTACCTACAGAATACCATTGATAGGTTCCACTATACCTTTAGGGAACGTAAACATCAGCAATACGTGAGGGACTCCACAAAATTCAAAGAAAATAGAGCTTACCTCTTCCTAAATAAAACACAACAAAAAGAGACACAAAGTGAAATCTCGTCCTCAGAAGCAGAAGGGTCAGACTTTGAACAGGGCAGATCAAGAGGTGGCAGAGGACAAAAAAATAGGGGTAAAGGAGGTAGAGGGCGACCACGAGTAGCTAATAGATACACCTACGGAGAGGGTTACCCAACATGTACCACTCAGGGACCAACACCTACCCCCTCATCATCAGCCTCATCCTCTGCTTTTTTGGCCCAGGCCCCCACACCAATGCCTTATCATCTAAGGAACAAAGTATAGGGGGGGATCCAGGACAAAATAAACTGATCAACAAAATGCAAATCATTAACCTCTCTTCTTACAATCTATCCTCAAATGACATATCCCTCCTCAGCAAAGGATTGTCCTTTATCCCCACAGTTAAACACGACACTTTTGAATGGAGTAAAGATGTAGCCCTATTTACACGCAAATTACTCTGGCATTAACATTTTCGCCTTCAAGATCGCAAGAATTATGGAGAACTAAACATGAACTCTAGGGAACTAGAAGCCACACGCACTCTTGTGAATCTGATGGAGGAAGGCGAGAGAGACAGAGGTGAGGGCCCCTTTACTGAATTAAAACTGAAAAAGACACAGATGCCGCCTCCTCTACCAGATTCAAGTATCTCCATCTTTCACAAACTAGTGACCAGGGATCTGGAACTAATCAGCACTACCAGGAGTACACTTAATCTGAATAAGGACGAGCACCTAGCCCTTAAAAATCTAGAAAAGGACCGCAATCTTATAATTAAGCCCTCGGATAAGGGGGGGGGGGAACCTAGTGGTAATGGACCAGGACATCTACAAAAAGATGTGCCTGGATATCCTTAAAGATAAGGAAAGCTATGAAGTCCTAGCACAGGATCCTGGTCCTCTATTTCTTGCTGAACTAGGACAAATCTTGAAGAAAGGTCTGAGGGATAAACTAATAGACAAGACAGAAAAAGACTTTCTTCTCCCTAAATTTCCGATTACGGCCACTTTCTATACCACACCGAAGATCCACAAAGGGACTATGCCACTAAAAGGGCGCCCCATTGTATCAGGGCTAGGAAGCCTGGGGCAAAATACGGGTATCTACATCGACAAAATTATTAGACCATTTGTGGAAACGTTGCCGTCCTACATACGGGATACTTCAGATCTGCTACTGAGACTCAGTGGTGTGTGTATAGATGACCAAACTATGTTCGCATCCATAGATGTAGAGGCCCTATACAGCTCCATCCAACACCATCTGGGTCTCAAAGCAGTTGCAAGCTATCTGTCAATGAGGGACAACAGATGCTCCTTGCATAACAATTTTTTACTTGATCTATTGAACTTTAGCCTGACCAGAAACTACTTCATCTTCGACGACCGATATTACCACCAGCTCAGGGGCACTGCGATGGGCAGTTCTTGTGCGCCGTCGTATGCAAATCTGCTCCTGGGCTGGTGGGAAGCCAACTATATTGGGTCGGAGAGGATGGACAAGTGGCAAGAGAAGATATCTGTCTGGCTAAGGTTCATAGACGATATCTTTGTATTATGGAGGGGATCAGAGGAGTCTTTTGCGGAATTTATGGAGGTAATTAACAACAATGACCTAGGCCTCAGGTTTACTTCTGAACTTAACCATGACTTCCTGCCATTCTTGGATGTACTGATAGAAAGAGGCTCAGGGAATAACATAATTACCTCCATCTACCGTAAAAAGACGGCCACAAATAGCATGCTCCGCTGGGAAAGTGCCCACCCCTATGCTCTACGCAGGGGCATACCCAAGGGCCAGTATCTCAGACTCCGTCGTAATTGCTCCACTATGAAAAAATTCAAGAGTGAAGCAAGGGATCTGAGATATAGGTTTAGGGAAAGAGGCTACCCAGATGGAGTGCTACGAGTGGCCTTTGAGGCAGCGTGTTCGGTAAACAGAGACACATTGCTCATACCTAACAAGAAGAGGGGGGGACCAATGAAGGAGCAGAACTCTGCTTGAATCATTGGCACCTTTGATGATGCACATCAGCAGGTTAGACAGGTGCTATCCAGACACTGGGACATACTTAAAACAGACCCAGATCTGGAAGATATTATAGGACCTTATCCCCTAATAACTTACAGGAAAGGTAGGAGTTTGAAGGATAGACTGGTCAATAGTCACTACCAGCCCCCTCAGAACCCCTGAAACTGGCTGTCAAGGAGGCCGACAGGTACCTTCAAATGTGGAAGGTGTACAGCCTGTAGTCAAATATCCAAAACCAAGAACTTTATGAGTTCGGCTACACACATAGAGTATTCCATACGTGAGTATATAAACTGCCTCACCATGGGTGTAGTGTATTTGGCACAATGCTCGTGCCCCCTTGACTACGTAGGGAAAACTAAGAGGGAATTTAGGCAACGAATGATATTCAAAACAAGAAAGATACATCAGTGGCCCGCCATATGAACCAATATCACAATGGGGACACCACCTACCTTAAATTCATAGGTATCCAGCATGTCGCCAAACCCAGAAGAGGTGGAGATTGGGACAAAATGATCCTTAAGGCAGAAACTAGATGGATCTTCAGACTGAAATCAGTGACACCTAATGGTCTCAATGAATACCTCTCGTATAAGCCTTTTCTGTGAAAATTAAAAAACAGTAGACAAAAATTCCAGGTTACTTACTAGTGGAATAATACCGACCAGCCTACCCCTCCATACCTATGTGCTGTCCACAGTGGCGTCTCCATCTGTGCCTATGGGACATTGGTGACAATAATCTGCACCAGTGTTCCCATCTGTACCTATGGGATTTTGCTGACAATATTGGACTATTACCACCAGCCTAGGGACAATCTATACATCTAAAATACTATATGTACTAGTACTAATTATGTCTGGGTACACTTACCCTCTGTATATGCCACAAAGACAACCTTACTGTCATGATCAGTGTCCGGTGCAAATCTACTCTGTGTACAGGTGTTCACTGACTCTGGTTATGTACAGGTATATCTGTGTGATATACATATGGTAGTCCAGTACTATATATATATTTGCTATGATCTAACCAGCACCTCAAAAAACCTGCAATGAAATGTAACTATACTGCGGTATTATCTATGAGTAGACTGGACCTGTATGCTCTCACTGCGGTCCGGAGCAGGACAGGGTGATTGAGCGTCATCTCCGGTCCACTAAGTAATACGGCTACAACAACCCATGTTGTCCTCTGATTCAGACGGCACCAAGATCGTTAAACAGCGATCATCAATAGAGACTTGCTGTACTTAAGGCAGCCGGGGACGCGACGGAGCACAGCGAGCCCGTACTCAGTCTGGGGCGGTATCTCGGTATAGGTGTCTCCGTCTGAAGAGACATGTGATGAGTGACGCACCATGTGGGAGGAGCGGCGCGTTCAAAAGAAGACGCGGGAGTATCAAACATTGCCACTGCCAGAGGAAGATAACAGACGCACAGCCACTGCATCCGGTGCTCTGTCCACCAATATCCCTGACGAGCCGAGTCTACACCCGGTGAAACGCGTTGGGTAAAGGTACCATCATCAATTACTAGGGAGGTAAGAGCATAGGGCTTACAGCACAGGCCCGAGGTTCCTGAGGCTGGGGGTCGTCCTTTTCAGGACGAGTGCCCCGACTACAGCCATTGAGGTAACCACACCTAGTAGACTAGGCCAAGTAGGGTGAGTATATAGGGTGAGTTAGGGTCCTGACTCATAGGCTCCTCCCCAGTGTTGCCACCCTCCTCCAATACACTAGGCTTCTGGGCTTCATTTGCTGTTATAGACCCATAGCGCCCCCTATCTTCTATAGTGTAGATTTAATACATCATACTGTCTCACTTATTTTATATGACCAAATAAAAGTTATATATTAACCACTTCCCATCTGGGCCCTTTGCCCCCTTCCTGACCAGGCCAAATTTTGCAAAACTGACATATATCTCACTTTATGTGGTAATAACTTTGGAACGCCTTTATTTATCCAAGTCATTCAGAGATTGTTTTCTCGTGACACATTGTACTTCATGATAGTCATAAATTTGAGTCAAAATATTTCACCTTTATTTATGAAAAAATCCCAAATTTACCCAAAAATTTGAAAAATTCGCAATTTTCTAAATTTCAATTTCTCTGCTTTTAAAACAGAAAGTGATACCTCATAAAATATTTATTATTTAACATTCCCCATATGTCTACTTTATGTTGGCATCATTTTGGAAATGTCATTTTATTTTTTTAGGACGTTAGAAGGCTTAGAAGTTTAGAAGCAATTCTTCAAATTTTTAAGAAAATTGCCAAAACCCACTTTATAAGGACCAGTTCAGGTCTGAAGTCACTTTGTGGGGCCTACATAGTGGATACCCCCATAAATGACCCCATTGTAGAAACTACACCCCTCAAGGTATTCAAAACCGATTTTATAAACTTTGTTAACCCTTTAGGCGTTCCACAAGAATTAAAGGAAAATGGAGATCAAATTTTTAAATTTCACTTTTTTGGCAGATTTTCCATTTTAATCAATTTTTTTCTTTAACACATCGATGGTTAACAGCCAAACAAAACTTAATATTTATTACGCAGATTCTGCGGTTTACAGAAACACCCCACATGTGGTCATAAACTGCTGTATGGGCACACGGCAGGGCGCAGAAGGAAAGGAACTCCACATGGTTTTTAGATGCCATGTCCCATTTGAAGCCCCCTGATGCACCCTTACAGTAGAAACTCCCAAGGAGTGACCCCATTTTGGAAACTAGGGGATAAGGTGCCAGTTTTATTAGTACTATTTTTGGGTACATATGATTTTTTGATCATTCATTATAACACTTTATGGGGCAAGGTGACCAAAAAATTGGTTGTTTTAGCACAGTTTCTATTTATTTATTTTTACAGCGTTCACCTGAGGGGTTCAGTCAAGTGACATTTTTATAGAGCAGATTGTTACGGACGTGGCGATACCTAATATGTATACTTTTTCTCATTTATTAAAGTTTTACACAATAATAGCATTTTTGAAACCAAAAAATTATGTTTTAATGTGTCCATGTTCTGAGAGCTATAGTTTTTTTATTTTTTGAGAGATTTTCTTATGTAGGGGCTCATTTTTTGCGGGATGAGGTGACGGTTTTATTGGTACCATTTTGTGGGACATACGCGTTTTTGATCACTTGGTGTTGCACCTTTTGTGATGCAAGGTGACAAAAATTGCTTGTTTTGACACAGTTTTTTTTTTTTTTTTTTTACGGTGTTCACCAGAGGGGTTAGGTCATGTGATATTTTTATAGAGCTGGTTTTTACGGACGCGGCAATACCTAATATGTAACCTTTTTTTTATTTGTTTCACTTTATCACAATAATAGCATTTTTGAAACCAAAAAAATGATGTTTTAGTGTCTCCATGTTCTAAGAGCTATAGTTTTTTTATTTTTTGAGAGATTTTCTCATGTAGGGGCTCATTTTTTGCGGGATGAGGTGACGGTTTTATTGGTACCATTTTGTGGGACATACGCGTTTTTGATCACTTGGTGTTGCACCTTTTGTGATGCAAGGTGACAAAAATTGCTTGTTTTGACACAGTTTTTTTTATTTATTTTTTACGGTGTTCACCCGAGGGGTTAGGTCATGTGATATTTTTATAGAGCTGGTTTTTACGGACGCGGCAATACTAAATATGTCTATTTTATTTTATTTTTTCTATTTTTAATATTTTTTTTTATTCCTTACTTGGGATTTTTTTTTTTTTTACATGTGAAACTTTTTTTTATTTGATTTTTTCAACCCTTTATTTTATTTTTATTTTATTTTACACTTTTCGTCCCCCATAAGGTCATACAAGACCTCTGGGGGACATTTACTTCACTTTTTTTTATTTTTTACACTGTTGATTTCTCCTGTAACTGGGGCTGACATAGTAGCCCCAGTTACAGGACAAATGCACCCCTATAGAGGCTGTACAGCAGCAATCCAGTGCTGTACAGCCTCAGTGCAGGGCTGATCGAGGTCTCTGAGAGACCTCACACAGCTCCTGCACACTCCGGTCCCGGCGGTCACATGACCGCTGGGCCGGAACAGGAAGCGCACAGCGCTTCCTGCTCTGCAGACACAGCGCTCGGTGAGCGCTGTGTCTGCAGCGATCGTGAAGGCAGGGACACCTGGGAACTGTCCCTGCCTTGTCTTAGGGTTGCCCTGCTGTCACTGACAGCGGGCAACCCGGTCAGCAGCTGCACGATTAGCGTGCAGCTGCTATTTCTGACAGGACGTTTTAAAACGTGCTGTCAGAAATAGACGTCCACCCATAGGACTTTTATATCCTATGGGCGGACGTGAGGCGGTTAACCTAAATACACTAAGGCATCCTCAGTTCCGTATTTCTACAAAGACGGCATATACAGTCGTGGCCAAAAGTTTTGAGAATTACATAAATATTGTAAATTGGAAAAGTTGCTGCTTAAGTTTTTATAATAGCAATTTGCATATACTCCAGAATGTTATGAAGAGTGATCAGATGAATTGCATAGTCCTTCTTTGCCATGAAAATTAACTTAATCCCAAAAAAAACTTTCCACTGCATTTCATTGCTGTCATTAAAGGTGAGAATGTTGACGAGCACAAGGCTGGAGATCATTATGTCAGGCTGATTGGGTTAAAATGGCAGACTTGACATGTTAAAAGGAGGGTGATGCTTGAAATCATTGTTCTTCCATTGTTAACCATGGTGACCTGCAAAGAAACGCGTGCAGCCATCATTGTGTTGCATAAAAATGGCTTCACAGGCAAGGATTTTGTGGCTACTAAGATTGCACCTCAATCAACAATTTATAGGATCATCAAGAACTTCAAGGAAAGAGGTTCAATTCTTGTTAAGAAGGCTTCAGGGCGTCCAAGAAAGTCCAGCAAGCGCCAGGATCGTCTCCTAAAGAGGATTCAGCTGCAGGATCGGAGTGCCACCAGTGCAGAGCTTGCTCAGGAATGGCAGCAGGCAGGTGTGAGCGCATCTGCACGCACAGTGAGGCGAAGTCTTTTGGAAGATGGCCTGGTGTCAAGAAGGGCAGCAAAGAAGCCACTTCTCTCCAAAAAAAATACCAGGGACAGATTAATCTTCTGCAGAAAGTATGGTGAATGGACTGCTGAGGACTGGGGCAAAGTCATATTCTCCGTTAAAGCCTCTTTCCGATTGTTTGGAGCATCTGGAAAAAGGCTTGTCCGGAGAAGAAAAGGTGAGCGATACCATCAGTCCTGTGTCATGCCAACAGTAAAGCATCCTGAGACCATTCATGTGTGGGGTTGCTTCTCATCCAAGGGAGTGGGCTCACTCACAATTTTGCCCAAAAACACAGCCATGAATAAAGAATGGTACCAAAACACCCTCCAACAGCAACCTCTTCCAACAATCCAACAACAGTTTGGTGAAGAACAATGCATTTTCCAGCACGATGGAGCACCGTGCCATAAGGCAAAAGTGATAACTAAGTGGCTCGGGGACCAAAACATTGACATTTTGGGTCCATGGCCTGGAAACTCCCCAGATCTTAATCCCATTGAGAACTTGTGGTCAATCCTCAAGAGGCGGGTGGACAAACAAAAACCCACTAATTCTGACAAACTCCAAGAAGTGATTATGAAAGAATGGGTTGCTATCAGTCAGGAATTTGGCCCAGAAGTTGATTGAGAGCATGCCCAGTCGAATTGCAGAGGTCCTGAAAAAGAAGGGCCAACACTGCAAATACTGACTCTTTGCATAAATGTCATGTAATGGTCAATAAAAGCCTTTGAAACGTATGAAATGCGTGTAATTATATTTCACTACATCACAGAAACAACTGAAACAAAGATCTAAAAGCAGTTTAGCAGCAAACTTTGTGAAAACTAATATTTGTGTCATTCTCAAAACTTTTGGCCACGACTGTAGCTTTAATTTAACATTTATTTTACCAGTGATACAATCTCAGAGTTACATTTATTGCTTTTTGTGACATTTCGGGCCCAGTTTGGTGCCCTTTATCAAGCTGGGAAGGCAGGGTGTCAGAATTCCACGGAGTGCAGGTCTCAATCAAAATTTGGTGGAAGCAGGTATATCGCACCCCTCAATCAGTATTTTGTGAAAGCCAGTGTATCGCAGGCCTTCAGTATTTGGTGGAAGCAGGTATATCGCCCCTCTCAATCAGTATTTTGTGGAAGCAGGTATATCGCACCCCTCAATCAGTATTTTATGGAAGCAGGTATATAGAACCCCGTAATCAGTATTTTGTGGAAGCAGGTATATCGCACCCCTCAATCATTTTTTTTTTGGGGCAACAGGTATATCACACACGTTGTAAATGAGGAAGCAAAGAATATATTATATTCGGACATTCCTTTGCATTATGTGTGTGACTCTCAAAATTGTTGTTGGAAATTGCGTCAACGTGGTGCAGAAAAAATTATTGGACGAATGTATTCTGTCAACTTAATATCAGATGCAGAGCGTTACTGTCTGCGTCTACTATTGCTGCATGTGGCTGGTGCAGTATCCTTTGAAGATCTGAGGACAGTACATGGTAATGTCTATCCCACTTTCCAAGAGGCTGCAAAAGGAAAAGGACTTATTAATGATGACGATGTGTGGGAGAACACTCTGGAAGATGCTGTCCACTTTACAATGCCTAAACAACTTAGGGAATTATTTGCATATGTCTGCATTTTTGCATCATTACAAAATATGAATGCCCTTTTTCTAAAATATGAGCAATATCTCATTGAAGATTTAGTTCACAAACATAAACAACACAATGATGATTGTACAATTTGTCGTAAGATCGCACTTAAAGAAATAGCCAACATTCTGGTACTACATGGCAAAAACTGTGAAGATTTTGGATTGCCTTCCACAATGCCAAATACTGATCAACTTTGGAATAAGTATGATAAGGAATTACAAAAATACAGAGCTGAAGAAATGGAGAAAACATTAAACAGAGAACAAAAAAGAGCTTCAGAAAAAATATTGTCTGCAAGCAAAAATGACAACCTTTGCAACCGTTGTTTTTTCTTGGATGGTCCAGGAGGTAGTGGTAAAACGTATCTTTACAAAACCCTTCTCAGTACAGTTCGTGGAGAAGGTAACATTGCAGTCCCTGTAGCCTCAACAGGTATAGCAGCCAATCTTCTTGAGGGTGAAAGAACATACCACTCAAATCGCCTGTTCCGATAGTTGAGAACTCAATATCAAATATGCGTCTGCTGATGCTGAAAATTTGAGATCATCTACAGTGCTCATTTGGGATGAGTGTACAATGGCCCCGTCTATTGCTCTTACAGTGGTTGACAAACTGCTAAAAGAAATAATGGATAACCAGAAACCCTTTGGAGGAAAAGTTTTATTACTTGGTGGAGATTTTCGGCAAACACTTCCAGTGGTTCCTCATGGTGACCGGACAAAAATTGTTGAAGCATGTATAAAGTATAATAAACTGTGGCAAAACTTCAAAATACTTAACCTTACAAACTATATCCGTTCAGTTGATACTGAATTCAGCAATTGGTTGATCCAAGTTGGCAATGGTGATACACCATACATTGACGGTTTGCCTGAAGACATAATTGAAATCCCTTAAAAAAATTTATGTACAGGAAATATTGTCAACAACTTTTTTGGAGAAAGAATTTTAGTTGCTGATGTCTCAAAGATAACAAAAAAATTTATTCTTTGCCCAAAGAACTCTGATGTTGATAGCATAAATGAAGAGGTGCTAAACATTTTGGAAGGAGATACTGTGACATTCCTTAGCTCAAACTCAATTGATGACTCAACTGAGGAAGATATGCAGAACTATCCTATTGAGTTTCTTAATGAGTTAACTCCAACAGGAATGCCGAGGCATAAACTGAACCTTAAAAAGGGAGCAATAATTATGCTCCTCAGAAATATAAACACTAAAAGAGGATTGTGCAATGGAACCCGCCTCTTTGTTAAAGACTTGAAAAGAAACCTTATTATTGCTCAAGTGATAACAGGTTCAGCGGAAGGGGACATGGTCTTTATTCCACGTATTGATTTAGCTCCATCCTCTACTAATTTGACAACAATTTCCAGTTGCATTAGCCTTTGCCATGACAATTAATAAAGCTCAGGGGCAAACCTTAGAAAAAGTTGGCATTTACTTGCCAGAACCAGTATTCTGCCACGGTCAGTTATATGTTGCATTATCTAGAGTTAGAACTTTTTAAGATGTGGTTGTAAAGGTTGTAGATGGTCCTGAACAAGGCAAACTGTTGCCAAATTCAGATAGAATATTTACAAGAAATATTGTGTATAAAGAAATTTTATAGAAAAATTTCAAGAGGTTAAAAAGTACCTTTTTCCTGAATATCTGATTCAGGTATTGTATATTGCAAATTGTTACAAACTATACTTTCTGTATCGTGATATATACGTTTCCATTTTATTTTTATTTTTTTACTTTTGACTTCTTTCCAAAATATTTTTGACAAAAGAAAATAAAACAAGAAATACAATGTGGTTAAATTATCTTACTATTTAATATAGACTGTTTCTACAAATTTTTATACACTACTGTTTTAGCGCCCGTTATTATAACGGGCTCAATGTCGAGTAATAATATATTTACGTTTTTGGAATCTGGGCTATTGAATAATAGGGACTGGGGTCATAAAAGGACTACAAAATTACTATTGAAAATGTGGGCTATTACTAGAGGATGGTTGGGGGTGAAGGGATCACTTATATTCACGCCTCTCTGGCACAATATCCACTTACAGACATTAGATGGTATAGCAAGGGATCAATTCTGGTAAAAGAATGGGATTCTCTATACGGCACAGGTTGTTAAGAATGGAGAAATTAAGTCGTTTGTGGAATTATCACATAGTGTAGAGAATCTATCTTGGTTCAGGTATTTTCAGCTTCATTCGGCACTTTTTAGTTTGGATGATAAATCACTGCTAGAAATAGATAATTCTTCTCCGTTAAATGAGAGGTTTGGGAAGATACCACTAAGAATGAAGATTTCAAATATATATAAATTATTAATTAAGTCACGGTTTTCTGAGACACAATCACCAGGGCAGAAGGCCTGGGAGAGGGACTGCCCAAATATACAAATGGTAGGGTGGGGGAGCATTTTCACTAATCCAGATGTACTTTCCCATAATTTTAATCACGTTCTAATTCAGTTTTATATTTATCACAGATTATATGTTACCCCTATTTGGTTAAACAAGTGTGGAATAAGAGATACCTCCAAGTGTCCTCGATGTGATACTGATGGTGCGGATTATCTACATATGATCTGGGCATGCCCAGAACTCGGGGCATACTGGAGTGGTATTAACAATTTCCTCACCCACAAATTAAAAGTACGGATTCCTCTTGAGCCACAATTGTTTTTACTGAACGATCTGTCGACATTAAGTAGCCATAAACCCCCAAAAAACTACGAACGGATCCTTAATAAGCAGAGAGGTGTATTAGAGAAATGGGTTAAGATATGGGACGGCTGGTAGTTCTGATAGGACCGTATCTGGAATATATTTATATTCATTGGACATTCATTGGACGCATCGCAGGGTGGGGGGGATAATGGGGTTAAGTGGGAAAAATGTTGAATTTTTTTTAATAAGCTTGAATTGTACTTTGTGTATTTGCTTTCCATAGTAATAAAGATGTTAAATTGAAAAAAAAATAAAAAATTAACCGCCAAAATAAACCCTGATGTAGGGTATTGCACTCTATTTTTTTTTTTTTTTACTCTATATGACAGCGGAATTTGTGGCCTAAATGTGACACTCACTTATGCACGTCTTATGCCAGATGTGCAGTATATCAGAGGCTTTTTTCACCCCAGTAACCAAAAAGCCGTATTTCTGGCCTAAATGTGACAGTCACTTATGCTTGTCTAATCCCAGATGTGCAGTATATTAGAGGCTTTTTGCACCCCAGTAACCAAAAAGCCGTATTTCTGGCCTAAATGTGACAGTCACTTATGCATGTGTAATCCCAGATGTGCAATATATTAGAGGCTTTTTTCACCCCAGTAACCTAAATGCCGTATTTATGGCCTAAATGTGACAGTCACTTATGCTTGTCTAATCCCAGATGTGCAGTATATTAGAGGGTTTATTCAACCTAACCAAAAAGCTGTATTTCTGTCCTAAATGTGACAGTCACTTATGCACGTGTAATCCCAGATGTGCAGTATATGAGAGGCTTTTTTCATCCCAGTATGCCAAAGCCGTATTTATGGCCTAAATGTGACAGTCACTTATGCATGTGTAATCCCAGATGTGCAGTATATTAGAGGGTTTTTTCACCCTAACCAAAAAGCTGTATTTCTGTCCTAATGTGACAGTCACTTATGCACGTGTAATCCCAGATGTGCAGTATATTAGAGGGTTTTTTCACCCTAACCAAAAAGCTGTATTTCTGTCCTAAATGTGACAGTCACTTATGCACGTGTAATCCCAGATGTGCAGTATATTAGAGTTTTTTTTTTTACCCTAACCAAAAATCTGTATTTCTGTCCTAAATGTGACAGTCACTTATGCACGTATAATCCCAGATGTGCAGTATATGAGAGGCTTTTTTCACCCCAGTATGCCAAAGCCGTATTTATGGCTTAAATGTGACAGTCACTTATGCATGTGTAATCCCAGATGTGTGGTATATTAGAGGGTTTTTTCACCCTAACCAAAAAGCTGTATTTCTGTCCTAATGTGACAGCCACTTATGCTTGTCTAATCCCAGATGTGCAGTATATCAGAGGCTTTTTTCACCCCAGTATGCCAAAGCTGTATTTCTGGACTTGCAGATAGCCTGTGCTGGTGCACTATCATTACATAAAATGGCTGCCGATCATTTATTGATATTGACTAACTAAAGAAAGAAAAATTAGTTTTCAGCAGTAGTTGGCTCAGGGCAGGCTTAAAAAAATTGTGAACTGCACCCACAAAACACTTTTTCTGTAGATCGCTGAGTACATAAACCAGTTCTTGATAAGATTGCTCCCTGATCTCTCCCTCACAGCAGCTGCAGCCTCTCCCTACACTAATCAGAGCAGAGTGACGGGTGGCGCTATGTGACTCCAGCTTAAATAGAGGCTGGGTCACATGCTGCAGTTGGCCAATCACAGCCATGCCAATAGTAGGCATGGCTGTGATGGCCTTTTGGGGCAAATAGTATGACGCTTGTTGATTGGCTGCTGTGCAGCCTTTCAAAAAGCGCCAAGAAAGCGCCGAATACCGAACCCGAACTTTTACGTAAATGTTCGGGTCCGGGTGCTGAAAACCCTAAAGTTCGGTACGAACCTGAACTTTACAGTTCGGGTTCGCTCAACTCTGTACCTGCGGTATCGCTGCAGAACCGCACACAACTGCTGTGTAACATCCCAGAGTATGTCACGAAACTCTGTCACTATGTCACCCAGCTTCATTATGTTAAGATGTGAATGTGTTAATATCTGATGTAATCTCACTGTGCATTGCCATGTATTTATCTGTATTTTATATATTTGCTGTAATTTCCATGTACACCAGTAGGTGGCAGCAGTATGTAGCAGATAGTCTGTAGTGAAATCAAGCCAGTTAGTATACCTAGACTGGAATAGACAATTCCAGCCTAGCTTCCCCCATCTGAGGAGGAGTGGAATGTGCCCACTCTTGCTTCAGAGGGAGGACAGAAGGTTCTAGGCAGTGTTCCAGCTACCCCCTGTTGGGGTAGGCTGTGTGAATAGGAGCTCCCAGAAACAGGGATCCCAACAAAGGATTCAGGCCTAACCTGAGGCCTAAAGCAACCTTCCCAGCCTGAGTTCTTTACCTCAGCTGGATGAACAAAGAAAGCAGCAATTGCAGAACTTCTAGATCTCCAGGACGAAGCCACCATTCCCTACGAAGTACAGATAACAGATACAAGGAGAAGATAAGTACCTCCATAGCTAGTCTGGCCCAAACCAAGCAGAACCCAAGACAGAGCAGAAGACAGATACCTGCCAGATCTATAGGCGTATGTTCAGATGCAGAATAGATATATATTATTCCTGCCACATATTGCCAACACCTGCTGGGACCCTAGATTATTGCTGTATGATTGTATGGATCTAAAGCTGCCACTTATAACATCAAGTAAAGACAAGTTGGACCCTATTATCTGTGTGGAATTCCATCATTCCTCCATTACTCCTATTTACAGCACTCAAATTTGTTGCATGTGAGCCAGGATACAGGAGTCCAGCCGTACTAAGGTAGGAGACACCGTTGACACAATACAGAGACAATATCCCCCTCTGGCATTCCTAACCTAGTACGCGAGCTATACCATCTTAAAGGGCCCTTTTACAGTACCTGCGCAAGCTGCAACTGGCGTCACGAAATTAGTTACACCTAAATCTGACCCACTGCATAGCAGCCCCAACTGACCCAGTGTCCTGCTCATTGCAGCTGCACAATAGAAATGCACTATAATATACTTTCTATCTTAGAAAGTATATTATAGGTATATCACACCCCTCAAGCAGTTTTTTGGGGTGCAACAGCTATATCACACCAGTTGCAATTAGTTTTTCCAATAGCGTTTGTCCCTCTATATAGCTGCAGTATCGCAGCAGAACCGCACACAACTGCTGCACAATACAAATGCACTATAATATACTTTCTATGTTAGAAAGTATATTATAAGTATATCACACCCCTCAGTATATCACACCTATCGATAGCACACCTATACCAGTCCTTAAAAAGACTTTTGTGGCCCTATTAGTTAGCGTTTGGTGTCCCTAACAGTCTGTCCCTTTTCCACAAAGCAACCTCTCCCTACACTGGCAAAACACAGAATGTAAAATGGCTGGAAGATCGGGTTCTGTTATAGGGGGGGGGGGGGGCTTGTCCATGTGCTGGAACGTCTCAATTGGCTGTCCTGTCCCACCTAATGGATGTGTCATGGGACAAAGTTTGGCGCAATGCAAAAGAATTTGGCGCCTGCGAACATCACCATATTTTCGCATGTTCGGCGAATCGCGAACGAGCAAAGTTAACCGTGAAACGAACGGCGTGCGAACCACAAGGCCATATCTAATGGCTGACATCCACCTGGTCTGTTGGAACATAGCCAAAGAGGTATGGGAGCAATAACCAGCTCATTTTATTCACACACCGCGGCGCCAGATATCCACTGCACCTCTTCGTCCAACATACAGTGTTGCGATGCTCAAGCCCTCCACAAGCGAGTAATATCCAAAACAAAAAGAAATTAATAGGGCGGCACTCACCACTTTGATTCCATTTAAAAGTGCTTCTTTATTGGTACAACACAAGCTTCAGTGCAGCAGACCGAGGCGGCACGCATAACTCCCACACATAGCAGCAGCGATGGTCGTTTCGCGCCAGCACGCGCTTCTTCAGGCCACTGACTACAGAGCGTAATCTCGCGCTGTCTTTTAAACATCACGAGGTAAGGTTGCCATGGGTGCGCATAATGCCACCATACCTCAATTTGAACAAACAAGTAACAAAACATCATAGTATTTAAAAACATGTAAACAGTAATCACCTATAGGAAAACACTCAGGCGATTCCTATCATTCAATCCTAAATGGCCTAACGCTCCAGTGCGGAGGATCCACCTAGCTTCCTTCTGTAGTATCAGACGGTGTCTATCTCCACCTAGTGGTGGGTTGGGAACCATTTCAAAACCACCAAACCTCAAAGTTTGACAGCTACCCCCGTGCACCTCTCTCATATGCTTGATAAACCTTGGGCAACCTTTCTCTGACTTTACAGAGTTTATATGTTCCCTAACTCTTTCGATCAGACACCTGATCGTCTTCCCTATATAGAAGTGGCCGCACTGACATATGAGTAGATAGACTACAAATGTGCTTCTGCAGTCGATAAAGCTATTAACCCTGCGGTGGATAGTATACCTCCAAAATGTAACACTTTTTTTTGTGACTTAAACTTACAAAAGGAACAATTTCCACACTTAAAGTTCCCCTTTGGCCTACTGTCTCGTAGCCAATTTTTGCTAGTTTCATCTACAAAGCGACTCCTCACTATCCCATCCTTAATGGTGTGGCTCCTCCTAAAAGTAATTAGTGGTTTCTCCTCCAAGTGCTCAGCAAAAAAGGTGTCTCTTCTCAAGATGTCCCAGTTGTTGTATATGGCCCTGCGTATACTATCTGCCATAGGGCTAAACTTAAAGAAAAACACAAATCTCTTCTGATGCTTTTCAATAATATTTCTAGTATATCCCTTTTTGTTATGCAACTTTTTGCCACGCGTTAGTAAGTCATATTCAGAGAATTCCCCAGCCTTTTTCATAGCAGTGTCTAACATCCTCTCAGGGTAGCCCCTATTCATCAGGTGTGTTTTTAACTACAGGGCCTGTTCATAATAACCTTCTTGAGTGCTGTTAATGCGTTTCAATCTGATAAATGGTCCATAAGGGACTGATCTCTTGATACTATGAGAATGAAAGCTGTTGTGGTGTAACAAGGAGTTTGTCGCCGTGGGTTTGCGATACCCTCTAGTGACCAACTCATTGTCCTCAACCGCAAGAGCTACATTCAAAAAGTCTAGGCTAAAACCCCCCAAATTAAAAGTAAAATACATGCCCATATCATTACTCTGGTTCAATAATGTCACAAATTCCACACACTGGACCTCAGTGCCCGACCAAACCATGAAGATGTCATCCACATAACACAGAAAAAGCTTCATATCACACAAATGCGGATTAACAGTAGTAAACACAAATCTCTCCTCAAGTCTCGCCAGATAGATATTAGCGAACGTACAAGATACGGGGATCCACATGGCGGTACCAAGTTTTTGTCTATAACACTGATTCCCAAATCTAAACACATTGTTGTTTAAAACAAAAAGAAGTGCGTCCCTCACAAAATGACAAAACACTTAACTTTTACCAACATTCTCTAGAACATCAAGAACAGCTGCAACACCCGCCTCATGCGGGATGCGGGTGTAGAGGCTCTCGACGTCCAGAGAAACCAACCTATATCCCTCTTGCCAGCAAAAATCCTTCAGTGCCAGTAGAAAATCGTTGGTATCATGTAGATAGGCAGGAACACTAGTAAGCAGGGGCCTCAATAGTCAATCAACATACTTGGATATAGGCTCAGTCACTTGTTTGTTCAAATTGAGGTACGGTGGCATTATGCGCCCATACCTTACCTCGTGATGCTTAAAAGACAGCACGAGATTATGCGCTGATGTCAGGCCTGAAGAAGCGCATGCTAGTGCGAAATGGCCCTCGCTGCTGCTATGTGTGGGAGTTATGCGTGTCGCCCCGGTCTGCTACACTGAAGCTTGTGTTAAAGAAGCACTTTTAAATGGATTCACAATGGTGAGTGCCGCCCTGTTTATTTCTTTTTGTTTTGGATAATCCTATAGCAGGGGCGTTGCTAGGGTCTCAAAATATCCGGGGCCCAAGCCCTAATGAATATGGCCCAATTCTCTAAGTCGTCCCCCCACCCCCACACACTGCATTTTGCTGTACTTGCTATACAGCAACACATACCTCTCACAGACACACAGACATCTTAGCTTCCTCACATTTCTATCATCATCCCCCAACCTAGAGTGTTATCCTGCAGCTCACTGTGCCCCCAATATACCAAGATACTATCCTGAAGAAAAATGTGTGCCCCCATAGTAATACTGCCCCCTACAGTGCCCCAACCGTGATAATGCTCCCCAACAGTGCATTATTAGTAGAAGAGCCCTCCAGTATTAATAATACCCTCACAGAGCTCCCAGTACAAATAAAAACCCCTATTGTTCCCCCAGTGATAATAAAGCTCTCTACAGACCCCTCAGTAGTAATAAGGCCCCCCCATAATGCTCTTAGTAGAAATAATGCGGATCTATAAGTCCCTCCTATAGAGCCCCCAGTAGTAAAAAGAACGCCTATAATGTCCCCTGGATTTGCAGTACCCCCTTTTGTTATATTCCTGCCTCCACCATACAGTCCCATGTAAATAACATCACACCATCTCTCCTGCCCCCTCCAAAATACAGTCCTATGTAAATAACATCACTCCCCTCCCTTCACCCCCTCCAACATACAGTCCCATGTAAATAACACTATTTCCCTCCCTCCGCCATACAGTCCCATGTATATAACATCACACCATCTCTCCAGCCCCCTCCAATATACAGTCCCATGTAAATAACATCACCTCCTCTCCAGACGCCTTCAACATACAGTTCCAAGTAAATAATATCACCCCCTCCCCAGACGCCTCCAACATGCATTCCCATGTAAACATCCCCCCCTCAACATTCAGTCCCATGTAAATAATATCATTCCCTCCCACCAGCCACCTTCAACATACAGTCCCACGTAAATAACATTGCCCCCCTGAACATTCAGTCCCATGTAAAAAACATCACTCCCTCCCTCAGACCCCTGTAACATTCAATCCCATGTAAATAGCATCACTCCCTCCCACAGCAGCCATCAACATACAGTCCCAGGTAAATAACATCACTGCCTCCCCCAGCCCCCTCCGACATACAGTCTCATGTAAATAACATCACTCCCTCCCACAGCCGCCTCCAACATACAGTCCCATGTAAATAACATCACCCTGCCCGAGCCCCCTCCAACATACAGTCCTATGTAAATAACATCACTCCCTCCTATAGCCACTATCAACATACAGTCCCATGTAAATAACATGACCCCCTCCCCAGCCACCTCCAACACACAGTTCCATGTAAATACCATCCCTCACTTCAGCCCTAACATACAGTCCCAGTTAAATAACCACAACTCCCAGCATTGCTCTGCCTCTCCCTTCACTTACCTCTCCTGATGTAGCAGACATCACATCAGCTACTTCCTCTCTTCACTACCGCCCTCTCCTGCACTGGTCACATGATGGTGACATCATTGCAGGTCCTTCTCAACCACTGACTGTTTTACTGGTCACATGACCAGTGATGTCACCAAAGGTCCTTCAGCTCTTCCACCTCATTAGATTCAATTGTATTGCCGTCCTGTGGATGGCAATACAGTTGTATCTAGCAGGCAGGCAGGACATTCAGGGCCTGGGACAAAATATCAGAGGCCTAGGCCCGAATGTTTTAACCTAGCAATGCCCCTGTCCTATAGTGTAACAAGCTTTACACATTGTTAAAGGAAAGGTGTCACAAAAAATGTATCTGCCAGTTAAAACCAGATAGTGCCAAATATCCTTTTTTCTAACCTGTTTTTATTTTTCTGATTGCAGATTGTATTATTTTCTTCCATGAACATGATTATTGGGTCGGCCATCTTGAGCTGTTCTTAACAGAATTTACAAAGCATTAACAAATATTGCTTTACGGCAGCCATATGGGCCATGGACATAGTGGTCAAGAGAGGACCCTATTGACTTCTATGGAGAGTTTTCTAGGCATGCTCTGTGACCTGTGCAAAGGTTATTGTACTAGGAAAGAATAAATAAGCTTTGACAATCACCCATTGTGAATGGTGGATCCTGTCTTATATAAACACAGAGGTGATAACTCCTTTTCATTACAGGCAGGTTTAGAATAATAGATAACTGCTGTAAAGTGATCTGTACAGACCAAGAAGTGGCGCCAATTATTAGACATAGTGGCCAGTGTGAAAACTGCAGGAGTTTATGGTTTTGTTTAAATATGTGTGTGTGTATATATATATATATATATATATATATATATACACACTCACCTAAAGAATTATTAGGAACACCATACTAATACGGTGTTGGACCCCCTTTTGTCTTCAGAACTGCCTTAATTCTACGTGGCATTGATTCAACAAGGTGCTGATAGCATTATTTAGAAATGTTGGCCCATATTGATAGGATAGCATCTTGCAGTTGATGGAGATTTGAGGGATGCACATCCAGGGCACGAAGCTCCCGTTCCACCACATCCCAAAGATGCTCTATTGGGTTGAGATCTGGTGACTGTGGGGGCCATTTTAGTACAGTGAACTCATTGTCATGTTCAAGAAACCAATTTGAAATGATTTGAGCTTTGTGACATGGTGCATTATCTTGCTGGAAGTAGCCATCAGAGGATGGGTACATGGTGGTCATGAAGGGATGGACATGGTCAGAAACAATGCTCAGGTAGACCGTGGCATTTAAACGATGCCCAATTGGCACTAAGGGGCCTAAAGTGTGCCCAGAAAACATCCCCCACACCATTACACCACCACCACCAGCCTGCACAGTGGTAACAAGGCATGATGGATACATGATCTCATTCTGTTTATGCCAAATTTGTACTCTAGCATTTGAATGTCTCAACAGAAATCGAGACTCATCAGACCAGACAACATTTTTCCAGTCTTCAACTGGTGAGCTTGTGCAAATTGTAGCCTCTTTTTCCTATTTGTAGTGGAGATGAGTGGTACCCGGTGGGGTCTTCTGCTGTTGTAGCCCATCCGCCTCAAGGTTGTGCGTGTTGTGGCTTCACAAATGCTTTGCTGCATACCTCGGTTGTAACGAGTGGTTATTTCAGTCAACGTTGCTCTTCTATCAGCTTGAATCAGTTGGCCCATTCTCCTCTGACCTCTAGCATAAACAAGGTATTTTCGCCCACAGGACTGCCGCATACTGGATGTTTTTCCCTTTTCACACCATTCTTTGTAAACCCTAGAAATGGTTGTGCGTGAAAATCCCAGTAACTGAGCAGATTGTGAAATACTCAGACCGGGCAGTCTGGCACCAACAACCATGCCACGCTCAAAATTGCTTAAATCACCTTTCTTTCCCATTCTGACATTCAGTTTGGAGTTCAGGAAATTGTCTTGACCAGGACCACACCCCTAAATGCATTGAAGCAACTGCCATGTGATTGGTTGACTAGATAATTGCATTAATGAGAAATAGAACAGGTGTTCCTAATAATTCTTTAGGTGAGTGTATAAATAACACAATTCTAGCAAGTGTGAACAGCACAGCAATATAATCCGATAGCGGGTGCCAGCGGCTGATGAAGCGATCCAAAACTTCAAAAATACCAAAATCCAAGAGAATCCACGGCACTTCCTTGCGTAAAATAAGTAATTTATTCACCAAACAGCAATGTTTCGGTTCACACACTGGAACCTTTCTCAAGCAGTGATACAAAAAGGGGAGGTGCACATAGTGTATATATAGCATGTTACATATCAATTAATCAGTAAGCAAAATTTAAGTATAAAGCATTATAAACTTCATAAAATCATGTGTAGAAAGCCAAGTAAACATGATTCAAAAACAAGTGTGATACGTGTGCAATCTATACGTGACACAAATATATATCCCAAACATATTTTGGACATAAAACAGCTCTAAATCCTATTTAATTCTAATTGAAACATTCAACAATACCCAGGTGGTTATATGCATACATAATTAAAAACAATAGTTGAGCGTTTGTGACCTAATGTGGAACCGAGCAACACATGGGGGTCTGGCGTGGTGACTCGACAACTTGTTTCACCTGATCGCCTGGTCAGCTGATCGCAAAGTCATGTGACCGGAGTATTGCAATCACATGTAGACTGTTTGTAAGCGTTACTGTGGAGACGATGTCTCAGGTCCTGTAGTTTCAGGTAGAGCTTTCACAGGATTTCTATCATAGTTTACTTCTTAAGACGATAAAGCCAGCTTAATACAAAGCAGAGCTAGTTTCATCACCCCAAGTTCGTGCTCTCTGTACTCCACCACAGAATCTAGGACCTCAAAAAGGAATGTCAATTTAAAGTAATATCTGTCAACAGCATGAGTGGCAGATCACAATTTTGCACTAAAGGGGTCTTCAACATCTGAGGACATCGCTAAACGTCACAGTTGTATCAGTAGGCGGCTCAGGCCATACCGCACTTGTCCCCAAGCGCAAATATCGTCATGCCAGCCAACCCCCCATAAAAGCACAGAGTTAAACTGTAAGGACAGAGCGGATTTGCCCCCATGTCTATCTCTCCGAACTAAGTTCAGCGAGAATATCAGGCGGCCTTATCCCAAATGTTCAAAGGGGATAATTTAGAGTACGCAAGACTCCTGTTCCTAGGAGCTCCTGCCAACTTCATTTACATCCACTTATTGCTATAGTAATTATCTGCCACTCATCGCAGTCAGAACCAGGTACAAACCGTACAAGACTAAGTCCAAGGTTCCAAGTAAGGAAGGAGCACCCATATATAAAAAAGTTATCATGTGTATGATCTTGTCAATGGTACACAGTTGTCATTACATTCCTATTTAACAATTGTCCAGCATCTTCATGTGTTGGTGGGATCCCAATCAGTATTTCTTATCCTCCAAACGCCCAACTGTACATCATCTGTAAGTAAAACAAAGGAAACCATTTAGAAGATATAAATAGCACCCCCCATATAGTTAGCCGGTAAATATAGCAGGACAACAGGTAACACCCAGAGGGCAGCAGCCAACTACGTACATATCCAAGGTCTGAACTCAACATTTAACCCTGCTGGTCTCAATGTATTTAATTTCATAATCCAGAGGATTTCTCTCTTTTTTAGTAGTAAGCCTCTGTTTCCACCTCTTCTCGACAGTGGAATGTGATCAATAAGCATCCATTTTATATCTTTCTCACTGTGACCCATTTCTGTACAGTGTTTTCATACCGGTAAATCCATCAGTTTTTTGCGGATGGTATAGCGGTGATAATTTAAACGTGTTTTAAATTCCAATGTTGTTTCTCCTACATAGTAACAGACAGGGGCACCACAACACATATATCAAAAAGATGAATCACATGTCAAATAAAAGTAAATTTTATATGGGACTTCAGTTGTTGGATGTGTAAAGCAGCATCCCTTTTGAATCTGTTTACAATTGATGCAATTCAAGCATGGGAAACATGGTGTTTTTAAGAAGGTCTGTCCCACTTTTTTGATAGAGCCTACATCCGCATGGACTAATCTGTCCTTCAAATTCCTAGGTCGCCTGTAGGACATCAAGAGTGCATTTTTGAACTGATCCACCTCATCAAAACCATATTTTAGAAGGGGCCAGTATTTATTGATAATGTTTCTAATCTGATAGCTATCTTCTGTATACATAGTAACTAGAGGTATTCTTTTCATTCTATGTGCCTTTTTCTTGGTAGTGGTAAGTAGTTGCTCCCTACTCACTTATTCTACTTTTATCATCTGCATATCAAGGCTCCTTACTGGGTACCCACGTTGTTTGAAAGCTTCTTTCATGTTGGTCAAGGTTTGTTTCAGATGTACTGGGTTGCTCACTATTCTCTTCGCCCTTAGAAATTGACTACTCTGTAAAGTTTTCACCATAGATCTAGGGCATGCACTAGTATAGTGTAGCAGTGTGCTCCTATCCGTGGGTTTGATGTGTATATTGCAGTCTATACCTTCCTCATGGATCTTGATCAGAGTGTCAAGAAACACCATTTTTTCACTGGAATGAGTAATGGTGAATTTGACATCCCGATCCACTGAGTTCAAATACATAAAGAACTCAGCCAGCTGTATCTCCGTACCCGTCCAAATGAAGAAGACGTCGTCTATGTATCTCCACCACCCCAAGACAGAAGTGAAGTGGTGGGACACATAGACGAACGCCTCCTCCAGATAGGCCACAGTGATATTGGCATAAGTGGGCGCCACGTTAGACCCCATTGCCGTACCTCTCATTTGCAGGTAGAAGTCATCACCAAAAAGAAAATAGTTATTGGTTAACACAGCATGGAGTAATCACAAAAGGAACTTCTGACATTCAGGTGTGTATTCCGAGTTTTTAAGTGCAACTCTAGTAGCCTCCAAACCCAATTCATGTCTTATGCTGGTATAGAGACTAACTATATCCAAGGACACCAACAATGCGCCACTGGGTATAGTTACCTCTCTCATTTTCAGTAGAAAATCAGAGGTGTCCCTAATGTACGATTTGGCAGAAATTGCATGTATCCGCAGCACTTTATCCAGAAAAATCAATATATTACTGAACAGGGAATCCTTAGCCGAGACATTTTTCTTTGTGGACTATACCATAAGAGCTGAATTACAATTATCTGATTTCGACATATTTACCAAAAGTGATTTTTCTCCTGTATGCATATAATCACCTGGGTATTGTTGAATGTTTCAATTAGAATGAAATAGGATTTAGAGCTGTTTTATGTCCAAAATATGTTTGGGATATATACTTGTGTCACATATAGATTGCACATGTATCACATTTGTTTTTGAATCATGTTTACTTGGCTTTCTACACATGATTTTATAAAGTTTATAATGCTTTATACTTAATTATGCTTACTGATTAATTGATATGTAACATGCTATATATACACTATATGCACCTCCCCTTTTTGTATCACTGCTTAAAAAAGGTTCCAGTGTGTGAACCGAAACGTTGCTGATTGGTGAATAAATTACTTATTTTACGCAAGGAATTGCCGTGGATTCTCTTGGTTATATATATATATATTTTTTTATATGGAAAATTAAAAATATCAAATTGCGAATATCGGCACTTTGAGAATTTATAATATTCGAGATTTTTTTTTCATCTGAACCCATGATCCCTCCCTGCTTCTTGCTTGTGGGCCAATGAGAAGACTGCAATGTCTTTGTTTGAGCTTAGCAACATCCCTAGCAACCAATAGGAGTTGCCTACCCCTTACTATATAAGAACCACCGCAGCAGCCATTTTCTACAGTTTTTTAAAGTTCTGAGAGAGACAGCAGTGTTATTGCTGTGCTCTGTGCTTTCCACTCATTACATTAGATAGATAGTTAGATAGATTGTATATATAATACAGATAGTTAGTGGGATATAGTCAGTGTAGGTCATATCCTAATATAGTGTAGCTGATAGGTTCCAGTGCAGGGTGTTAGGTAGTGTGACAGGTTCTGCTGTCCATACAGACATGCTACAGACATAGTGTTGTGATGTCACAAGTTCACAACAATACTTAGTAATCAGTATCAGTAATATGTAGTCAGACCTGCTAAAATGTGAAGTTTCACGTATTGTGCCAAAATATGCGCATCATTAATTGCCGATTAGCTCAATCGCGAATATATTGGAGCACTCTTTCTGCATATAAAGCCATTTTTAATGTTCTGCCATGCCAACCATTTTCTCCAGTCTCAAGAAACTTCAAGCAGCTTGGAATATGTAACAAGAGTGACCAGCGGCTGTATTGCACGCGGTTTACGCGAATATAACAGTGCCGATTTTCGCAAACAAGAAAATAATAGCGAATTCTACAAAATATTTGTGAAATATCGCAAATTCGAATATTGCCTCTTCCGCTCTTCACTTAATATTAAATGGTGCCATTAAAAAATAAAACTTGTCTCACAAAAAACAAGCCCTCATATGGCTATGTGAACATAAAAATTTAAAATACATATCTCCGTAAAGGCAAGGAGTGAAAAAAATATATATTAAATTTAAATTAAAAACCCTCCAGGAGTGAAAGAATTAAAGGGAATCTCCCTATCAAAATGTTTGCATAGACACATAGCTGTGGTTCACCTAATTAAAACACAGTTTTCCTTTTGTTGATCAGACAATATGTTTCCGAGTTATGATACTTTTTTTTTATATGCAAATTTGGGCTTTGGTGTAATGAGAGCATCACCATTGCTCTTTTTGCACCCAAGTTCTGCTTCTTTCTGCTGTCAGCCCCTCCCTCACTACTTTGCCACTGTATGGACCGATCAAAGCAGCCAGGGTAGGGCTGGCTACAGAAAGAAGCAGAGTTTGGGTACAACAAGAGCAAATATGATGTCATCAATTGCAACAAATGCCAAATTTGCATATTAAGAAAAAGTATCATAACTCAGGAACAGAGTTTTGGATGAATAAAAGAAAAAGTGTTTTAATAAGGTGAACTAAAGTTATGTGTCCATGCAAAAAGTTTGATAGGGAAGTTGCTGGTGACATATTCCCTTTAATTATCGCAGACAACTACATTAAATTATCAAATCTGTACTGGTTTCCCATGGTCCAGGAAGCTCCATTTCTGCATTCTTTCTAACAAAACAGAGAGTTCCCCCAACATCTGTATTGTATGTCACATTCTTTAAAAGGAGCATATTGTTTACCTCAGCTTATTAGCTAAGCAAGTTCATTCTTCCTTATGGCTAAAGCAGAGAAAGGGACACAACTATCACATTAAAACGGATATGCTATTTAGCCTAGCAACTAAGATTGCCATAAGGCACCTTGTCGACAGCACAAGTTTTTATATGGTAGCTGCTCAAAATATTCTTTTTTGAAGTACACACAACTATACTGTAGTGCAGGAGTAGACAATGGGCCCCTATAGCAGGAGGGGGGAGTATCGTTATTTAAAATGTAACTTTTAATGGGGTCAAAAATATCAGATTAATAAAACTCACTACATAAATAAGACATACATACACATAGGGACCAAAGGAATGGTACCCGGTTGGTAAAGACAAAATACTGTTCCGTCCAGGGAGACGTGAACAGTCTTACCAGACCCTTTGTAGGTGGTGGGAGAGGTCCTCGGATACAGGAGACAGGAGACGTGATAACCAAGCCGTTCGGGAATGGGTGCTGTAACAATGGAACCGTGCAGATGGAGCACTAGGAGGATTCCTAAACAAGCCCTGCCTAAGGTGAAGGGGGCTATTATACTGCTACCTATCTACACAGAGCACTCGCCTTGAAAAAGGCGACCCCGTCCGGTAGCCTGTCCCTAAGGTGGACCTTACCCTGCAAACTACAGAATGCCAGTGGATTGTTGATAAAGGTGCTTCCAAAGGTCTCCCGACGTGGCACGTTTCTGTCCGTGACTCTTCAGGGAAAGACTGCAGGAAGACAAGTAGGTAGCGAGCCACAGGTATCTGGCCTGGGGCTCAATAGCACACTGGAGAAAAAGAGACAAGCTGGGAAGCTTGTGTGCTGCTATCCTGGTGTGGGATGCAGTATTACACTGGAGGGGTAGTCCAGTGCTGGACGGTCCGGGAGACACAATGGTCCCAGGCAAATGAAACCCTTCTGGTTGGGGGTAGCAATGCAATGAACCAGCCGCAGTAATGTACCCTAGTAATGGGTTTTAAATAATCGCGCCCCAGGTCCTTCGCCCCTCCCTCTCACTTGCGTCATCGCAGTGCCACGCCTACCTGAAGCGCCGCTCCTACCCGGTAACGTGACCCCAGCGTCAGAGAGCCTGCGCCGAGGCAACATCAACAGGGCAAGAGGCAGACGCCGTCAGTGACGTCACACGTCGGCAACATCACGTGAGATGGGCGGGAGCGCGATAGGAGATGGGCGGAATCCGGGATCATACAGCCAATGGTCAAGTGGTCTGATGATCATGTGGGACGCACAGGGTATGCGTCACCATTGATTGTAAACAAAGTAGTAAAGCCTAAAAACGGCTGATGGCATTTGGTGCAGGAGTCACAAACAGACAGGTGATCAATGCAGGGAATTGCTGCCGGGGGGGGGGGGGGGAGGGGGGAACCCCCGGCAGAGTGACATGAGATCAAAGCTTATATGTGTCCCGATTACATGGATAACCCTGCAATCGGGAACAGTTGCTGGTATTACAGAGGCGCTCTACAGATTAGGAGCGCGCATGGAGGAGGCAGGTGCAGTCAGGTTGTGCACCTGCTTTTGCCGCCACAGGATCCCCATGCTCGTAGCGATGTAGGCCAGCATGGATCCATGTGCAGCAAGGTGTATACCAGCCTAACTATATGCGCAGAAAAGTATAAAGGCAATGTGCATGAAGGGTACGCAGGCGCAGGCTAAGGCAAAAAGGCCCTAATTGCTGATTAACGTGCATGTTGCCCTTGATGTAACATCCGGGCGACAGCGGCAACAGTATGACAGAGAGTGGCGACAGCAGCTCATGAATAGATGAACAATTATACATATATACAGAGCCATAAATCATCAATCAAATGTCAAAAAGCGGCATTGTGGCGGAAATTGCCCCCCGCTTCCCTGCCACATGATTTTTCAGAGAAAGCAGGAGTAGTTCAATCTCTCATTCATGCCCAGGGGTGCCGCTGTTTTAAGATTGAAGATCTCTTCACATCACTCGAACTGCGCAGAGTCCATGGCCACTGCCATTTCATCCCTTGGCAATGACCCCACGATCATTATCAAACCTGCAGATAAAGGGGGCAACATTGTGGTCATGGACTCTGTGCAGTACAAGGGTATGTGTATGCGTCTTCTCTCTGATAGGGCCACCTATGAGATCCTTGAAAGAGACCCCACGGACGTCTATAGGCGTGAACTCAAATTTATACTCGACAAGGCCAAGGGTTCCAATATCATCTCTTCGGAAGAGTATTCATTTCTGCTACCTCCTTTCCCCCGTAGGTCCACATTCTATTGTCTCCCTAAGGTCCATAAGGGGACCTCGCCACTGAAAGGGAGGCCGATAGTATCAGGGGTGAACAACCTCAATCAGAATCTGGGGATCTACATTGACCGTGTTCTTGGTCCTTTTGTGACCACACTTCCATCCCATCTCAAGGATACTACGGACCTCCTCAAACATTGTTCCCGATTGCAGGGTTATCCGTGTAATCGGGACACATATAAGCTTTGATCTCATGTCACTCTGCCGGGGGTTCCCCCCTCCCCCCCCCCCCCCCGGCAGCAATTCCCTGCATTGATCACCTGTCTGCTTGTGACTCCTGCACCAAATGCCATCAGCCGTCTGCCTCTTGCCCTGTTGATGTTGCCTCGGCGCAGGCTCTCTGACGCTGGGGTCACGTTACCGGGTAGGAGCGGCGCTTCAGGTAGGCGTGGCACTGCGATGACGCAAGTGAGAGGGAGGGGCGAAGGACCTGGGGCGCGATTATTTAAAACCCATTACTAGGGTACATCACTGCGGCTGGTTCATTGCATTGCTACCCCCAACCAGAAGGGTTTCATTTGCCTGGGACCATTGTGTCTCCCGGACCGTCCAGCACTGGACTACCCCTCCAGTGTAATACTGCATCCCACACCAGGATAGCAGCACACAAGCTTCCCAGCTTGTCTCTTTTTCTCCAGTGTGCTATTGAGCCCCAGGCCAGATACCTGTGGCTCGCTACCTACTTGTCTTCCTGCAGTCTTTCCCTGAAGAGTCACGGACAGAAACGTGCCACGTCGGGAGACCTTTGGAAGCACCTTTATCAACAATCCACTGGCATTCTGTAGTTTGCAGGGTAAGGTCCACCTTAGGGACAGGCTACCGGACGGGGTCACCTTTTTCAAGGCGAGTGCTCCGTGTAGATAGGTAGCAGTATAATAGCCCCCTTCACCTTAGGCAGGGCTTGTTTAGGAATCCTCCTAGTGCTCCATCTGCACGGTTCCATTGTTACAGCACCCATTCCCGAACGGCTTGGTAATCACGTCTCCTGTCTCCTGTATCCGAGGACCTCTCCCACCACCTACAAAGGGTCTGGTAAGACTGTTCACGTCTCCCTGGACGGAACAGTATTTTGTCTTTACCAACCGGGTACCATTCCTTTGGTCCCTATGTGTATGTATGTCTTATTTATGAAGTGAGTTTTATTAATCTGATATTTTTGACCCCATTAAAAGTTACATTTTAAATAACGATACTCCCCCCTCCTGCTATAGGGGCCCATTGTCTGTTCTCGCCTTGGAGTGTTTACATAGCCTGAATTGCATCAGTGCTCTGAACAATTTATTGCTTACTTTCTCCTATTGTGGCATGGCAGGATTCTTGGCGACTGGTTTCAATGCGGATAATTGGTTGCATGAAGCCAAAGATATTTTTTCTGAGAAACAATTCTCTCAGAAAAAGTACCAGCCCTCTTTTCACACCGCCTTTACTGACCTGACACAGGTTTATAAGGAGCAGATCACGTCGTGGTGGGAAGTCCAGAGTCTGGATAACTATATAAAAAACGGTATAGTCCCCCGAGGTCTCCGCATCTCCCTTCTTCCATCCGCTCGGTCACGTAATCCGGGCTTTATGACAAAGTGGGAACAAGAGGCAACCGCTAGTTCCCTTAGATTGATGAGGCTACTGGTAGATGAAGAGAAGAACACACTAACTACTCTTAACCAGAAACTTTCTGAACAAATTGAGGTGGTACGGGCCTTCTCACAGGAGACCGAATTCCCAAATAGGGAAAAACAACTACAACTGACCCTTGAGAAGTACCAGTACCACCTCAAGGAAAGGAAGCATCGTCAATTTATACGTGACCTTTCCGATTTTAAGGAGAATCAGATTTATTCCTCTCTTAACATCGGAAAAAGGGACACTAGACCAAGCAATTCAGAGAGATCATCGACTGAAACGGATCTTTCTGACTCAGAAAGAGAAACAGGACCCCAAACAACTAAACATCCGAATAGGGGTTCATCTAGAAGGGGTCGATCCAAGGGTCAATACCGTGGAAGAGACACCCGTTTTTTAGGACAACCGAACCAGACTCCGGGCTACCCACTCCGCAGTCGCACACCTCAAATGCCAACTCAACCGCAGGACCAGAGGTAATCAATCTGTCCTCACGCCCTCTTTCCCAGGACGAGACTGGGGCCTTGGAACTTGGGCTTTCTTTTGTGCCTACCCCTAAGTTTGATAGATTCATGGCCGTCAAAGACCTGAATCTATTCATCCGCAAACTTAGGTGGCACAAGCATTTTAAGTTCATTGACAGACGTCGATGTCTCGAGCTTGGGATTCCGGCAGAAATGCTGGCGGATGTTCAGTTATTGAATTCACTATCCGTGATGGATGACTCAACATCAGGTCTAGGGCCGTTCACAGATCTCAAATGCAAAAGCAACAAGATGCCACCCAGCTCTAGTGAGATTTCATGTATAGACGTCTTCCTCAACATGGTTACCAAGGACCTGGAGGATTTGCGGATCTCTTCACATCACTCGAACTGCGCAGAGTCCATGGCCACTGCCATTTCATCCCTTGGCAATGACCCCACGATCATTATCAAACCTGCAGATAAAGGGGGCAACATTGTGGTCATGGACTCTGTGCAGTACAAGGGTATGTGTATGCGTCTTCTCTCTGATAGGGCCACCTATGAGATCCTTGAAAGAGACCCCACGGACGTCTATAGGCGTGAACTCAAATTTATACTCGACAAGGCCAAGGGTTCCAATATCATCTCTTCGGAAGAGTATTCATTTCTGCTACCTCCTTTCCCCTGTAGGTCCACATTCTATTGTCTCCCTAAGGTCCATAAGGGGACCTCGCCACTGAAAGGGAGGCCGATACTATCAGGGGTGAACAACCTCAATCAGAATCTGGGGATCTACATTGACCGTGTTCTTGGTCCTTTTGTGACCACACTTCCATCCCATCTCAAGGATACTACGGACCTCCTCAAACAATTGGAGGGTCTTACCCTTGAGAACGGATGCCTACTGTCAAGCATAGACGTAGAGGCTTTATACTCCTCCATACCTCACCAGCTGGGTTTGGCGGCAGTTGAATTTTTTCTTAAATCCAGGGGCTGCCAATATCGCGCCCACAGCCAGTTCATCGTCCGGATCCTCGAGTTCACCCTGAACAGGAACTTCTTCACTTTTGACAACAAGATCTACCACCAGCTCAGGGGTACCGCGATGGGGAGTCCTTGTGCCCCGTCGTATGCTAATCTATTCCTGGGCTGGTGGGAGGAGACCCTGGTATTTGGGGATGGGGGTCCGGACGATGTATCTAGAATTGGACTGTGGCGCGATATATAGATGATATCTTCATCACCTGGAACGGGAGCCCCTCCCAATTTGAGTCGTTTGTATCCCGTTTAAACCAGAATGAGATCGGCATGAGGTTTACATACGAGACCCACCCAACCAGCCTACCATTTCTGGATATCAAAATCTCCAGGAATGATAGGAGCGAAGTTGACACCTCGATTCACAGAAAGCCCAACGCGACAAACTCTCTCCTGAGATGGGAGAGCAGTCACCCTCTCCCACTCAGGAGGGGAATACCTAGAGGGCAGTACCTTCGCCTGCGCAGAAATTGTTCGGACAAAAAGGACTTTGTAGCACAAGCAGCTGACCTGAGGGTCAGATTTGCAGAAAGGGGGTACCCGGACTACATCCTAAGAGCAGCCTACAAGGTGGCCCTTGCACGGCAGAGACCTTCTCTACTGATTAAGAAACAGCCAGACACGCCCACTACCAAACTGTCCCGCATTATCACTACCTTTGACAAAGGGTCAAGCCAGGTCAGGGACATCCTACGACGTCATTGGGGGATCCTGAAAATGGACCCCGACCTTCTGGATATAGTGGGGGATAGTCCGCAGATAACATACAGACGCGGTGCGAATTTGCGTGACAAACTCGTACACAGTCATTTTTCATCTGTTAGCAAAAACTCATCATGGCTGCGGTGCAATTCGGTAGGTAGCCATAGATGTGGCAGGTGTGTTGCCTGCAAACACATTTTGACTACCAAATCTTTTACCAGTACGGTCACTGGCAAAACGTATTCCATCCCGCATTTTATCAATTGCAAATCCAGAGGAGTGGTGTACCGTATCCTCTGTGAATGCGGGCTGGAATACGTTGGCAAGACCATACAGGAATTTCGGAGGAGGATCGGTGAGCACATGGGGGACGTGACACACAAGAGGGACACCCCGGTGTCCAAACATGTGCACACCGACCATAATGGTAAAGCCCGGTTGAAATTCATGGGCATCGATCTCGTGAAACCCCCTCCAAGAGGGGGGGACTGGGATAAGAGCCTCCTCCAACGTGAGGCGCGTTGGATCTTCAATCTTAAAACAGCGGCACCCCTGGGCATGAATGAGAGATTGAACTACTCCTGCTTTCTCTGAAAAATCATGTGGCAGGGAAGCGGGGGGCAATTTCCGCCACAATGCCGCTTTTTGACATTTGATTGATGATTTATGGCTCTGTATATATGTATAATTGTTCATCTATTCATGAGCTGCTGTCGCCACTCTCTGTCATACTGTTGCCGCTGTCGCCCGGATGTTACATCAAGGGCAACATGCACGTTAATCAGCAATTAAGGCCTTTTTGCCTTAGCCTGCGCCTGCGTACCCTTCATGCACATTGCCTTTATACTTTTCTGCGCATATAGTTAGGCTGGTATACACCTTGCTGCACATGGATCCATGCTGGCCTACATCGCTACGAGCATGGGGATCCTGTGGCGGCAAAAGCAGGTGCACAACCTGACTGCACCTGCCTCCTCCATGCGCGCTCCTAATCTGTAGAGCGCCTCTTTAATACCAGCAACTGTTCCCGATTGCAGGGTTATCCGTGTAATCGGGACACATATAAGCTTTGATCTCATGTCACTCTGCCGGGGGTTCCCCCCTCCCCCCCCCCCCTGGCAGCAATTCCCTGCATTGATCACCTGTCTGCTTGTGACTCCTGCACCAAATGCCATCAGCCGTTTTTAGGCTTTACTACTTTGTTTACCATCAATGGTGACGCATACCCTGTGCGTCCTACATGATCATCAGACCACTTGACCATTGGCTGTATGATCCCGGATTCTGCCCATCTCCTATCGCGCTCCCGCCCATCTCACGTGATGTTGCCGACGTGTGACGTCACTGACGGCGTCTGCCTCTTGCCCTGTTGATGTTGCCTCGGCGCAGGCTCTCTGACGCTGGGGTCACGTTACCGGGTAGGAGCGGCGCTTCAGGTAGGCGTGGCACTGCGATGACGCAAGTGAGAGGGAGGGGCGAAGGACCTGGGGCGCGATTATTTAAAACCCATTACTAGGGTACATCACTGCGGCTGGTTCATTGCATTGCTACCCCCAACCAGAAGGGTTTCATTTGCCTGGGACCATTGTGTCTCCCGGACCGTCCAGCACTGGACTACCCCTCCAGTGTAATGCTGCATCCCACACCAGGATAGCAGCACACAAGCTTCCCAGCTTGTCTCTTTTTCTCCAGTGTGCTATTGAGCCCCAGGCCAGATACCTGTGGCTCGCTACCTACTTGTCTTCCTGCAGTCTTTCCCTGAAGAGTCACGGACAGAAACGTGCCACGTCGGGAGACCTTTGGAAGCACCTTTATCAACAATCCACTGGCATTCTGTAGTTTGCAGGGTAAGGTCCACCTTAGGGACAGGCTACCGGACGGGGTCGCCTTTTTCAAGGCGAGTGCTCCGTGTAGATAGGTAGCAGTATAATAGCCCCCTTCACCTTAGGCAGGGCTTGTTTAGGAATCCTCCTAGTGCTCCATCTGCACGGTTCCATTGTTACAGCACCCATTCCCGAACGGCTTGGTTATCACGTCTCCTGTCTCCTGTATCCGAGGACCTCTCCCACCACCTACAAAGGGTCTGGTAAGACTGTTCACGTCTCCCTGGACGGAACAGTATTTTGTCTTTACCAACCGGGTACCATTCCTTTGGTCCCTATGTGTATGTATGTCTTATTTATGTAGTGAGTTTTATTAATCTGATATTTTTGACCCCATTAAAAGTTACATTTTAAATAACGATACTCCCCCCTCCTGCTATAGGGGCCCATTGTCTGTTCTCGCCTTGGAGTGTTTACATAGCCTGAATTGCATCAGTGCTCTGAACAATTTATTGTAGTGCAGGAGTACTCAACTGGTGGACCATGGTCCAAATTGGGACAGTGGATGCCAGCTGTCTGGCCCTTTTGCTGTCTGGACCAGAGGGCAATAGGCATATTAAGCAGAGAGCTGTGCGTTCACGTGGTCACACAGCCCTGCTACTTCTGTTTTCATCTCAACATCAGGACAACAGAAGGGAGAAGTTCCCTCTTCTGCTGCCACCAGCTGAAGCAAGAAGAGATGGGGGAATGGATGAAGTTAGACAGGAAGGAGGAACAGTAGGAAGAGACAGTGCACAGCAGGAACATGTTACTGCAGGCAAGTACCGCCTACTATTGTATTAGTAGCACATTCCCATCTTCTGTGCCTGTCTCTTTCTGTGAATGCTGCACTGTACCAAGGCTATTTAAAAGTTTAAAAATGTTTCGTAAAAACAACATAGTTTGATGTGGGATTAAAGCACATAGGGTTGCTAACTTAGTGTCTCACATTAGTTAGCCTGACATTAACCCCTTGTTGACCACCCATATGCCTTTTTACGGCAGTCCCTAAGGGGTCTTAGGCTGGGCCGCCACTTTTTTATGGAGGCCCAGTCTAAGTGCTGCACGGGTCCCCCGTGCAGTGGGGAGCGGGGACCCGGCTCTGACATGAGAGCCACGGCCCTGCACTAACAGCCCAGACTGGCAGGAGTGCCGATCCTGGCTGTGGCGCCTGCTGCATGTAAAGTGCTGACAGAGGGAGCGGACTCCCTCTGTCTCCCCGCAAATGCGATCGCGGGGTGCCGATGTGTGTGAAGGCTGCCTGGGGTCTGATGTAGGCCCCAGACCAGCCTTGAGTAATTTCCAGCAGGCTGCGCCTCTGGTGAATGTCAGAATAGCATTGCCATTACAATGCAATGCACTATAGGGATAGTGCATTGCATTTTAAAAGCAATAAAAAATCTGTATGCTATAGTCCCCTTGTGGGAGTATTAAGTGGTAAAAAAAGTATAAAAAAAATTATTTATTCAATTTAAAAAATCCCATAAAAAATTACGCTATTTTTTCCATTAAAAATATGCTTTTCAATGCAAAAAATTGCAAAAAAAAATTCTTCCCCATATGTTTGGTATTGCCACATCCGTAATGACCCAGACTACATAAATATCAAATAAATTATCCCCTACGGTGAACACCGTAAAAAAAAACAAAAAAAAACAGAATTGCTCATTTATTCGCAGTTGCCACCAAAAAAACTTAATAACAAGCGATCATAAAGCGCCATTTACTCCAAAATGACCAATGAAAAATACAAGTCGTCCTCCAAAAATCAAGCCCTCACACAACTCCATATTAAGAAAAATAAAAAAGCTATGGGTTTTTTTGCAAAAAAGTAGTAAGACATAAAAAAACTATATGTATTTGGTATCACTGTAATCATACTGACCCAGAGTAATCATACTGACCCAGAGAATAAATATATTATGTTATTTATACCGAAAAATGAACGCCGTAAAATTTATAACATAAAAACTCAGTGGCAGTATTGCTGTTTTTCCCATTTCCCTCCCAGAAAGAGTTTATACAAGTTCATCAGAAAGTTATGTGTACCCCAAAATGGCGCCATTGAAAACTACAACTTGACCCACAAAAAACAAGCCCAAAGCTATATAGACGGAAAAATAAAAAAGTTATAGCTCTTGGATGAAAAAAGGAGGAAAAACGCTTGGTCAGTAAGGCCCAAAACAGGCTGGTCACTAAGGGATTAATAACACAGAGGCTATGTTCACACATTGTAACTGGTATGAGCCAAAAATGCATATGCTTTCAACTATAGTTTAATAATTTAAAAACTGCACCTATCTCTATGTTGGTCTGGTTTTTGGCTGTATCTTCGGCGCACACAAAAAATATTGGCAGAATAGCTTTTTCCCATTTCCCAAATAAATGCTGCTCAATACGTCCAGTGCACCCTAAAATGATACCAATGAAAACAACATCTCATCCTGAAAAAATAAGCCTATATACATCTACATTGATGGACATATTAAAAATAATACAACTCTTGGAATGTGGCAACTTTTTTTGCAGGAGATGTTCTATTACTGTGCAAAATATAAAAATGACACATACTGTATTTGCTATCAGTACCTACTAGTTAGGCCTCATGCACACGGACGTTTTTTTTTTACGGATTTCCGTTGTTCCGTTATCCGTGACCGTTTTTTCGTCCGTGGGTCTTCCTTGATTTTTGGAGGATCCACGGACATGAAAAAAAAAGTCGTTTTGGTGTCCGCCTGGCCGTGCAGAGCCAAACGGATCCGTCCTGACTTACAATGCAAGTCAATGGGGACGGATCCGTTTGACGTTGACACAATATGGTGCAATTGCAAACGGATCCGTCCCCATTGACTTTCAATGTAAAGTCAGGAGTCCCTATTATACCATCGGATCGGAGTTTTCTCCAATCCGATGGTATATTTTAACTTGAAGCGTCCCCATCACCATGGGAACGCCTCTATGTTAGAATATACCATCGGATTTGAGTTAAATCGTGAAACTCAGATCCGACAGTATATTCTAACACAGAGGCGTTCCCATGGTGGAAGAACTGTGTACATAACTGCCCCCTGCTGTCTCGCAGGTGCTGCCAGGCAGCAGGGGGCAGACCCCCCGCCTCCCTCCCCTCCCTGTATTTAACTCATTGGTGGCCAGTGCGGCCCCCCCTCCCTCCCCTGTATTTAACTCATTGGTGGCCAGTGTGGCCGGCCCCCACTCCCTCCCTTCTATTTAACACATTGGTGGCCAGTGCGGCCGCCCCCCCCCTAATTAAAATGACCGACCCCCCATCATTGGTGGCAGCGGAGAGTTCCGATCGGAGTCCCAGTTTAATCGCTGGGACTCTGATCGGTAACCATGGCAACCAGGACGCTACTGCAGTCCTGGCTGCCATGGTTACTTAGCAATTTTAGAATCATTATACTTACCTGCCATGTATGTGACCGGCCGGGCACTACTCCTACTGGTAAGTGAAAGGTATGTGCTATAAGCAATGCGCCGCATTTTAATTAGGGGAAAGAGGGAGGGAGGGGGGGCCGGCCGCACTGGCCACCAATGTGTTAAATACAAGGGAGGGAGGGGGGGCCGGACGCACTGGCCACCAATGTGTTAAATACAAGGGAGGAAGGGAGGGGGGGCCGGCCGCACTGGCCACCAATGTGTTAAATACAAGGGAGGGAGGGAGGGGGGGCGGCCGCACTGGCCACCAATGTGTTAAATACGGGGGGGAGGGGGGTCTTCCCCCTGCTGCCTGGCAGCACCTGCCAGGCAGCAGGGGGCAGTCATGTACACAGTTATTTTAGTATATTCTAACCTGAAGCGTCCCTATCACCATGGGAACGCCTCTGTGTTAGAATATACTGTCGGATCAGAGTTTTCACGAAGTGAAAAATCAGATCTAAAAAGCTTTTATGCAGACGGATCAGCGGATCCGTCTGTGTGAAAGTAGCCTACGGACAAGGATGATGGACGCGGATGGCAATCTTGTGTGCATCCGTGTTTTTTCACGGACCCATTGACTTGAATGGGTCCGTGAACCGTTGTCCGTCAAAAAAATAGGACAGGTCCTATTTTTTTGACGGACAGGAAACACGGATCACGGATGCGGCTGCAAAACGGTGCATTTTCTGATTTTTCCACGGACCCATTGAAATTCAATGGGTCCGCAAAAAAAAAAGGAAAACGGAACAACGCCGCGGATGCACACAACGGTCGTGTGCATGAGGCCTTATGCTGCAATATTATGCTGAACAGTGTACATTTTAAAAATACAAAACCAGCTGTGAAATTGCTCTTTTTTCTATTAAAGGGGTTCTGCAGTTTGTTTAAACTGATGATCTATCTTCTGGATAGATCATCAGCATCTGATCGGCGGGGGTCCTACACCCGGGACCTCCGCCGATCAGCTGTTTGAGAAGGCAGCAGCACTCCAGCAGCGCCACGGCCTATTCACTGTTTACCGCTGGCCCAGTGACGTAACGACTAGTATCAACTGGCCTGGGGGTGGCTAAGCTCTGTTCACTTGAATGGAGCTTAGCCGCGCCCAGGCCAGTTGATACAAGTCGTGACTAGGGATGAGCGAACCCGAACTGTATAGTTCGGGTTCGTACCGAATTTTGGGGTGTCCGTGACACGGACCCGAACCCGAACATTTTCTTAAAAGTCCGGGTTCGGGTTCGGTGTTCGGCGCTTTCTTGACGCTTTTTGAAAGGCTGCAAAGCAGCCAATCAACAAGCGTCATACTACTTGGCCCAAGAGGCCATCACAGCCATGCCTACTATTGGCATGGCTGTGATTGGCCAGTGCACCATGTGACCCAGCCTCTATTTAAGCTGGAGTCACGTAGCGCCGCACGTCACTCTGCTATGATCAGTATAGGGAGAGGTTGCAGCTGCGACGTTAGGGCGAGATTAGGCAGATTAACTCCTCCAAAAGACTTCATTCTGTGATCGATCTGCAGCTGTGGATCATTGAAGTGCTATTATTGACCTGCTCACTTTTTTGAGGCTGCCCAGAGCGTTTTTAGATCACTTTTTTTCTGGGGTGATCGACGGCCATTTTGTGACTTGTGGTGCGCCAGCACGAGCTATCACCAAGTGTATTTAACCATCGATAGTGTGGTTATTTTCTGCTATATCCTACATCAGCTGCAGGCTGAGCCTGTGTCACCGAAGTGCATTTAACCATCAACAGTCTGGTTATTTTTTGGCCATATACTACATCAGCTGCAGGCTGAGCCTGTGTCACCCAGGTGCATTTAACCATCAACAGTCTGATTATTTTTTGGCCATATACTACATCAGCTGCAGGCTGAGCCTGTGTCACCCAAGTGTATTTAACCATCGATAGTGTGGTTATTTTGTGCTATATCCTACATCAGCTGCAGGCTGAGCCTGTGTCACCCAAGTGCATTTAACCATCAACAGTCTGATTATTTTTTGGCCATATACTACATCTGGTGCAGGCTGAGCCTGTGTCACCCAAGTGCATTTAATCATCAACAGTCTGATTATTTTTTGGCCATATACTACATCTGGTGCAGGTTGAGCCTGTGTCACCCAAGTGCATTTAACCATCAACAGTGTGGTTATTTTTTGGCCATATATTACATCAGGGGCAAGTTGAGCCTGTCACCCAGCGCCTAAAAAATAGACCTGACATTTCTATTCAACCAAATCTGTACTGTTTTAGCTGGTCAAGTTATTTGTATTGACCGTAAAAGCACACTTTTTTTTCTGGGTTGAAAAAGCATTCCCAAATTTGCCATTCTCAAAATAACTAGTTTCTGGTATTTGAGGCCTACTTGAAATCTATCCCAAAAAGAAAATCTTACATTGAAGGTATTGATAGTGTCATTCAGAAAAACCTAAGACACACGCTAGCGTGCTGATAGAAGTGTGATTCTGTGATTAAACCTATACCTGTCACACAGCGCAAAAAAAAACAGGTCTCACATCTCTATTCAACCAAATCTGCACTGTTTTAGCTGGTCAATTATTTGTAATGACCGTAAAAGCACACTTTTTTTTCTGGGTTGAAAAAGCATTCCCAAATTTGCCATTCTTAAAATTGTGGTGAACGGGAACAATGAGGAAAACATCTAATAAGGGACGCGGACGTGGACATGGTCGTGGTGGTGTTAGTGGACCCTCTGGTGCTGGGAGAGGACGTGGCCGTTCTGCCACAGCCACACGTCCTAGTGAACCAACTACCTCAGGTCCCAGTAGCCAGCAGAATTTACAGCGATATTTGGTGGGGCCCAATGCCGTTCTAAGGATGGTAAGGCCTGAGCAGGTACAGGCATTAGTCAATTGGGTGGCCGACAGTGGATCCAGCACGTTCACATTATCTCCCACCCAGTCTTCTGCAGAAAGCGCACAGATGGCGCATGAAAACCAAGCCGATCGGTCTGTCACATCACCCCCATGCATATCAGGGAAACTGTCTGAGCCTCAAGTTATGCAGCAGTCTCTTATGCTGTTTGAAGACTCTGCTGCCAGGGTTTCCCAAGGGCATCCACCTAGCCCTTCCCCAGGGGTGGAAGAGTTAGAATGCACTAACGCACAACCACTTATTTTTCCTGATGATGAGGACATGGGAATACCACCTCAGCACGTCTCTGATGATGACAAAACACAGGTGCCAACTGCTGCGTCTTTCTGCAGTGTGCAGACTGAACAGGAGGTCAGGGATCAAGACTGGGTGGAAGACGATGCAGGGGACGATGAGGTCCTAGACCCCACATGGAATGAAGGTCGTGCCACTGACTTTCACAGTTCGTAGGAAGAGGCAGTGGTGAGACCGAGCCAACAGCGTAGCAAAAGAGGGAGCAGTGGGCAAAATCAGAACACCCGCCGCCAAGAGACTCCGTCTGTTACTGACCGCCGCCATCTGGGACCGAGCACCCCAAAGGCAGCTTCAAGGAGTTCCCTGGCATGGCACTTCTTCAAACAATGTGCTGACGACAAGACCCGAGTGGTTTGCACGCTGTGCCATCAGAGCCTGAAGCGAGGCATTAACGTTCTGAACCTTAGCACAACCTGCATGACCAGGCACCTGCATGCAAAGCATGAACTGCAGTGGAGTAAACACCTTAAAAACAAGGAAGTCACTCAGGCTCCCCCTGCTACCTCTTCTGCTGCTGCCGCCTCGGCCTCTTCTGCTGCTGCTGCCGCCTCGGCCTCTTCTGCTGCTGCCGCCGCCTCGGCCTCTTCTGCTGCTGCTGCCGCCGCCTCGGCCTCTTCCTCCGCCTCTGGAGGAACGTTGGCACCTGCCGCCCAGCAAACATGGGATGTACCACCAACACCACCACCTGCGTCACCAAGCATCTCAACCATGTCACACGGCAGCGTTCAGCTCTCCATCTCACAAACATTTGAGAGAAAGCGTAAATTCCCACCTAGCCACCCTCGATCCCTGGCCCTGAATGCCAGCATTTCTAAACTACTGGCCTATGAAATGCTGTCATTTAGGCTGGTGGACACACACAGCTTCAAACAGCTCATGTCACTTGCTGTCCCACAGTATGTTGTTCCCAGCCGCCACTACTTCTCCAAGAGAGCCGTGCCTTCCCTGCACAAACAAGTGTCCGATAAAATCAAGTGTGCACTGCGCAACGCCATCTGTGGCAAGGTCCACCTAACCACAGATACGTGGACCAGTAAGCACGGCCAGGGACGCTATATCTCCCTAACTGCTCACTGGGTAAATGTAGTGGCGGCTGGGCCCCAGGCGGAGAGCTGTTTGGCGCACATCCTTCCGCCGCCAAGGATCGCAGGGCAACATTCTTTGCCTCCTGTCTCCTCCTCCTCCTACTCAGCTTCCTCCTCCTCTTCTTCCACCTGCTCATCCAGTCAGCCACACACCTTCACCACCAACTTCAGCACAGCACGGGGTAAACGTCAGCAGGCCATTCTGAAACTCATATGTTTGGGGGACAGGCCCCACACCGCACAGGAGTTGTGGCGGGGTATAGAACAACAGACCGACGAGTGGTTGCTGCCGGTGAGCCTCAAGCCCGGCCTGGTGGTGTGCGATAATGGGCGAAATCTCGTTGCAGCTCTGGGACTAGCCGGTTTGACGCACATCCCTTGCCTGGCGCATGTGCTGAATTTGGTGGTGCAGAAGTTCATTCGCAACTACCCCGACATGTCAGAGCTGCTGCATAAAGTGCGGGCCGTCTGTTCGCGCTTCCGGCGTTCACACCCTGCCGCTGCTCGCCTGTCTGCGCTACAGCGTAACTTCGGCCTTCCCGCTCACCGCCTCATATGCGACGTGCCCACCAGGTGGAACTCCACCTTGCATATGCTGGACAGACTGTGCGAGCAGCAGCAGGCCATAGTGGAGTTTCAGCTGCAGCACGCACGGGTCAGTTGCACTGTGGATCAGACCCACTTCACCACCAATGACTGGGCCTCCATGCGAGACCTGTGTGCCCTGTTGCGCTGTTTCGAGTACTCCACCAACATGGCCAGTGGCGATGACGCCGTTATCAGCATTACAATACCACTTATATGTCTCCTTGAGAAAACACTTAGGGCGATGATGGAAGATGAGGTGGCCCAGGAGGAAGAGGAGGAAGAGGGGTCATTTTTAGCACTTTCAGGCCAGTCTCTTCGAAGTGACTCAGAGGGAGGTTTTTTGCAACACCAGAGGCCACGTACAAATGTGGCCAGACAGGGCCCACTACTGGAGGATGAGGAGGAGGTGGAGGAGGATGAGGATGAAGCATGTTCACAGCGGGGTGGCACCCAACGCAGCTCGGGCCCATCACTGGTGCGTGGCTGGGGGGAAACACAGGACGATGACGATACGCCTCCCACAGAGGACAGCTTGTCCTTACCTCTGGGCAGCCTGGCACACATGAGCGACTACATGCTGCAGTGCCAGCGCAACGACAGCAGAGTTGCCCACATTTTAACGTGTGCGGACTACTGGGTTGCCACCCTGCTGGATCCCCGGTACAAAGACAATGTGCCCACCTTACTTCCTGCACTGGAGCGTGATAGGAAGATGCGTGAGTACAAGCGCACGTTGATAGACGCGCTACTGAGAGCATTCCCAAATGTCACAGGGGAACAAATGGAAGCCCAAGGCAAAGGCAGAGGAGGAGCAAGAGGTCGCCAACGCAGCTGTGTCACGGCCAGCTCCTATGAGGGCAGGGTTAGCATGGCAGAGATGTGGAAAAGTTTTGTCACCACGCCACAGCTAACTGCACCACCACCTGATACGGAACGTGTTAGCAGGAGGCAACATTTCACTAACATGGTGGAACAGTACCTGTGCACACCCCTCCATGTACTGACTGATGGTTCGGCCCCATTCAACTTCTGGGTCTCCAAATTGTCCACGTGGCCAGAGCTAGCCTTTTATGCCTTGGAGGTGCTGGCCTGCCCGGCGGCCAGCGTTTTGTCTGAACGTGTATTCAGCACGGCAGGGGGCGTCATTACAGACAAACGCAGCCGCCTGTCTACAGCCAATGTGGACAAGCTGACGTTCATAAAAATGAACCAGGCATGGATCCCACAGGACCTGTCCATCCCTTGTGCAGATTAGATATTAACTACCTCCCCTTAACAATATAATATTCTACTCCAGGGCACTTCCTCATTCAATACTATTTTTAATTTCATTTTACCATTATATTGCGGGGCAACCCAAAGTTGAATGAACCTCTCCTCTGTCTGGGTGCCCGGGCCTAAATGTGTGACAGTGGCCTGTTCCAGTGGTGGGTGACGTGAAGCCTGATTCTCTGCTATGACATGAATACAGATTCTGCGCTGACATAAGGCCAGATTCTCTGTTACGGGACCGCTCTCCTCTGTCTGGGTGCCGGGGCCTAAATGTGTGACAGTGGCCTGTTCCAGTGGTGGGTGACGTGAAGCCTGATTCTCAGCTATGACATGAAGACAGATTCTGCGGTGACATAAGGCCAGATTCTCTGTTACGTGACCTCTCTCCTCTGCCTGGGTGCCTGGGCCTAAATGTGTGACAGTGGCCTGTTCCAGTGGTGGGTGACGTGAAGCCTGATTCTCTGCTATGACATGAATACAGATTCTGCGCTGACATAAGGCCAGATTCTCTGTTACGGGACCGCTCTCCTCTGTCTGGGTGCCGGGGCCTAAATGTGTGACAGTGGCCTGTTCCAGTGGTGGGTGACGTGAAGCCTGATTCTCTGCTATGACATGAATACAGATTCTGCGCTGACATAAGGCCAGATTCTCTGTTACGGGACCGCTCTCCTCTGTCTGGGTGCCGGGGCCTAAATGTGTGACAGTGGCCTGTTCCAGTGGTGGGTGACGTGAAGCCTGATTCTCTGCTATGACATGAAGACTGATTCTGCGCTGACATAAGGCCAGATTCTCTGTTACGGGACCGCTCTCCTCTGTCTGGGTGCCGGGGCCTAAATGTGTGACAGTGGCCTGTTCCAGTGGTGGGTGACGTGAAGCCTGATTCTCTGCTATGACATGAAGACAGATTCTGCGCTGACATAAGGCCAGATTCTCTGTTACGGGACCTCTCCTCTGCCTGGGTGCCTGGGCCTAAATGTGTGACAGTGGCCTGTTCCAGTGGTGGGTGACGTGAAGCCTGATTCTCTGCTATGACATGAAGACTGATTCTGCGCTGACATGAAGCCAGATTCTCTGCTATGGCATGAAGAGACTGATTCTCTGCTGACATGAAGCCAGATTCTTTGCTATGGCATGAAGAGACTGATTCTCTGCTGACTTGAAGCCAGATTCTCTGCTATGGGACCTCTGTCCAATTGATATTGGTTCATTTTTATTTTTTTTATTTTAATTTTAATTCATTTCCCTATCCACATTTGTTTGCAGGGGATTTACCTACATGTTGCTGCCTTTTGCAGCCCTCTAGCTCTTTCCTGGGCTGTTTTACAGCCTTTTTAGTGCCCAAAGGTTCGGGTCCCCATTGACTTCAATGGGGTTCGGGTTCGGGTTCGGGACGAAGTTCGGATCGGGTTCGGATCCCGAACCCGAACATTTCCGGGAAGTTCGGCCGAACTTCTCGAACCCGAACATCCAGGTGTTCGCTCAACTCTAGTCGTGACGTTACTGGGCCAGCGGTAAACAGTGAGAAGGCAGCGGCGCTGCTGGATCACCGCTGCCTTCTCAAACAGCTGATCGGCGGGGGTGTCGCACCCTCGCCGATCAGATGCTGATGATCTATCCAAAGGATAGATCATCAGTTTAAACAAACTGCAGAACCCCTTTACCTCCCTCAAAAAATTTAATAAGTAAGTTATATGTATCCAAAAAACTCACAAGATACAAGCCCTTATTTTGCTACATTGATGGAAAAGTAAAAAAAAAAAATTATGGCTCTTGGAATGCAGCAACATAAAGGCTGTGTTTTTTCCCCCTTTAAGACATGTTATGTAGTAGTAAAAGAAAAAAGAACTATCTATATCTATCTGGCTATCTATCTATCTATATCTATTCAGTAAAAAAAAAAAATTATATATATATATTTATTCTGTATATATATACATATTTGGTATCATCATAATCAGACCCGGCATACCCAGGGAAGTGGACCTGTACAAATATAGTTGAGCCCCTCTATTGTGGTGTATATTCAGACCGACCTGCATACATTGAAAACTATTTAAATGGTGCTGCATCTTTGATCTACTCATGGGGAATCAATAATTGAGCAATATAATGTATGTAATTATTCAAGACATTAATCTCCCTAGATAAATTAAATGTACTATAGTATTTGTGACAGGTACAAATGACTTATCACAACATATTTTTTGTGTTTGCATACTGGCTCCCTGACAGATGTAAAATTATAACATACTGTATAACATGTTACTCATACAATTTAGAAAATGCTTACAAAATATATAGTGCACTAAACCAGCAACACTACATATCCCATGAAGGATATAAAAAAAAATATATATAAGGGTAAGTGCTATGTAACAGAAGGATCCCCATGAAAAATCTGTAAACATTCACCCAACAGAATAAAGTGTTAAGCAAATGTGTTTGCTGGATTTGTGGGAGGGAAGGCTGATTGACGACCCAATTTAGCCTCACCTGCGTCCTCAGGCTGACGTCGGCTAGGTAATGTTCTTTCCGGGTCGGCGCTGGGAGCGAATTCAGGCAGCAGCGTGCAGCGTTTTTTCGGTTACGAAGGGTGCAGCGGAGGAAGCGACAGTCAAATCGGGTAGGATCGGGACGGGCGAGGGGGTTTTTGTGGCGATCATTGCACAGGGTCGGGGGGGGCCCAACTTACCCTCACTGGTCCCAGCCGGGCAGGTACTGGTTGGGCGCAGTGCCGGCTTCGGTGGTGGGCCCTGCTTTCCGCTAAACGGCCAGCGGATCACGCGGGGCATGAGCACTGGGCCGGGCTCCGGGACCGGGTTCTAAGTGTACGCGCAGCTGGGGACTGCGCAGAACATGTGCACTGGGGGGGGGGGGGGCAGGGCTGGAGCGAGCTCCGGTTCTGAGGCTTTGCGCTGCATGGCATCACACAGCACATGCGCAGAGGGAGCGATGGGGCATGAAATAGGAAGGGAAGGGAAAATATAAATAAATTAACACATATGTAAGATATAAATAAAAAAGTAGAAACAAGGTGCACAGAGGAACGGGGCAGGGGGAATCGAGTAGAAATCAAGCAATGCCATATAAATTACGGTCATGTAATAAGCGCTGTCCCACGTCCCAATACACATTCCGGACGATGTTGTCTCAAATTCACAGGGCAAGTCAGTAGTTGGTCTGACTTCGGCAGGGAGACGCTTCGCATTTTTTTCGGCTTCTGACGTAGTAAGAGTTAGTCGATCTGCCAGGACAAGGCAGCGGCATTTGGAGGCACGTCATAGCGGGTGGGTATTGCTGGCCCTACGCATTTGATGCATAAAAAAATCTAAAATAAGAAATTATTAAAAAAATAAATAAAATATATAAATATATATTACACAAAGAAAAAACAGCAGCACTTGTTAGTAAAATCAGGTGCAAAAATCCTCAGACCATGGGCACGACGGTCATCAAATGGTAGTAGTTTTCCAAAAAAGAGGCAGCACTCCAATGTAAAGGTGAAATGACCCGCTTTATTCCCCTCTGCAACGTTTCAACTGCTCATTGCAGTCTTTCTCAAGCATACATACTGGTGTCAGAATATACACATTTATACCCACAAAGCTCTGTGAGTCAGTTAATAAGTTAATCAGTGACAATTACATCATCAATTATACAAAAATGTTAAAAATACATGATCCAATGTGAACAAATGATACAAATATTATAAAAAAACATATGTTAGATTAATAGTGCACATATTTCGTGAGACCATAATTGCCGATCTTCAAGAAATCACAAACATCAATATCTATTTTCATAGAGTGCCATGTGTATCAATCAAAGTGATCACCTGTGTGCGTTAAGTGGCGGTCAATCGGCCGCAAAGATTATACAAAAAATGTCTTACACAGCAGAGTACTATGATGGCGTCTGTCTCGGCGTCCCTGGTCCTTCATCGCGCATGCTCGGTTGCCTTGAAACCAGTACACACAACCCGTGACACGTCACCTGATACGTGACGTCAGTCGCGAGGCGTGCACCGGCAAGCAGGCTCCTCCCCCGAAGCGTGACGAGCCAGAAGGTAACGTCCCACCGCCCAGCCACAGGATCATGTGAGCGCATCACATGAGCCGTCGCTCGGCAACCGGGAAACGTCCCTAGGCTGGCACATCACTGACATCCAGGGCAGGACAGGGCACCGCAAATCAACACCAAAACGGGGAAATGAAGTGCCATGTAGGGAATGGTCAGGTTGTATAGTACTACTTGGAGAATTTAGACAGAAGCTGGTAAATAAGGATATCAAGCCGTGAATATCGGAAGAAGTCCCTTAAAGGGACAGTGCATCTATGGAAAATAAAGTTGTATAGAGTTGATATAAAGCTGAATTACAGCTAATGTGAAGCTTGACTAGAGAAGGTGCAGTATATGTGGTTGTGTCACTTAAGTGACCATCGCCACACACCTGTTATGGCACCTAGGTATCGAGTGCTATCAACACCCAATATCCTCTGAGCCAAAGTCCACCCTTATTCCTCATCTGTAGCTGGATAACCATCTTCCATTCACGACTTATCCACACTTCATTTCTTTCACTGAGTGAGCTGTGATTCCAACCCCATTCACCTAACATGGGACTAAAACACCATAGACAGTAGCCTCTTTATGATAATAGACTTGAAAAACTGAAAAGGAATTTTTTCCAGATCCGATAAAATCTGAAAGTAAAAGAAAAACATGATAAGTAAGTAGGTAAGATATTAAACACCATAAGTGATCACAATACCAGAGTATCAAATGAGGGTGACAAACCCACAGGAGAGCGGGGAGTGTTCCCACAAAGCTACATAATATTCCATTTGAAATCGACATTCAGGCCCTGTGGTTTAAGGGTCTGAAGGCGATGTATCCAATGCAGTTCCCTTTGTTTAAGGGTCACGGTGCGGTCCCCACCACGTCTAGCCCTTGGAACCTGGTCTATTATCATGCATTTTAGTTCTCTCTCAGTATGACCACACTGAACAAAATGTTTAGGAACCGGCAGATCTGTTCTTTTACGCCTTATAGAGAAGCGATGATTGTTCAATCGTGTTTTCATGTCACTTGTGGTCTCCCCCACATAGAGGAGACCACATGGACATTGCAGTACATATATGACAAACGTGCTGTCACACGTCAAAAAATGACGGCTATCGAACTGTGATCCAGTACCCGGGTGTGTGAAGACATTTCCCTTCACCATATACGGGCAATTCACACACGTCAGGCACGGAAAACATCCCGTCCTTCTTGGACCAAGAAATGTTTGCACCTTCCTCTTAACAGGGACATCCACCCTTACCAGCCTATCACGTAAGTTGGTAGGACGTCTGTATGATAAGAGTGGGGGAGAGACGAAGGACTCTATCATGGGAAAATTGCTCTTTAGGATGGGCGAATATTTCCTCAAAATACCAGCCACATCTCTACTTTGTTCTGAGTATGTTGTAACAAATGGAATCTGTCTAGGTCTGGGTTTCTTTTCTCTCGACTCCACTTCCTGAGGGTGTTGTATTCTCTCCAGGTGTTTATACAAATTCCCTCGAGGGTGCCCTATCTGTCTGAATTTATTAATCATTTGTTCATACCTGATAGGTAAGCTCTCAGGGTCTTGTACAATCCTCTTAACACGTAGTAATTGACTACGTGGTAGGGATTCAATACTAGGTCTGGGATGACAACTCTCGTAACGCAACAGGGTGTTACAGTCAGTCGGCTTGGTGAAGATATCGGTAGACAATCTGTCACCAACAATAGACGTTTGCATTGAAGTTTGTACAAATATCAAACAAGTATGCTTTTGACATTATTTTGCTTAATTTAGAGTATTTGCAACAGGAATTGGTGGAAGTGAAGGAGAGATACCTGAAAACTAAAACTGCACTTCAGTTAGTAATCAACACAGATGAATGGAACCAGTATGATGTCAATTGCACCCAGTATCTGGATAAATTAGTAAAAGATCAGGAGGTCATAAAATGGAGGAAATGGCTCAGAGATTCGGATGATTATGCCAAAGGGAAAATATACACTTGGCAAGAAGGTGTACAGAGGAGACAGGTACCACCTTATCGACCAGCGATGAGAAAACAGTATCAACAATCAAACCAACATCAGCAACAGCAACAAAATAATATTGCTACTACGTCTACAATGGACAATTCGTCACCTTTACCGCCTTTTTTCGGCCAGGGGCCAAGTTTAAAAGAACCAGACGGGGAGGCAGAAGGCAACATAAGTGGAGGACATTTCAAAAATCAGAGACCTCAGAAACAAATGGCACTTCGCAAGAAGGGCAATCAGTAGGGTTGGAAGAGTCTCCTGTTCAAAATCCTACGGTGGTAAATATGTCCTCTGTTTCTTAGTCTCATGCACAGATGGATTTATTATCCAAAGGGTTGTCATTTTGTCCTTCCACTAGGGTCGATTGGTTTCAACTGGAGGTGGATATGCAACGTCTTTTCAGGAACATTAAGTTGCAGATTTGGTTCTCTGAACATCCACCCCCAGTTGACCATGTATTGACCAGAGGAAAGCCTGAACTCACTCTTGGACAGTTCAATCTGATGCCCAGGAGTGATTTCATACCACAGATTAGCTCCCATACTTTAGATATGTTTATGAAAGCTGTGGAATTTGATATTGATAAGCTCAAATCCAGGGTCTCTGATACACTTTAGCAACATCCAAATATGACGTCAGCCAATATCAGAGCTTTGGAGGAGTTGAGCCATGACCACAGCCTCACCATAAAACCAGCCGATAAGGGCGGGGCGGTTGTTGTCATGGACACATCCTGGTATATGGGTGAAATAAGGAGACAATTGGATGACCAGAATGCATACAGAGAATTGTCTGGTGATCCCAAATTTGAGTATATTAAAAAGATCAAAAATATATTGGATGTGGCACGTGACCAAGGTATTATTGATGAGGGTGTATATTCTTTTTTACTGATAGAAAATCCACGCACGCCAATAATTTACGTATTGCCAAAAATACATAAGTCCCTGACAAATCCCCCTGGGCGACCCATCGTGTCGGGTATTGATTCTATCTGCTCACATATTTCCATCTTCCTGGACCGTATGCTTCGCATATACGCCACTAACACCAAATCCTATATCAGGGATACTGAGGATTTTTTGAAGAAAATTTCCACTGTGAGATTGCCTGATAAGTGCCTGGTGGCATCTTTTGATGTCACCAGTCTTTACACTTCTATTGATCACGAACGGGGAGTTAGTGCGGTGAGGAGATGTTTGGAATCCAGTTATTATTCGACAGAATGTTGTGACTTTATTATTTAACTATTGAACCTGGTCCTGAGGCATAATTATTTTATGTTTGGGGGCCAGTTTTTTCTGCAATTACGTGGGACCGCAATGGGGTCCAATGTGGCGCCCACGTATGCAAATGTCTTCATGGCGGCCCTTGAGGAGGACCTTGTCTATTTATCCCACCACTTCAGCCAAGTGTTGGGGTGGTGGCGGTACATAGACGACATCTTCCTCATTTGGCAAGGTGATCTGGAGTCCTTAGAGCAATTTCATGGTTTCCTGAACCATTTAGACAGTGGGATTGCTTTTACACTCACACATTCTGATAAGCAGGTACAGTTCCTCGACACGATGGTGTCTATTGTTGGTGACAGATTGTCTACCGATATCTTCACCAAGCCGACTGACTGTAACACCCTGTTGCGTTACGAGAGTTGTCATCCCAGACCTAGTATTGAATCCCTACCACGTAGTCAATTACTACGTGTTAAGAGGATTGTACAAGACCCTGAGAGCTTACCTATCAGATAAAAAAAATGATTAATAAATTCAGACAGAGAGGGTACCCTCGAGGGAATTTGTATAAACACCTGAGGAGAATACAACACCCTCAGGGAGTGGAGGCGAGAGAAAAGAAACCCAGACCTAGACAGATTCCATTTGTTACAACATACTCAGAACAAAGTAGAGATGTGGCTGGTATTTTGAGGAAACATTGGCCCATCCTAAAGAGCAATTTTCCTATGATAGAGTCCTTCGTTTCTCCCCCACTCTTATCATACAGAAGTCCTACCAACTTACGTGATAGGCTGGTAAGGGTGGATGTCCCTGTTAAGAGGAAGGTGCAAACATTTCTTGGTCCAAGAAGGACGGAATGTTTTCCGTGCCTGACGTGTGTGAATTGCCCGTATATGGTGAAGGGAAATGTCTTCACACACCCGGGTACTGGATCACAGTTCGATAGCCGTCATTTTTTGACGTGTGACAGCACGTTTGTCATATATGTACTGCAATGTCCATGTGGTCTCCTCTATGTGGGGGAGACCACAAGTGACATGAAAACACGATTGAACAATCATCGCTTCTCTATAAGGCGTAAAAGAACAGATCTGCCGGTTCCTAAACATTTTGTTGAGTATGGTCATACTGAGAGAGAACTAAAATGCATGATAATAGACCAGGTTCCAAGGGCTAGACGTGGTGGGGACCGCACCGTGACCCTTAAACAAAAGGGAACTGCGTTGGATACATCGCCTTCAGACCCTTAAACCACAGGGCCTGAATGTCGATTTCAAATGGAATATTATGTAGCTTTGTGGGAACACTCCCCGCTCTCCTGTGGGTTTGTCACCCTCATTTGATACTCTGGTATTGTGATCACTTATGGTGTTTAATATCTTACCTACTTACTTATCATGTTTTTCTTTTACTTTCAGATTTTATCGGATCTGGAAAAAATTCCTTTTCAGTTTTTCAAGTCTATTATCATAAAGAGGCTACTGTCTATGGTGTTTTAGTCCCATGTTAGGTGAATGGGGTTGGAATCACAGCTCACTCAGTGAAAGAAATGAAGTGTGGATAAGTCGTGAATGGAAGATGGTTACCCAGCTACAGATGAGGAATAAGGGTGGACTTTGGCTCAGAGGATATTGGGTGTTGATAGCACTCGATACCTAGGTGCCATAACAGGTGTGTGGCAATGGTCACTTAAGTGACACAACCACATATACCGCACCTTCTCTAGTCAAGCTTCACATTAGCTGTAATTCAGCTTTATATCAACTCTATACAACTTTATTTTCCATAGATGCACTGTCCCTTTAAGGGACTTCTTCCGATATTCACGGCTTGATATCCTTATTTACCAGCTTCTGTCTAAATTCTCCAAGTAGTACTATACAACCTGACCATTCCCTACATGGCACTTCATTTCCCCGTTTTGGTGTTGATTTGCGGTGCCCTGTCCTGCCCTGGATGTCAGTGATGTGCCAGCCTAGGGACGTTTCCCGGTTGCCGAGCGACGGCTCATATGATGCGCTCACATGATCCTGTGGCTGGGCGGTGGGACGTTACCTTCTGGCTCGTCACGCTTCGGGGGAGGAGCCTGCTTGCCGGTGCACGCCTCGCGACTGACGTCACGTATCAGGTTGTGTGTACTGGTTTCCAGGCAACCGAGCATGCGCGATGAAGGACCGGGGATGCCGATACAGACGCCATCATAGTACTCTGCTGTGTAAGACATTTTTTGTATAATCTTTGCGGCCGATTGACCGCCACTTAACGCACACAGGTGATCACTTTGATTGATACACATGGCACTCTATGAAAATAGATATTGATGTTTGTGATTTCTTGAAGATCGGCAATTATGGTCTCACGAAATATATGCACTATTGATCTAACATATGTTTTTTATAATATTTGTATCATTTGTTGACATTGGATCATGTATTTTTAACATTTTTGTATAATTGATGATGTAATTGTCACTGATTAACTTACTAACTGACTCACAGAGCTTTGTGGGTATAAATGTGTATATTCTGACACCAGTATGTATGCTTGAGAAAGACTGCAATGAGCAGTTGAAACGTTGCAGAGGGAAATAAAGCGGGTCATTTCACCTTTACATTGGAGTGCTGCCTCTTTTTTGGAAAACTATATATATATATATATATATATATATATATAAATATATATTAAAAATAAAAAAGGGGGAAAATAAAATTTTGTTTTTGGTTGTTTGTCCATAGTTCGGTTAGGCCAGTGGGCGCCGGCCTCGGCCAGTCCAGTTCCATCTTAGCATACGGCTGCTCAGCGGGTAGGTATGGTCCGGAGGGTTCAGGTCAATTGGGGGCACTAGGTGGCACTGGGATTCGCTTGGGTTACTCTAATCTATCACGGCCATAGGCACGTTATTACGGTGTCCGCCACGACTACAGGCGCATCATTGCGAAGTCTGTCACGACTACAGGCACGGTGCTTATGTCCTGTCACGACTACAGACATGTTACTACAAAGTCTGTCACGACTACAGACACAATGTTTAAGTCCTGTCACGACCACAGGCGCGAGGTTACGAAGTCTGTCACGACTATAGGCGCGAGATTACGAAGTCTGTCACAACTACAGGCGCGAGATTACGAAGTCTGTCACGACTACAGGCGCGAGTTTACAAAGTCTGTCACGACTACAGGCACGTTCATAGGCACGACGTTACGAGGTTAACCACGATTAACAGGCACTGGATTACAACAGTCCGGTCACATAATTCACTAGCAGTTGGCAGAGCATAGGCATGTTACGGAACGGTCACATCACATTCAATAGGCACGGTTCGGAAGCAATAGGTGGCTGGGTCAGTTACAGGTGTCAGCACTAGGTGGCTGTTTCGGTTGGTCATATTGTCATTTGTCTCGTTTTAGTTGCACTATGTCTCATAACGTGGACATCGAGGGCACGTCTTCATTGCATGGGAGCATGGATCGGCAGTCTGTATGGACCACCGTACCTTCGTTAAGATCCTGGACCATCCCCAAGCTGACGGAGGAATTACAGAAGAGAGGAATTCCTTTCCCAGCAACAGCCAGGAAAGCGGAACTTTACAGTCTACTCTCTTCTGAGTCAGCAGGTCCTGGGTAGTGTCAATGGGCACGATACAGACTTCCTTGACTCAGCTGCATGCAGTCATCAATTCGATGGTTGCGTTTATTGCGGACGTACAGGCTAGGCTGGAGATGGTGGAAAGCAGGGGGGTGGCAGCTGGTTTACCGATGCAAGGACCTTCAAGGGCCTCAACATCGCAGACCAGTATAGCTACTGGGTTAGTTAATCTTCCCTCTATAGCGCCATCACATTTCATCCCAGCCAACATTCGCCAGGACATCCTTGCGGGTAAGGACGTTAATTTAGCATCGTTACTGATAGCTACGCACGAAGTGCCCGATAATAAGACGATAGCCTGTGGGGAAGTGTCCATTGTCCTTAAGTCCAAAGATGCCAGGCTCAACAGAAAGCTAAGTGTGGCCGAATTTGTCCTCACCTTTAGTTTATTTCGGGATGTGGTTGCGTCAGTCAGCCCACAGAGGAGGGAGGAGTTGGACTCCCATTGACTTTCAGTGTAAGGCTACTTTCACACTGGCGTTTCTGGGTCCACTTGTGTGATCCATTTCAGGGCTCACACAACCGGCCCAAAATGGATCAGTTCAGCCCCAATGCATTCTGAATGGATAAGGATCCTTTCAGAATGCATCAGTTTGCCTCCGTTCAGCCTCCATTCCGCTCTGGAGGCGGACACTAAAACGCTGCTTGCAGCGTTTTGCTGTCCGCCTGACGATGCGTAGACAAACGGATCCGTCCTGACTTACAATGTAAGTCAATGGGGACGGATCCGTTTTCACTGACACAATATGGTGCAATTGAAAACGGATCCGCCTCCCATTGACTTTCAGTGTAAGTCAAAACGGATCTGTTTGCATTATCATTATTTTTGTTCATGGTAATGCAAACAGATCCGTTCTGAACGGATACAAGCGTTTGCATTATAGGTGCGGATCCGTCTGTGCAGGTGTGAAAACAGCCTAAGGCAGCGGCAGCCCTGGTGCAGAGCCAACATGTCGTTGACTGGTCAGTCGTCGACACAGAACTATTCTGCCGCCACTTCGTGGGTCTCAGAGCCCCGACGTGTGCCACGTGTAGTTCCTACTCACACACTACGGATTGGTGTTCCAGTCTTAGCGTAGCAACAGAGACCTCACAGATTAGGAACATTCTGGGTCCATCGACCAGCAGTGGCAGGGTTCTGTCAGGGGTGGACAAATTAGGAGGACCAATTAAATATCTGGGCAGGTCACAAGTGTGTAACAACTTTAATTTCTCGGCATGTCACTACAGCCAGTGTAGGTTGCTGCACTTATGTTCGATTTGTTTTAGGGCTCATCCCTGTGTGACTTGTCCTCAGAGGAATAACCATACGGCATGACTAGGCGTGGTAGACGCGGAACTGCTTGATTATTATTTAAGAGATCATCCGGAGCCTGGCTGGGTTAAATATGTGGTGAATGGTTTGGTTAATGGTTTCTATACGGGGCTACTGGCACTACCTCAGTGCTCCTATGAGTGTAGGAACCTGCTCTCAGCTTTCAAAGACCCGGTGTCAGTCTCGGAACTGATACAGACTGAATTGGAGAAGGGTTATTTGGTAGTTCCGTTTAGTCAGCCCCTCTTCGACTGTTGGAGGGTAAACCCGGTGGGGGTGGTAACTGGGAAATTCTCCAATAAAAAAGATTAATTTATGATCTGTCAGGACCACATTCCTTGCCTATGTCTAGTCTGAACTCCTTGATACCATCGGAGGAGTTCTCTATGAAGTACGCTTCCATTGACAAGGCTATCCAGGTGATACTTTTTTTTAGGTCAAGGGACATGGTTATCGAAAGCAGACATCACAGACTCCTTTAAATTACTTCCCTTACAGCCAGACTTATGGCAGTGGCACAGCATTAAGTGGGAAGGTCTGTATTATTTTGCTAATAAATTGACCTTCGGGTCAAAATTCAGTCCGTGGTTGTTTGACCATTTTGCGAAGGCCTTACACTGGATTTTGACTAATAGATTCCACGCTAACCATGTTATTTATTATTTAGACGACTTTCTGTTAATCGAACCCCCGTCACAAGCCCCCAGGGATCTGCACATATTAAATACGGTATTCAAGGATCTTAAAGTACCAGTAGCACCACATAAGGTGGAAGGCCCTAGTACTGCAATTACCTTCTTGGGGCTACAGCTGGACACAGTTAAGATGCAGGCCAGTCTTCCGCAGGATAAATTATTCAGAATCAGAGAGGTGGTTCATAGGTTGGCTCATGTCAGGGTCACCACGAGGGAAAACCTCCAGTCCCTTCTGGGCATGTTAAATTTTGCCATGCGGATTATTCCTCAAGGGAGGACCTTTATTTCCAGGCTGCTGAAACTGCTTCCATCAGCCCCAGATCAAGACAGTTCTATCCACTTAGATCAACAGGCGATGGCCGATCTACTGATGTGGGACACCTTTTTGACACAGTGGAATGGAATTTCATTGTTTGTTCCTGCAGAGTCGAATCAGTCCCCCTTGGTATATACGGATGCGGCGTCATCGGTAGGGTTCGCTGCCATATGGGGCAGACACTGGTTGGCCAGTCCTTGGCCGCCTGAGGTAGTGAATATTCCAGGGTTCGGTCAGTCATCCCCTTTCTTGGGGGCAGCGCAGGTCTGGGATAGGCAATGGAGGAATCATACGGTCATGTTTCTGACGAAGGGCAGATCAAGTTCCGTAGAGATAATGGCATTCGTTAGAAGGTTTGTTTGGCTGGCACTACAGCATGGTTTTCATTTTATTTGAACAGATATTAGTGGGGAAAAGAATGTAGCAGCAGACGCTCTGTCCCAGCGTAACTTTCGGCTCTTCTTCAGGTTTACCCAGGGGCAGACTCCTTACCAACGCCAACCCCTCATCACAGTCAACTGGTGATGGACTAGCGCTACACCTCGCTACATCTAGGAGCCTTGTGGCTAAGTCGTTGTCCAGCAACACACTCAAAGTATACGAGACTGCTTGGGGGTTGTTCAACAAATTTAAGGAAACTTACCCACCTGGGGGAACGGGGCACGGGGCACGGGGCACATAACCTACTTGATCGCATTTATTGCTTTTTGACAGTCTCACCTTAAGTTAGCACATAGCACCATCAAATCATACCTTGCTGGCATACAGCATCACTGCTATGTCCTACACCCCGATCAGCCGTCTCTGTTTTCGGCACATCCGGTGAAGGCCTTATTGAAAGGTATCCAGAAGGTGACAGCTGGGAGCCTTCCTACTCGACAGCCGTTATCAGGACGGATGTTTAGGACATTGTCTGACTTGCTGCAGAAGAAGCCCTTTGGCCATGGCACTAGCCTGTTGATTAAAACGGCCATGTATTTGGGGTTCTACGGGTTCCTCAGACCTAGCGAGTTTACACGTTCCGCTTCCTCTATAGCATTTTTCGTAAAGGACAACTTGTGTGGAGTAACACATGTTATGTCTTAACTTTAAGTTCGTCGAAAACAGCTCAGCCTGGGGAACTGGTGGAGGTGAAGTATTTTCCCACCGGGAACAGTTGGTGTCCGGTAGTGGTTCCTGCCGCTGTTAGCCTTTATTGCTGCACCCCTAAGTACTCAGACATTCATTAAATATATCCGGCTACTGTTAGTTAATATGAGGGTCAATCCTATGTCTATCACGGGCCACTCCTTCAGAATTGGGGCAGTGTCAGCTGCCTCCAGAAACAACGTCCCAGTTCATATTATTCAGACATTGGGCAGGTGGAAATTATCTTGCTACGTACGGTACATTCCAGACCCTCATCATGAAGTGTCTCTCGCTTTTCAGACCTTGGTGTTGTAACGACATGTTTATATAAATGTTCTTTCTGAATCTATGGTCTGTTTTTTTCGGCCCCTTTAGGCGGCCCTACTCCGGCAGTTGTGGCATAACTCTACTGCTAAGTGTAGCTAGGGGGAGTCAGGTTAGGTATGTTCTGATAGACGATCTGAGCACAAGTGTTAAGCAAATGTGTTTGCTGGATTTGTGGGAGGGGAGGCTGTTTGACGACCCTATTTAGCCTCACCTGCGTCCTCAGGCTGACGTCGACTCGGTAATGTTTTACCCACCCACCCACACCATCTTACAATCATTCATATTAGGGCTGTCCCCTTTAGGCTGCCCTACTCTGGCACTTGTGGCATAACTCTACTGCTAAGTGAAGCTAGGGGGAGACAGGTTAGGTACGTTCTGATAGACGATCCAAGCACAAGTATGTTTTATAATACTGGTGTATTCGTATGTGGCAATGAGTCATTTGGGAATGACTGCTATGTTTAGCTATACTCATAGTATAATTGATATATACCTAGTATACTTGACCCAAGTATTAATAATAATTGAAAACAAGGATAGTGTCGCACTGATATGTTTTTACCATATCAGAATTTGTGTCTGAATCTATTTTAAACTAATCAAATATGCTCCAGTTGGGCTAAAAATTGGTGTACAACACTCTGAGGTCTCCTAAGATATCCCCAATAAGGGGATAGTGCTTAAGCACACATGGTGTTATGGGAAAAAACTGTGGTTTGTTGGAACCAGGCATCAAAAATGATGCCTTAAAGGGGGCAGATCCCTGCCCCAGTTTATACATACACACATTAATGTCCGAAGAAACTATGGCTTATTCTGCACAACTGTCAAAAAATTATACCTTAATGGGGGCAGCATGTCTGCCTGTATTTATACACACGCAAGTGTTAATTTAGCATGTTAATAAAAAAGTTTTAGTTTATTTGGGAAATACAGCAGTGCAATGTGGATGTGAAAAGGTTAAGGTTTGTAGGGAAAATGGTGGCAGCAATAGTTTCCCTAGCAGTAGCAGCATAGCATGGAACAGACAAGGCAGTAAGTAGATATGTGTATGGCTGTGTTAGGGTAGTAGTAATGGCGGCTTTGTAGTGGTAATGGAGGTGGCAGTAGGGGCAATGGAAGTGGAAGTAGGGGTATTAGCAGCAGGAAATACTGATGGCAGCAGCCATATGGTATGGAACATGATGGTAGGCAGGCAGACAGTGGAAGTGGCTTGAAAAGGCTGGCAGTCAATAGCCATCAAAAGTAATGGCAGATCTATTCATTGTCTTCAGCGGGAGGTGCCTGAAAAAGGGTAGAGAGGGGCCTCCTAGGCAGACAAATGTGCGGCAGGCATCTGTTTGACAAATGCTGTTGCAAGCTGCATACACAGTGTATCTTCGTAATACAGCAATTTTGCCTCTCATTTGGCCGCAGAAAAACATTCCCTCATCTTGTTTGATGGTATGGGACATATTTGTATTCCACACTGCTTGATGGTAAGGATGAACCTGTCATTACGTAAGCAAGCATCCAGCGTGCTATGCTTGCCAGTGTACCTGAGGACCCAGTTCTTTCCGACCATGCCCCCTACTGAGATGATTGCTTATCATGGCTGGTGTCATTGTCATCATCATCAGTCTCGTCCATCTGCAAAACAGACTCCTCCTCCTCCTCCTGTTCCTCCTCTGGTGGTTGCTCCTCAATCTCCACTTCCTCCTACATGGGATTTTCTCTGTGTGGGTCCCCAACAGCTACAGGGTGGCCAGCAAGATGCAGAATCTGTTCTCCTTCCACTGTCGCTTGGTAAATCAGCAAGAGTATCTGCTTTAAGATAAATATCAGGATGATGACATTGTTCTTGCCACAGTTGTCCCTTCTGACAAATCTGGTGGCCTCTTTGAAGGGTCTGAGTATGTGACCTATGTCTCTAATGAGCTGCTACTGCCTAACTGCAAAACAACACATGCTCCCTGCTGAGATGGTCTGGTGCATGACAAAATTATTCACCACATTACACTGCTATTATAGAAGTTCTAGCATATGCTAAAATGGAATTCCAGCAAGTTGGAACTCACTTATCAAGCGGTGCAATGGCAGATCATTCTGTCGCTGCAAGTTTAAGATAGCATTCCTATTCTCAACCAGGCTCATTACCTCTAACATGGCATGGCAACTCTTCACTTTACACATATGATAAAAAGGAGGGGGAGTGAGAGTAATGCTCTGGCCTGCTTCTATTGGGGACTGAACGATGTTCACTGAGGAGGACTTGGAGGAGGTGTATAAACAACAGGTGTGGGAAAAAGACCAACACAAATGTGAAAGCCATGCAAAACATTGACTCAGTGGTCCTTGAGTGAAATGTTCTATCTCCCTCCATAACAGCTGCTCTAGGTATTCAAGATGTCTTGCAACTTGCCACACAGTGACAAATGCAAGGAGCAGCCCATGTTCTCCACCACTTGACAATACAAGGCAGGGATGGCTTTAAAAAAAAAAATGCCAGCTCGGTATCTTCCAGTGAGGCTGAGTACATTCTATCAGTTAACTAAAGGCAGAAGAATCCAGTAAGTGGTACGGCAGCAACTGTACTACCAGCAACGTGGCCAGGTGGGAGTTAAGCTTTTATTCCCATCGATTGCTGTTGCATAGAGTTGTCTCCTGGCCACACATACTATTACCGATGGCTGATGACAGTGCGTAGTAGAATGAGGAAGAGTAGAAGGAGGAAGCAGTAACTGATGATGACAATGATAAAAACACTGTACTGCATGTGAATGCGGTCTAGCTGCCGCAGAGAGGACCAGGAGAAGGAGGACACTGTTGTTCTGCTAGCTGGCGGCCAGTTCTATTTTACCACTGGATCAAGTGATGACGTTTCATGTGCTGCAATAGAGCCGTGGTGCATACGTTTCCGTTTGTATGCCCACTGCTTACTTTATTTCTGCAGATCTTTTCAGTGTCTTCACTGTGGAGAAATACTACCAGATGGGAGATACTTTCAAAGTTACAGAGCTAGTGGCAGTAGAGCTTGTATTAGTTCTGGCACATTTTGAGCCTGCGCCCACAGTATCAGCGGCATCACGAGTTCCTGAGCTGACCATAACAGAAGCAGATCTAGCCCTGGCAGTATTTTTGGAGGTTCTGGTAGTACATTGCCTCTGCTCATTATTGCCGCCATTGCACCCTTATCCTCCTCCTCTGATGTCATCTCCTTCTCCTCAGGAACCTGATCCAGCTCCCAGATGCTGTCCAATCCACAATCATCATCTTAGTACTTATTTTCCCCTCCACTTATTAGACTGTGATATGTTATTATTAGTGTTGATCATTCGAATTGCGAATTTTTATTGTGAATATAGGTACTTCGAAAAATCGCTAATATTTAGAATATAGTGATACATATTCGTAATTTCGAATATTCCAAACAAATTTTCATCGCACATTTTTCGATTGCCGACTAAAAACATGATTCCTCCCTGCTTCTTGCTTGCATTATGAAAATTTGCATATTACACGATCATTACCTTGTTGATTTTTTGAGTAAAAAAATCGTAGAATATAACGAATATTCAAATTCGTGAATATTCGCCAAATATTCGCCAAATATTCGCCAAATATCGCAAATTCGAATATGACCCCTGCCGCTCATCACTAGTCATTATGAGCTCCTTGGTCCCCCTCCCGATTTCTTGTTCTGTTAGTGCCACTGTCACTAACACTGCCCTACTGCCACCACCATGGTTACAAGTGACACTACTACCACCACTAGCACATGGGGTCCCCTGCCATTGCCTGAACATCCTTTTAATGGCAGCCTGACTGTTATCACTCAAGACATCAATAGGGAGACTATCTTGAGTATCTTCCATAGCACATAGGGTTTTGTTGCCTCTTCTTTGGAAAAATGAAGGTGCCCCACTAGGAGGGGGTAGTGAAGACAGAGAGAATGCAACAGAAAGGCTTCTCTGGCATTGCAAGAAGGAGCAGGAGTAATGCTATGACCCCTGGCTCCAAGTGACATTCACATCATCCTGATGTAATTGAAAATAGAAGTAAGCCATCAAGTCCACAATCTCATCCTCTTTGTCCTAAATAATAATGTGGCACCTATCAGAAGCCAGGGAGAATTGTGATCTACTACTACTACTGGCTGGATGGCTGATGCTGCTACTGCTATGTGCACTACTAACCACAATCTGAATCTTGAATGATGAGGCACGGGTCTTTCATTTTCCACTCTTCTATTTACTAGATATATTATTATGGTGCTTATAAAAGATTCAATTCATGTGTTTAATACACAGAATATTAAACAGTACTAACAAAATTGCAAATGTTTTTTCTGTCATTTAAAGACAAAGGAGCAATTAAATGTCCCTTCCCTTCTACAAACACACTGCACACTGGTATTAATAGCATTCAATAATATGGGTATAATAATTACGTTATTGTAGTAAAATGTTTTTGCTGTAACTCTGAACTGAATCCTGATATAATATACGTTTTCAATAACATGGTTATAATGCATTGAAATGCAAAACTATATGCTATTGGAGTGCTGGCAATACATTATGAACTGTAGAAACTTATTTTTTTCAGAACACAAAGCTGGCTGACTGCAGGATTTTGTAATACTTGCCAGCAAGCTATATGGAAAAACTGAGACAGTGACTAGTCCCTCATTCACTCTGTATGCTAAGCTTTTTCTGATAAAACTGTAAAATGTACCCAATTATATCTCCACATTCTCTCCCTATATTGCCCTTATACTATCCCTTTAGTATCCCAAGTAACTTGCTTGTCTGAAATTGTTTTTTGGAAGACAAATTCTTTCACAAACCTCGCTGGGAACGGAATGGCGTTTCTTCCTTCTGAGCAGAAAGACCTGCCTGCATACTGCCCCCTGACTGGCTAATAAGGATATCTTTCAGCCTCTGAGCCAATCAGGGCAAGCTCTTCCCCAATTCCTCTCAGTGTCGTGTGACCATTCATTTTCTTCCTTCCTTTTGTTTTCTCCACTAATTCATACAGTAAATTGGTGCTGGACACAGTTTTTAAGACACACATGAGAAACAAATAAAAAAAATTAAATTACTTCGGTAGACGATTATTTATAAAATCTGTGTGACGAATACCACACCTCGTGCCCGCTTGACGCCACCTACGTCGAGCTCACGAGACGCAGTATAGTTACGGGTTACCGAAAATGTGACGTTACGCCCTCCAGAGGAGCAGGTAAGGTCAGGTTGGTACAGTTTACACACACACCTCCTGTCCACATGGGCACAGAGAGGCAACAAGCTGAGAGAGCCTTTTCACTGCTGCAGTGAAAACAGCGCTGTCTCAGCCCGGGAAATCTGCCACCAGCTTCTCGTTTGATATAAGCCCGGTCCGCTAAATGGATTATATAGGGTGAGAAACCAACCCCCGGTAGCTTATAAATAGGCCAAAACACGGACGTAGGGATTCGTGATAGAGATACAAGATAGCACAAGATTAAATTATATATTTAATCGCCTTAAGGGCACACTAGATTTAACACAATATACACAGATAATATATACAGTGGTCTGAGGTTACAGATACAGGTTATTTGGGTACAACAGGGTTAAGCAGAGTAAAAGTCAGTTACCGAGTAGATGAAAGTTCCTTTGGGTCATAAGGGTGGAATAGCCCTTGGCTTCAGTCACGTGGGGGCGGTGATGTCAGCGGGTTCCAGGTCTTTCCAAACACATTTGCACGATGTGACCCCCTTTCAGAGAAAGACACACCCGCTTGCTGGCAAAAGCCTTTTAACCTGTAGCCGGCCCCTCCCCTCCCGGCCTAAGGGAGGGGTCCACTCCCCCTCTTCTGGGCTAGCAGCAAATGACCAACAAAACCCTTTAGGGTTTATAGCTCCAGACCAGAGGGTCACAGGGAGATGGTTCTGGGACCAACGGACCTGCCTGGGTTCCGGCTACAAGTAGAGTACAAACCTGGTGCCGTTATGTGGTTTCTATGGGGAGATATGGATATCTCAAATAAAGCCCATGGGCACGTACATCGTGACCACCGGGACACAAATATGTATCCGGTTTGCACCTGAGATGGTCGGGCGATTCATAATTCCTTATATAATGTAGGTGCCAACATGTCTGGATGGTATCCTTGATCCTGGCAAGGGCTGATACCTCCTGCTGGGGGTTTTTCCTGCAGGATTTAGCTTGCCTCCAAACTGGTGGATTGAGGTGTGACCTTCTCCACCAGGGGCCTCCTTGAAGCCTGGACCCCTGGGGCTTTCTTCCGTGCCAGCTGACAATCAGATGCATGTACACTAATGAACATGCCAAAAGGTGAATCAAATGACAATCAGGGCTGGGGCTTTAAATGCAGGGCCCTTCTGTGGAGTTCACTACCTCTGCTATCTGTCAGCAAATGGGGGTGTGAGGGCATGGCTGACAATAAATATTAATCCATATTCCTCACAATCTGTAACAAATCAAATTTGTTTAGAATCGATTCACTCATCTCTGTTACAGATAGTGGTTGTGGTATTGGATAGGGCTCGCTCAATTTTATAGTAAAATCATGACATAAACCACAGGCATAACGGAGGAAACTAATAAAGGTCACTGTCTACAAGTACAGAAAAATTGCTACCAATCTTCCTTCACCACTCCAGTTAGTAAGCAAAGTTCCCCCAAGGTTCTCTGCCAGAGTCTTTAAATGGAAAGTTTGACTTATGCTTCATACATATTGACTCAAAAGGTGTATATCAGCCAATATCCCAGTTGATTCTTAATCACATTCATGTCCAAGAAACGCATATTACTTTTATAATTTCTCTTTATCCAAAATCGATATAAATATCCAACCAAATTTTTACGAGCATATATTTAAAGGTAGAAAATTTCTATACATTACATATTGTAGGAAGGCGCAAGGGTCCGTCATTGACGGAAGGTATGTGTCACAGAGGGCAAGAGTGTATGTCCTATATTAAGCCGGCAAGGTTACGACCCATGTCTCCTGACAGAATGGAGGCGGTCGTGAAAGCCCTTGTGGAGGCTAACTTGCAGCAGCGGGAGGCTTACAAGTAGCAGCAGGAAACTAACTAGATGCTATTACAACATATGATGGCATTGCAAACGGCAGGAGAGTCCCAGAACGTCCACGATGCCCGGAAAGCTGTCTGTGAGGCGATCCTTAAGATGACCCCCTTGGATGACGTTGAGACCTATCTGGCAGTGTTCGAAAAAGGTAGCCGTGAGGGAGAGGTTACCCCGAGACCAGTGGGCTGAGGTCGTCGCTCCGTTCCTGGCGTCTGGACACCAGCAAGTGTTTTTCGATCTACCCGATGATCAAGCGGCCGACTACCCGACCGTAAAAGGGGAGGTCCTTGCAATACTGGGGTTGAATGTATTGGTCCGGGCCCAGCGGGTGCATCAGTAGGAATTTAACCCGGCTGAACCCGCCAGACCTGCAACACTGGTTGCAAAAATGGCTGCAGCCTGACGTATTGACTCTCACTGCTATGCTGGACCATCTGTTGGTGGATGTGTTCTGGAGGGCTTTGCTGTGCCCTCTCCAGCACTGGATCTGCCAGGTATCTCCTGGTAATGCCTTAGAGATGGTCGACCTGGTGCAGCACTACGAGGCCACCAGAAAACTACAGGGGGGCTTTTTTGGGAGGGGGCCTGTCAAACCCCGGAAATCTCCACCCCAGACCCGGCGGCTGGTGCCAGCAAAACCTTCCCGGGACGTACCCCCTACAGACCAATCCCCGGTGGTCTGCTGGCAGTGTCAGGAGCCTGGACACATAAGGGCCGACTGTCCCCATCGGGGTGAACCCATGGATACCATCTATGGCTACCGCCACTCACTGTATGTCAGGAAGCTGTGTGCCACAGGTACCTCCGAGACTGTAGACAATAGCCACCTGTGCCAGGTGGAAGTGGGGAACACTCTGGCGGTGGCACTGCTGGATTCAGGGAGCCTGGTGTCCCTGGTAAGAGCTGCCCTGGTGCGGCCCGTCGAGTATACTGGCCGAAAAGTTGGCATGGTGTGCATTCATGGAGACTTAAAGGACTATCCCACCGCCCTGGTCTCTTTGTCAATGGTGGCCGGCAGTATGAACTAATAATTGGGAGAGACTTCCCTGGTTTCCCGGCATTATGGCCAGATACGAAAGTTAACGATACCCGTGAGACAGATGTAACCCTAGCCGAGTGGCCCGGCTCAGGGGGAAGACCAGAACCCTGGAAACCTGAGTCCGAAGGGCCAGAGGTAGGGATGACTGTCACTTCGGTGGAAGAGGGGGAGACAACCCCGCTAAGTGTGATGGTGGAAGACATGGAGGACTTGACGCCGGGTCCTGAGCTGGCAGACGTCAATGTCTCGGGGGATAATTTTGGTTCTGCACAACACCGGGACCCAACCCTATCCCGAGCCTGGGAAAATGTATTAATAATAGATGGGGAACCACAACAACCAGGGGCAGAGTCGGTGTTTCCCAGTTTTGTGGTTCATCAAGACATGTTGTATCGGGTAAACCAGCTGCGAGGTGAATCCATTGAACAGTTGGTGGTGCCCCAGGCTTATCGCAAACGCGGGTTAGAGTTAGCCCACCAGCATGTTCTCGGGGTCATCTGGGAATGCAGAAAACACAGGACCGGATACTACAACGGTTTTACTGGCCCAGTGTGTTCAGAGAGCTAGAAGAATATTGTAAGTCTTGCTCAACCCTCCAGATAACGAGCCCCCAGACACATTTCTGTAGTCCCCTGGTACCCCTCCCGATTATCGAGGTCCCGTTCAAGCGAATGGCTATGGATCTCGTAGGCCCGGTACTGAAGTTCGCTAGAGGGCACCAACGCATCTTGGTCATCCTCGACTACGCCACTCGGTACCCGGAGGCGCTGCCACTGCATCATACATCAGCCAAACTCATAGCTAAGGAGTTATTGGAGATGTTTTTTCAAGTGGGTATGCCTAAAGAGGTTCTGACTGACCAAGGGACCCCGTTTGTGTCCAAGGTCATTAGGGAACTCTGTAAGTTGCTCCACAGAAAACAGCTATGGACGTCCGTGTATTATCCGCAAATGGATGGCCTGGTAGAGAGGTTTAATAAAACATTAAAAAATATGCTAAAAACAGTGGTGTCTGAGGATGGGAGAGACTGGGACCTTCTTCTGTCCCATCTCATGTTCGCAGTGCGAGAGGTGCCCCAGGCCTCTACTGGGTTCTCGCCCTTCTAACTGCTATACGGCAGACACCCTCGCGGTCTGTTGGATGTGGCCAAAGAGGCGTGGAAACAACAATCGACACCGCACAAAAGTGTTGTTTAGTACGTCACCCAGAGGCAAGGACGGATGGAAACAGTCTTACCTCTGGTTAGGGAGCATATGGAGGCGGCGCAGTGAGCCAAGAGTAGGGTCTATAATTGGCAGGCTCGGGTCCGGAACTTTAGCCCAGGTGATCAGGTATTAGTTCTGGTATCAACCGTAGACAGTAGTAAGTTCCTAGCTAGGTGGCAGGGGCCCCACGAGGTACTTTAAAAAAATTGGAAAGGTAGATTACAAGGTACACTAGCCAGGGAGGCGAAAGACGGAGCAGGTGTACCATGTGAATCTGCTCAAACCATGGAAAGATAGGGAAACCTGTACTGAAGACAGCCCGCGACCAGGGTTTCTAGGCAAAGTGGTTTCGGCCCCTCTGTCTGAAGCAAGGGAAGCGGCTGCCACAGTGAAAATTGCCGACAGCCTCTCCTCTTAACAGGCTTTGGAAGCCAGGGAGTTCATTAGTCGGAACACGGATGTGTTCTCGGACCTCCCTGGACGCACTTCCATAATCGGGCATAACATTATCACTGAGCCTCAGTCAAAAGTCCGGTTAAAACTATACCGGGTACCCGTGGCTCGGCGACAAGCCATTGCGGAGGAAGTGCAGCTAATGATGCAGCTAGACGTCATTGAGGAGTCCAAAAGTGAATGGGCCAGTCCGATAGTCTTAATACCCAAGCCAGACAGGACATTACGGTTCTGTAATGATTTTCGCAAACTAAACGAAATCTCTAAGTTTGCTGCATATCCAATGCCTCGTGTGGATTAGTTTATTGAGAGGTTAGGCCAAGCTCGGTATTGTTCTCTTTTGGACCTCACCAAAGCGTACTGGCAGGTACACTTGACGGAGGCTGCCAAAGAGAAAACTGCCTCCATCACACCAGAAGGGCTGTACCAATATAAGGTGTTAGCCTTTGGTCTGCCTGGTGCCCCTGCCACTTTTTAATGGCTCATGGACATTGTACTTCGTCCACATCGTCGGTATGCTTCGGCTTACCTGGACGATATTGTCATTCATAGTACCGACTGGGAAAATCATCTACCAAAAGTGCAGGCTATAGTGGACTCCCTTAGGAAGGCTGGACTGACCGATAACCCAAAAAAATGTGTGATAGGGTTAGAGTAGACTAAGTACCTGGGGTATGTCATTGGAAGCAGAGTCATCAAACCCCAAGTAAATAAAATAGAGGTGATTCGGAATTGTCCCCGACCTGTCACCACTAGGCAAATAAAGTAGTTCCTGGGAATGGTGGGCTATTATATGAGGTTTGTTCCCCATTTTGCCACTTTAGCGGCTCCGTTGACAGGGCTCCTGAAGGGACAGAAGTCCGTAGTGGGCCGCTGGAATGACCAGGCGGAAAAGGCTTTTTCAGCATTGAAGTCGGTCCTGTGTGGGTCACTGGTTTTGGTGAAGCCCGACTTCAAGAGGGAGTTTGTGGTACAGACCGATGCCTCTGAAGTAGGCCTCGGAGCTGTACTCTCTCAGGAAATCAATGGGGAGGAACATCCCGTTCTTTTCCTGAGCCGCAAATTTACCCCAGCCGAGACTAGGTATAGTATAGTGAAGAGAGAGTGCCTGGCCATAAAGTGGGCACTCGAGTCTCTCCGCTATTATCTGTTGGGGAGAAAGTTCAGTCTGGTGACCGACCACTCCCCTCTCAAGTGGATGAGCCAAGCCAAAAAGAGGAATTCTCAGGTCACCAGATGGTTCTTGTCGTTACAGAACTTCAAGTTCTGAGTGGAACCCAGGGCAGGCTGCTTACAGCGAAATGCGGATGCCCTGTCCTGGGTACACTGTCTGTCAAGTGTTCACCCTCTTAGGGTTGAAGAAAGGGGGAGGTATGTAGGAAGGTGCAAGGATCCGTAGTTGACGGAAGGTATGTGTCACCGAGGTTCCTGGCCTCGGTGAAGAAAGAGCCGGTATTTTCAAGTGTCAGCGGCAGCTAGTGCTAAATGACATGTTGCTATTTTAGTATGGCTGTAAGCTGATCCGGGCAGGCTCTTACTGGGAGTAGCTAAAGTGCTGGGTGGGTGTCTGCTCCCCACGCTCCAGACCGGGTCTTTACTGGCCTATATTAAACCCAGCCAGCAGTCTCAGCTGGGTGTAGATAACTCCCCTCTGACAGTGGAGCGCTGTCAGTCCCTGTGTGTTTCGGGATCTGAAAACTTGTGCCGTACAAAAGGGTTGGGAGCCGCATGCTGAGAAACAGGCCCCTAAAGCCTACTGTGGACCACAGTTGGAGAAACTGGAAACCAGGTGAAGGTTTTTGTTCTGTGGACTTTTCATGGTGTGAACAAACACCTAGACTGCAAAATGTCACTTTTTGTTTTTCCTTATGTGTGAATAAAACACTGAACTTTTTAAGTTAAAGACTTTGTGGTTGCCTCTATACAGTATAAAGGCAACCACAAAGTCTTTAACTGTGTCCGCTAGCCTGTCTACCAGAGCAAACATAGATACCTAGAATAGTAGTTTATGGGGAATGCACATATTTACTAAAATAGATGTTTTAAGAGAGCTGACAGGTCCTCTTTCCCTATTTGTATCTTGCAACAGTTTTCAGGTATACTGTGTCTTTGATATATGAATATGTTCTTGATTCATAGCTATATATTACCAGTTTGAATAATGTTTGTAATAGTTTTCTCGTTACTCCAGTAGGTTCAACATTGCTTTGTGCCAGATTACAGCAGAAAAGAAATCTACGGAATTGGCATCCATACATTCAATTTATAACACAGATTTGGAAAATAGTTCAAGTACTGTTAGTCATACTGACATTTTTAGACTCCTTTCTTGGCTGGTGAAATGGTGTTGCATTATGGAAATATGCTCACGGCCTAGTACTTGATTTCTTTGAAGAAATCCCTAATGATGTAACTAAATCAGAGCCAATTAGGCCAAACAGGGACATGAACCCTTATAAAAAAAAAGCTGCCAGTGCGCTCAGCACAGTTTCAAAAAGCAGCTTTGCAAATGAATTAGAAATGGAGATTTGATGATGAACTTACAGGCAGGATATTTAAATGCAGTCTGAAAAGTATGTGACTAGAACTTCTAAATCGTTCTTTCATAAGACTGTGTCTGGTTTTATTCAATAGAGTGAAAGGCATTAACTATAAGAGTATGGACACACATGCAAGTTTCTTGATGCAGTTTTGGACGCCGAAACCAGGAGTGATTTCAATGTCGTATGTCTCCTTTATACTTTCTTTGTTTTTATGAACCACTCCTTATTTTGGTAACCAAAATAATTGTGTTTTTTAATTGCTGTATTTTATATGCTTCCATGTAATGTTAGGCATGTCTCCTGTATTATGTAATTTTATCCAGTAGGGGGAGTGTCACAAGGGTGTCACGACTTATCGCTGACCCTGTTGTGCCTGAGGTAAGAAGGTCGCAGTAGGTGGCTACTCGCTCAGTTTCTCAAGAGATCGCTCCATGACCTAGTGGTGGGAATGGATTCTGGTCCAGGTTTTCCTGCTTAGGTTTGCGATCCTTTTTGTCCCATTTACGAATCTGTAGCTTTTCGTTTCAGCTGTTCTCTGTCAGCCACTCCCAGCTACTATATATTCTCCCTTTCTGCTTCCCTTGTTGCCAGATATAGACCTTCCTTCCAGATCTTCTTTTCTGACCTCTGGTGGAATTGGAGTTGCTGTGGAGCTGTTGGAACTGGTGCTGTCAGATCTCCGGTTCTGTCCTGTTTGTAGTCTCCCTTCGGGGATTGTTCATGGTGTTTGTCCTTTCCCTGTTGTTACCCTAGGTGTCAGTGGTGAGGACTAGTGCTTCCACCGCCCTACTCACTACCTAGGGCTTATTTCAGGATAAGCCAGGAACGAGGCACGTGATCAGCATATTGGTTAGCATCCCGTCTAGGGACGTCAGGGCAGCCAGGTGCCAGTGCTAGGTGAGTTAGGGGTCACCACTCCCTCTCCCTAGTGGTAGGGTACTCCCCTTCCCTACCCTCTGCACCACATGTCTGTTACCTGCCTAATCAGACGTGATATTATATCTGGCCCTTATTTATTTATTTTTTTAAATATATATTTTCTTTAAGATCCACTATGGATCCTATTGCTGCTTTGGAAAAGCAGTTGCAAGGTTGGTCTCTTAAAGTGACAGAATTGAGGGCGTCAGTCCTTCAGCAGCAGCAGCTGCAGCAGACCTCGAGGCCAGTGGATCCTATGGGTAACCAGGTCAATCCGGAACCTAAGGTTGCTCTCCTTGACAGATTTTCTGGAGGGAGAGACAAATTTTTGGTGTTCTGAGAAGCCTGTAAATTATATTTCAGGCTGCGCCCAAATTCCTCTGGTATTGAGGAACAGCGGGTAGGGATTGTTATCTCCCTTCTTCAAGGGGATCCTCAATCCTGTTTTTTTTTGTTGCCAGCTAGTATCCAGGCCCTCCGGTCGGTAGACCGAGTCTCCCTAGCTGAGTCTAGATTACGGCGGCTTCACCAGGGAGATCGGTCAGCAGAGGTTTATTGATTCGAGTTTCGAAGGTGGGCCACGGATACTCGGTGGAATGACCCAGCGTTCAGGAGCCAGTTTTTCCAGGGGTTGTCAGAGAAAGTAGAAGATGTGCTTGCACTGTATGAGACTCCTATATCCCTTCAGGCCGCTATGTTGCTATCTATAAGAATTGAAAGACACCTTAGAGATAGGCTGAGGAGTTTTTGTCCTTCAGAGACTTTTCTCAGGCAGGAGTTTGTTTGTTCTGACTCAGACCAACCTATGCAACTAGGGGGTGCCACTCATCAGGTTGGTCCTCCTGGGGCTTGCCATAAGTCTGTTTGTTTTTGCTGTTGTAATAGGCAGCCCTGAATCATCCAGCAGCATTTCCAGCACTTATATCTATGTAGACTGTCATGTTTCCCTCCGGCCACCAGAGGCCACTGTACTGAGCAGGAACCTGAGTTGTGCTGGCCAGAGGCTAAGAAAGAGTTAAAAAGTTTTCCCCGAGCTGTTCTAGAAGTTGCTGGGGGCTTGCTAAGATAACATGTAGAGATGGACTTCTGAGAGATAACAGTAAAAAGACTGGAGCAGCAAGAGGCTACAATAGCTGAGTTTTCCCTGACAGCTGTGGAGCAGCATACAGAGGACTGTACAGTGTGTTCCAGAGGAGTGGGACCGTGTCATACTGGGATCAAAGACAAGCTGGATTCTCCCTGCCAGGGCTGGAATTAGGTGAAGACCTGCATCTGCTGCGATCCAACCAGAGAGAGAAAGACAGACAAGCAAGTGACTGGACATGGAACCAGACTACAGGTTCCAGCACTTACCGGATCAAGGAGTATCTGCAGAACTGTAAGTGGCACCGGTGCTTATCTGTGATAGGTTATAGAGAAAAGGAAATTTTGTCAGTGCGCTGTAGAATCGTCCCCTGGGTAGCAGGGCTAGATAGGTAATTGGTAGTGAGAGTAGCTTGTAAGCTTTCTGTTTGCTGTTTAGATCATTCTGTGTCTATGCAAGATCTCTTTACCATTGTTGTTGTTTTATGTACACCTGTTCATTCCATTCCTGACATTGCCGCATTAGGCCTCTGGTGTGGTACGGTAGTACTGTACTCTTAATCCGATTTTCCGGTAGTTTCATTTTGTTCCTTAATAAAGCCGGTTTTTGCTTCAGTCTCCTTGTCTGCTGTACTGTACTTGAATCCTGCCTTGTGGTCTCTCAGATGCAGCCGGCATGAGTCATCACCTGCTTTGCATATGCAGATCCCAGAGTGTGCTGACTGTGCTGCAAAACAGTGGCCTCTAGTGCCCGGAATGCCAAATTACAGCTCCAATACAATTTAAAAATAAACCTTATACAGGCAGAGCTTATCCGCAATCTCACATGCCACCCCACTAGAAGTTGTCATCCTCGGCAACTCTCCCCATACAAACTCATCCTGGGCATAGCGCTGTGGAGGCACACCAGCATTGGGCCTCGCTGACCTTCTCAGATTGGGGGTTTCAGAAATACTGGGGACATCAGGCATATTTGACAAGAGAGGAGCTGTTGATTGCTCAGCATTGCATCTGGGTGGCAAACCTGCCACGGCCGGAACCTCTGTGGACACTTGGGCAGGGACGACCCTCCTTTTCCTCATCTGAGAGACTTTCCTCCATACCCTGAGCTTGAGGAGGCACCCCCTCCACGCACACTGGCTCATCAAAATTGCAACTTCTCAACATATTACGGTGTAAGTTCCATGAGGGTCCCCTTGTCCTTACTGGCTCTACCTCATAGACCGGAATAGCGGGGTCTACCCTTCTCTTCACCATGTATGGAACTGCCTCCCACCGTCCATCCAACTTCCCAGACGGCCGTTTGGCTTTGACCATCACCCGATCACTTGGGACATACCCATCTTTCTGCACTGGTCTTGGGTTAGGGTGTACCACCTGTCCCAGGCGTTCCCCCACAACCTTGTGGACCGCTCTCAGCCGGCGGCTGTGCTCTTGCACCCATGCGGTGGTACTTCTCGGTGGGGGATCCATCGGGTTGGGCATGTGGAGATCTTCAATCTCCCATCCGGCTCGTCCAAACATGAGCATATGTGGAGAGTATCCGGTGGTACTGTGTACTCTGTTGCTATAGGCCCACATCAACTCAGGTAGGTACGCGGGCCACTGGGCTTTTTGACTGTCTTCCAGAGTCCGCAGCATCTGAAGCAAGGTGCGATTGAAGCAGTCGCACGCCCCGTTTCCTTGTGGGTGATACTGAGTGGTGCGGGAGCATTCAATCCCATACAGTTGGTACAGTTCATTCATTAGAGTACCCTGAAAGCATGCTCCCTGGTCAGAATGTATCCTCCGTGGACACCTGAACACCTATATAAAGTGTTTACAAACAGCTTTGGCGGCCGACTCTGCGGTTTGGTCTCTGGTGGGCATAGCCACTGCATACTTGGTAAAGTGATCTGTCATAACTAGACAGTACGAGTGTCCCGAGGTAGAGTATCCAATCTGCACATAATCGATCATCAAAAGTTCTAGGGGCGCTGAGGTGTGAATGGTCATCACAGGAGCCCGCGGTTCAGTACTCTTTCTCAACCCACAGGATCGACACTTAAGACATGCCGCGGCCGCCATGTCGGCCAGATCTGGATAGTATACCAGCCGTTGGAGCCAATTGAACGTTTTGTCGCTCCCAAAATTAGCTTTCTTTTCATGAGCTTCCCTGGCGGCCTCCGGTCCCAACGACATGGGAATGACAATCTGTTGCCGGTACTGCAGCTCTGACTGTAAGTATATGATCCGGCACAGGAGGCCCTGGGTAATTGTCAGCTTATCCTACTGCCTCAACAACTTCTGACCCTCTGGGGTCAGACGGGCTCGTTCTTCTGGCCGACGCCAGATCTTGCTCCGAACTCATTCTTTCACTTTCCACAAGTCTCGGCAGCTATCCTGGACTCTCTCCCAATCAGTCAACGTTTTCCCCAGCACCAGCGTCATTCTAGACGCCACCCCACTTGAATGTGCCACATCCGGGAACAGAGGTAAGCGACCAAGGTCAGGAGTTTCAGTATCCTCTAATTCCTCATCGGCTCTCTGAGTCGACTGTCCTACTGGAACTCGAGAGAGTGCATCAGCGTTGCCATTCTCCCTACCGGACCAGAACTTGATGCGGTATTGGTACTTAGAAAGGCAGGCCAACCATCTTTGCTCGAGTGCACCGAGCTTGGCATTCTCCAGGTGTGCCAACGGGTTGTTGTCCATCATCACGGTCACTTCTGCAGCAGTTAGGTATTCTTCAAACCTTTCGGTCATGGCCCACACCAGTGCCAGCAGTTCCAGTTTAAAGGAGCTATAGTTATCAGGGTTGCGTTCTGACTCTCTTAGGGACCGGCTCCCATAGGCGATGACTCTCTCCCGTCCATCCTGGACTTGGGACAATACGGCCCCCAGACCATGTAGGCTTCCATCAGTATACAGCAGGAATGGGGTATCAAACCGCGCGTAAGCCAGGATCGGCGCATTGGTCAGCGCCTCTTTCACCGCTTCAAAGGCCTCTTGTTGTTGGGGCACCCAGTCAATGGAGCGTTTCTTCGGGCCCCCAGCCGTGCCTTTTAGCAACTCGTTAAACGGGCCCACCAGATGAACGAATTTGGGTATAAACCTCTTGTAGTAGCCAGCCAGTCCCACGAAAGTCCGTACCTCCCGTAGTGTACTTGGCCGGGGCCACTTCTGAACGGCCTCCACCTTGCTGGGGGCCGGTTTTACCCCCTCCTGGGTGACCACATGTCCTAAGTACTCTATCTGCTGTCGGAAAAGCTGGCATTTTTTTGGCTTGATCTTGAGCCCATGGTCTCTTGGCCGTCCCAAGACTTGTCGCAGCTTCTGGAGGTGATCCTCAAAGGAAGCCCCGAACACTACTATGTCATCCAGGTATATAAATACTGATTCGAAGTTGAGGTCCACCAGACAGTGTTTTATCATTCGCTGGAATGTCCCAGGAGCATTGGAGAGGCCGAAGGGCATCCGGTTGAACTCGTAGAGTCCCATAGGTAGAATGAAGGCCGTCTTGGCTTTGCCCTTCTTGGCCACCGGCAACTGCCAGTACCCACTAGCCAGGTCAAGAGTTGAGAAGAATTTTGCTTGGCTTAGGGCTGATAATGACTCCTCAATCCGTGGAAGGGGGTAGACATCCCGGACGGTCTGAGCATTCAGCTTCCGATAATCCACGCAGAACCGGAGACTCCAGGTCTTTTTTCCACACCAAGACTACCGGAGAAGCCCACGGACTTTGACTCTCCTGGATCACCCGATTCTCCAACATGCTAGCCACCATGTCTTTCACCTCCTGATACATCTTAGGTGGGATCTGCCGGTAACGTTCCCTGATCGGCGCGGCATCGCCGGTTGGGATTTCATGTTCGATGGCAGTAGCACATCTAAAGTCCTCATCATGTCTTGAAAAGGCCTCCTGAAATTCCCAGAGGGTGTCTTCCAGCAGCTTTTGTTCCCCCGGGGTCAGGGTTCTGCAGTCCACCCCCATACGGGCCATGATCACTCGACCGTTCCACTCCGCTGTCAGGGTTTCCCTTGAATGGATCTCCACAGCATAGGTCCAGACTGATCTCCTATCCGGCTGCAGAGTGAAGCCCATTCGTCGAGCGATACCCCCTTTGGACACATGAACTTTGGCCAGGGACGGGGACTGTTAATTTGCAGTCCTCAACATTACAGCAGCGTATAGGCACACATCCGTCCTTCACAATGGCGAGGGCCTGGGCTACCAGTGGGCGAATCTGCGTTTCTTCTTGATAAGCATGCTCGATCAGGACCTCAAGACCTCCAGTCCATTCAGTCGTCGTCCAGTCCCCACTGGCAGCATCAATATTCTCTCCTGTCGAGGTGGGATCTTCAACGGAGTCCTCCGTAGCACCCTCCTGTCTTCAATGGCCCGTCACCATTTGTTGTAAGACCTTCTGGGTAGGCCGGTCTGCGGTGGCCCATTGCCAGTACTTCGGCCCTTCCTTGGCATAGAGTTGATGGTCTAGGTCTCTCAGTATATTCATGCCCTGGGTCACGTCCATTCCTTTCCGGGACGAATGGTCCAGCAGCCTGACCCCTTTCTTGCCGATGTCTTTCCCAAACAGTCGGACCCATATCCAGATTATCCCTCAAGCATCCATCTCTCTATTATCGGCAGCCGTCAGCCTGATGACGCTCCCGTCTTCGGGCTCCATCATATGCCCGAAGTGTCTCTCGAAGAACTCCAGAGGCATTAGGGTGCACTCTGACCCTGTATCAACTAGGTAGCAGACCTTTTGGCCTTCCAACTCGGCTTCTAATACAGGGCTGCTGGCATACAGATCAAGTTCTTCACGCAGAGGGCTTAACTTCTGGTGCACCGCCGCAGGACGCCCAGTTACTGCAGCGGTCGGAAGTTTAACGTCAGCTCAGATGCTTCCTGTTCTGGGCACTCTCTGGCCATATGGCCGTACTTTCGGCAAGCCCAACAGAGGGGCCCTCTTCTGACCGGCCCCCTCACCGGGGTTGTTCTGGGTGGAGTGGCACGAGGTGCGAGGACCGTTTCCGAAGGCCGGGATGGTTCTGCCTTCTTCTGAAGCACTTCCAGCCGAAGCTCTTTCAATTCCGCCCGCAGGGCCTGGATCACCGGGGTGGGCTCCCCAGGATACAGCGAAGTCACAGACAAGAAAAGCGACACTGACAGCAGCTTTATATGCAAGAACAGAAACTTTACTTTAGCAATAGTGATAACACAACAAGATAAGTATACCCAGACTAAGTTATACCCCAAGCCCACAGTCACCGTCCCTGTCCGAGGGACAGGCCTAGCCCGATGGCACACACAGCAGAGCCTGCAAGTCGTGCTGTGCCGCTAAAGAGGACACACCTAGCCGGTGGCGGACGCAGCAGAGCCTGCAAGTCAAATACTGCGCAGCAGTCCAGTACACTAAGGCCTAGCAAAACATATAACCCTAACTATCTAACTACTATAAGGCCTAGGCTAGTCTCTGTTACTTCAGGCGCCACACAGTAGAATACAATCAGTAACCAGGTGTACTGACCTGCGTCCGTTCTGGGCCCGAGGATGCCACTTACCCGGGATGGCCACCAACCTCTCAGCAACCATGCGGCCTTGCTTGATAATAAGGCTTCTGCCCACACGCTGTACACTGTCTTCCTGGAACAATCTCTCTTTCAAAGAGCCGGATCCAGTAAGGGGACAACAGCTAATCTCCTTCCTCTGCGTGTCCATTCACTCCCGGATATCCGCAAGCCAGGATGGAATCGGATTCAGTATCTCAAAGAACATTGCTTCCACCATGTCAGATCAGCACTTCCTGGTTCACTCAGAAGCAGCCAGCATGAGTCATCACCTGTTTTGCATATGCAGATCCCAGAGTGTGCTGACTGTGCTGCAAAACAGAGGCCTCTAGTGCCCAAATGACAGCTCCAATACAATTTAAACATAAACCTTATACAGGCAGAGCTTATCCACAATCTCACACACGCACAATATGTTGAAAGAGATTCCTGGAAGAAATATACGGTGAAACGGCCAGCGCAGGGCACCTCAGGGCGAAGTTCTTTTACCGAATTCAGTGGGAAGACGAAGGTATCTCGCAGTATGCAATGGCGCTACAGGAAGTGTTGGCCGAGGTGCAGAAAAAAGAGGCAGATGGAGTAACCGCCATGGGAACTGCAGATCGGATACTGCGGGAACAATTTATTCTGGGACTCTACAGCACTCCCCTGAAACGGGCCCTGCAGGAACGAGTTAGGGTGGACTCTACACTAAACTTTCGACAAATATTATCAGAGGCAGTGGCACGGAGCAAAGAAGAAAGTTATGTGTCCGGAGTGATACGGACCCAGACTGTCACCTCCCTTGGGGTTTCAAAGAGTGAAGAGGTCCTAGTCAGGATGGTACAAGACTTACAGAGCTCTCTGAGTGCTATGCACAAAAAGTTGACACATCTGGAAAAACGGATGGAGTCTCGCTATACCCCTGAATCTGCCTACCCGGCCTGACAACAAACCTATCAGGCGCCCCCATGGGTTCCTATACCAGAATATCCTCACCCTATTTTACCTTTTCACCAAGCTCCTCAGTATCCTCCAAGGAGGCCCGTCAATCAATTCCTAAGGGCACCCCCCATACTCAGTCAAGGAGAAGGCCGTCAAAGGGGCACAGTGTTGGCGGTGTAGAAAGTATGGACATTATGCCCGAGAGTGTCGGAGTGATGAGGCTGGACACCCAGAGCCACCGTTAAACTTCCTGCTCCTGCAGTGGTGGGGCATACTGCAGGGGAGGTGGAGAGGCAAGATACCCAGTATGTCTCCAAACACCTGGTCGCAGGGTGTCCCAACATTCGAGCTGAATTTGAAGGCATTCCTGTTGACCGCTTAGTGTATACCGGGTCACAAGTAACGACTATGCCCGAGTCACTCTTCTACCATTACTTCCAAGCGCTGGCCAAGCCAGAGCCACAGATGCTGGTCCGGGTTACAGCGGCCAATCAACAACCGATCCCCGTCACAGTTGTCGTGTGGATGAATGTACGGCTATGTGGGCAAGAAGTGGGACGGAAAGGTATCCTGTTGATCCCTGAGACGTTTAAAGAAGATGTGCCTGTGATAATGAGCATGAATATTCTCTGAGAATTGGATCAGATCATGTTCACCAAACGGGGGCCAGGCTATTGGAAGCAAGCCACTCCGCACAAACCTACTCAGAAAGCGTTTCAATGGCTGATCCAATTCTGTGGGACATAGAAAAGTGTCCCAGCACACCATTTTGTGGGAACGATCTGAGCGCCAGGAAAGGCCACCCTTGCTGACGTTACCCGTGGGAACCTTCCGCAATCTTGAAGGTATGGCGGTGTTTATCGAACCAACTGCCCTAGGAGAGTTTGGTCAGGATGTCTTGGTGGCCCGGACACTGGGAGTGGTCCATAATGGACGAGTACCCATTAGATCTGTGAATATGAGACATCTAGAAGTTTCCTTGACACCAGGAGTGGAACTGGCTTGTATGTACCTACATTGGGTAGAAGTACTAAGTCAGACAGAAGTGACTCTAGCTTCGGTAGGTGATGCTGTTTGGACCCTGGCAGTTACTGCCAGCGTAGAAGAGGTGCCGACCCCAGAATGGAATGGGAGAACCATCTTGGACCAAATGGAAATAGATGTGAAGGCTCTCAGTTCGGACCAACGGCGAGCAGTTGAAAACATGCTGTGGGAGAATTAGGCTGCATTCGCCCGTCACGACGATGACTTTGGCTGTACGGATGCTATCACCCATGAGATACCTACGGGAGACACTCCACCAATTCGAAACAGATGATAGATTCCGGAGTGGTGCGGGGTAGCCAGAGCCCATGGGCGTCCCTAGTGGTGCTTGTTAAGAAGAAGGATGGCACTATTCGATTTTGTGTGGATTACCGGCGGTTGAATGCATGCACCACGCGAGACTCATATCCTCTGCCACTTATCGAGGAGTCTCTGACGGCTCTAGGATAAGCCAAATACTTCTCTACCTTGGACCTGGTAAGCGGGTACTTGCAAGTACCAGTGGCCAAGCAAGACAAGGGAAAGACGGCATTCATACTCACCATGGGACTATTCAAATTCAACAGGATTCCATTCATAGTAACATAGTAACATAGTAAATAAGGCCGAAAAAAGACATTTGTCCATCCAGTTCGGCCTGTCATCCTACAAGTTGATCCAGAGGAAGGCAAAAAAACCCTGTGAGGTAGAAGCCAATTTTCCTCACTTTAGGGGAATAAAAAATTCCTTCCCGACTCCAATCAGGCAATCAGAATAACTCCCTGGATCAACGACCCCTCTCTAGTAGCTATAGCCTGTAATATTATTACACTCCAGAAATACATCCAGGCCCCTCTTGAATTCCTTTATTGTACTCACCATCACCACCTCCTCAGGCAGAGAGTTCCATAGTCTCACTGCTCTTACCGTAAAGAACCCTTTTCTATGTTTGTGTACAAACCTTCTTTCCTCCAAACGCAGAGGATGTCCCCTCGTCACAGTCACAGTCCTGGGGATAAATAGATGATGGGATAGATCTCTGTACTGACCCCTGATATATTTATACATAGTAATTAGATCTCCCCTCAGTCGTCTTTTTTCTAACGTGAATAACCCTAATTTTGATAATCTTTCAGGGTACTGTAGTTGCCCCATTCCAGTTATTACTTTAGTTGCCCTCCTCTGGACCCTCTCCAGCTCTGCTATGTCTGCCTTGTTTACAGGAGCCCAGAACTGTACACAGTACTCCATGTGTGGTCTGACCAGTGATTTGTAAAGTAGTAGGAATATGTTCTCATCACGGGCATCTATGCCCCTTTTGATGCAACCCATTATCTTATTGGCCTTGGCAGCCGCTGCCTGACACTGTTTTTTGCAGCTTAGTTTGCTGTTTATTAAAATTCCTAGATCCTTTTCCATGTCAGTGTTACCGAGTGTTTTACCATTTAGTATGTATGGGTGACTTGCATTATTCCTTCCCATGTGCATAACTTTACATTTCTCAGTGTTAAACCTCATCTGCCACTTATCCGCCCAAGCCTCCAATCTATCCAGATCCCTCTGTAGTAGTATACTGTCCTCTTCAGTGTTAATTACTTTACACAGTTTAGTGTCATCTGCGAAAATTGATATTTTACTATGCAAGCCTTCTACAAGATCATTAATAAATATATTGAAGAGAATAGGGCCCAATACTGACCCCTGAGGTACTCCACTAGTGACAGTGACCCAATCTGAGTATGTACCGTTAATAACCACCCTCTGTTTTCTATCATTAAGCCAGTTACTTACCCACTTACAGACGTTTTCTCCGAGTCCGAGCATTCTCATTTTATATACTAACCTTTTATGAGGTACAGTGTCAAATGCTTTGGAGAAGTCCAGATACACGACATCCATTGATTCGCCGCTGTCAAGTCTAGTACTTACCTCCTCATAGAAACTGATTAAATTAGTTTGACATGACCGATCCCTCACGAAGCCATGCTGATATGGCGTTATTTGCTTATTTCCCATAAGATGCTCTAACATAGCATCTCTCAGAAAACCTTCAAACAGTTTACCCACAACAGATGTTAAACTTACCGGCCTATAGTTTCCAGGCTCTGTTTTTGGACCCTTTTTGAATATTGGCACCACATTTGCCATGCGCCAATCCTGTGGGACATTCCCTGTCAGTACAGAGTCCGCAAATATCAGAAATAAGGGTCTGGCTATGACATTACTTAATTCCCTTAGGATACGGGGGTGTATGCCATCCGGTCCTGGCGATTTGTCTATTTTGATTTTTTTAAGTCGCTGTTGTACTTCTTCCTGGGTCAGACAGGACACTTTTAATGGCAAATTTATTTCAGCATTCAGCATTTCATCTGACAGTTTATTTTCCTCAGTGAATACATTGGAGAAAAAAATATTTAACATCTTTGCTTTCTCCTCGTCGCTCTCTGCGACTCCCCCCTCATTACTCTTTAAAGGACCGACACCTTCAGATTTATACTTTTTAACATTTATATAATTGAAGAACATTTTAGGGTTAGTTTTACTCTCTTTGGCAATTAATCTCTCGGTCTCTAGTTTGGCCGCTTTTATTTGTTTTTTACATGTTCTGTTTTTTTCCTTATAGTTTTTCAGTGCTTCCGTGCTACCCTCCTGTTTTAGGGTTTTATATGCTTTCTTTTTGTCATTTATTGCTTTCTTTACAGTTCTGTTTATCCACATTGGTTTCTTTTTGTTCCTTAACCTTTTATTCCCATACGGTATGTACCTCTCACAATGAGATTTTAGGATGCTTTTTAAAGATATTCCATTTTTTGGCTGTATTTTTATTTTTGAGGACTTTGTCCCAGTTAGTTAGGCCTATGGCCTCTCTTAGTTGGCTAAATTTAGCTTTTTTGAAGTTTGGTATTTTTGTTTCTCCCTGTAGAAACGCTTTTTTGAATGATAATTGGAAGGTTATTACTTTATGGTCACTATTTCCCAGGTGTCCCCCAACCTGCACGTCTGTTGTTCTGTCAGGTCTATTGGTTAATATTAAGTCCAGTATGGCCGTCCCTCTAGTCGGGTCCTGAACCAGTTGGGAGAGATAATTGTCTTTGGTTATTGCCAAGAATCTGTTTCCTTTATGTGATATACAAGTTTCAGTTTCCCAGTCTATATCTGGGTAGTTGAAGTCCCCCATAATAACCACCTCATTATGATTTGCCGCCTTGTCTATCTCGTTTAGTAGTAGATTTTCTGTGGACTCTGGTATATTAGGTGGTTTATAGTAGACTCCTATTAGTAATTTATTGTTGTTTTTAGCTCCATGTATCTCTACCCATAGTGACTCCACATGTTCATGTCCCTCACTTATATCTTCACGGAGTGTGGGCTTTAGACAAGATTTTACATAAAGGCAGACCCCTCCACCTCTCCGGTTTTGACGATCCTTTCTGAACAGACTGTAACCTTGTACATTAACTGCCCAGTCATAGCTATCATCCAGCCATGTCTCAGTTATTCCCACTATGTCATAGTCCTCCTCACACATCACTAATTCCAGTTCACCAGTTTTATTAGTCAGGCTTCTGGCATTAGTATACATACATATGAGAGGTTTATGTATATTTTTTACCCTACACCTTTCCTTCTGAACTGTTCTTGTCCCTCCTTCCATTTCTCCCCCAGTCCCACTACCTTTCCCCCGGTCTCTATCTGCACTATCTTCCCCTTCTATAGTGTAATTACCCTCCCCCCCAGTCCCTAGTTTAAACACTCCTCCAACCTTCTAGCCATCTTCTTCCCCAACACAGCTGCTCCTTCCCCATTGAGGTGCAGCCCGTCCCTACGATAGAGGCTGTAGCCGACAGAGAAGTCGGCCCAGTTCTCCAGGAACCCAAACCCCTCCATCCTACACCAGTTCTTGAGCCACTTGTTAATTTCCCTAATCTCCCGCTGCCTTTCTTGTGTGGCCCGTGGTACCGGTAGTATTTCGGAAAATACTACCTTTGAGGTCCTTGCCCTAAGCTTTTGCCCTAAATCCCTGAAATCATTTTTAAGGACTCTCCACCTACCCCTAACTTTGTCATTGGTTCCGATATGGACCATGACCGCTGGATCTTCTCCAGCCCCTCCCAGTAATCTGTCAACCCGATCCGCGATATGTCGAACTCTAGCGCCAGGAAGACAGCACACTGTTCGGCGATCACGGTCTTTGTGACAGATTTCACTATCTGTTCCCCTAATAATTGAGTCTCCCACTACCAGCACCTGTCTGGCCTGCCCTGCTCTCCTGGTCCCCTGCTTACCGGAGCTGACATTCCCCTGACTGGCAGAGGAAGTGTCCGGCTGCGGCAGTGCCGTCCCTGGACTGATATCCCCCTCATCTGCCAAACGTGCAAACTTGTTGGGGTGTGTCAGATCAGGGCTAGCCTCCCTGGCACTCTTCCCTCTACCCCGCTTTCTAAATGTTACCCAGCTAGCTACCTCACTTTCCTCAGCCTCCTCTCTGTCACCCTCTCCCTCATCTACCCCAAAGAGTGCTTGCTCGGTGAGAAGCAAACTTTTTTGCAAATTGTCAATGCCTCTCAGTGTTGCAACTTGCCCATTTAGAGACTCGATTAGCGATTCCAAACGGGTAATTTGCTCACATCTTGAACAAAGAAATTCACCCTGGAACGGCTGTTCCAGGACTGCATACATCATGCAAGATGTGCACTGGACTGCGTTGTCAGTTGTGCAACACATACTAAATGGGGATTACACCACAAAAGCAAAAAATACAATACAATGTAGTAATAAGATACAGGCTAATTGCAGTCCCCTACAGAAGTCCCTGAATCTAAAGTCACTTAATCTTAAGTCACACACTTACACAACCACACTTAATCAACCACGCGTCGCGGTCAAACTCGCGTTATATATCTGCTTATATTAATATAAATGCAGCTCACTGCACCAGCCTGGTTTGCTTCCCCTCTGGAATCAAAAAGGCTGTGCTGTTCTTACTGCTGAGTTTTTAAAGTCTCCTAATTAGACAGCCACACCCTAATTAAACAGCCACACCCTAATTGCTCACCTGTGCAACCCCTGGAGAAGGAAAAAAAAAAAAAAGTGTTATCACAGCACAAAATACAGTCAAACACAGCCACTTATCAATGTCCACAAATAATTTGGCTCTCAGATACTCCCTCACTTAATCTTAAGTCACACACTTACACAACCACACTTAATCAACCACGCGTCGCGGTCAAACTCGCGTTATATATCTGCTTATATTAATATAAATGCAGCTCACTGCACCAGCCTGGTTTGCTTCCCCTCTGGAATCAAAAAGGCTGTGCTGTTCTTACTGCTGAGTTTTTAAAGTCTCCTAATTAGACAGCCACACCCTAATTAAACAGCCACACCCTAATTGCTCACCTGTGCAACCCCTGGAGAAGGAAAAAAAAAAAAAAGTGTTATCACAGCACAAAATACAGTCAAACACAGCCACTTATCAATGTCCACAAATAATTTGGCTCTCAGATACTCCCTCACTTAATCTTAAGTCACACACTTACACAACCACACTTAATCAACCACGCGTCGCGGTCAAACTCGCGTTGTATATCTGCTTATATTAATATAAATGCAGCTCACTGCACCAGCCTGGTTTGCTTCCCCTCTGGAATCAAAAAGGCTGTGCTGTTCTTACTGCTGAGTTTTTAAAGTCTCCTAATTAGACAGCCACACCCTAATTAAACAGCCACACCCTAATTGCTCACCTGTGCAACCCCTGGAGAAGGAAAAAAAAAAAAAAGTGTTATCACAGCACAAAATACAGTCAAACACAGCCACTTATCAATGTCCACAAATAATTTGGCTCTCAGATACTCCCTCACTTAATCTTAAGTCACACACTTACACAACCACACTTAATCAACCACGCGTCGCGGTCAAACTCGCGTTATATATCTGCTTATATTAATATAAATGCAGCTCACTGCACCAGCCTGGTTTGCTTCCCCTCTGGAATCAAAAAGGCTGTGCTGTTCTTACTGCTGAGTTTTTAAAGTCTCCTAATTAGACAGCCACACCCTAATTAAACAGCCACACCCTAATTGCTCACCTGTGCAACCCCTGGAGAAGGAAAAAAAAAAAAAAGTGTTATCACAGCACAAAATACAGTCAAACACAGCCACTTATCAATGTCCACAAATAATTTGGCTCTCAGATACTCCCTCACTTAATCTTAAGTCACACACTTACACAACCACACTTAATCAACCACGCGTCGCGGTCAAACTCGCGTTGTATATCTGCTTATATTAATATAAATGCAGCTCACTGCACCAGCCTGGTTTGCTTCCCCTCTGGAATCAAAAAGGCTGTGCTGTTCTTACTGCTGAGTTTTTAAAGTCTCCTAATTAGACAGCCACACCCTAATTAAACAGCCACACCCTAATTGCTCACCTGTGCAACCCCTGGAGAAGGAAAAAAAAAAAAAAGTGTTATCACAGCACAAAATACAGTCAAACACAGCCACTTATCAATGTCCACAAATAATTTAGCTCTCAGATACTCCCTCACTTAATCTTAAGTCACACACTTACACAACCACACTTAATCAACCACGCGTCGCGGTCAAACTCGCGTTATATATCTGCTTATATTAATATAAATGCAGCTCACTGCACCAGCCTGGTTTGCTTCCCCTCTGGAATCAAAAAGCTGACTAATGCCCCAGGAACCTTCCAGAGGCTGATGGAGATATGCCTGGGAGACCTGAATTTTGAAGCCACTCTGATATACCTGGACGATATCATCGTATACTCTGATACTTTTCAAGAACACCTGAATCGGCTAGGACAGGTACTCGAGCGACTACGATCCCATGGCTAAAGAAGTGTCATCTCTTCAAGATGGAGATCGAGTACTTGGGCCATAGGGTGTCCCAAGATGGAGTGCTGCCGTCCCAAGACAAAGTGGCTGCAATACGACAATGGGTAGTGCCCAGAACGCTGCAGGATTTGAAGGCTTTCTTTGGACTAACAGGGTACTACCGGCGGTTCATCAAAGACTATGCAAAGATAGCGGGCCCTCTGAATAAGTTGTTGAGAGGAAAGGCTAGGCAACCCAAGGGCCAAAGTATTCCCTGGGGATAGAAGCAGGAAGAGGCCTTCCAGGACCTGAAAGAAGCCCTGACATCGGCCCCCATCCTGGCTTATGCCGACTTTGATAAACCATCCTCTTATCTACTGATGGCAGTCTCTATGGACTTGGGGCAGTCCTGTCGCAGGTACAAGATGGACACGAGAGAGTGATCGCCGACGCCAGTAGATGCTTGCAAGATACAGAGCGAAACCTACACAACTACAGTTCCTTCCGGCTAGAACTCCTTGCCCTGGTGTGGGCTAAGACAGAGACGTTTGCGGGATATTTGACAGGAGCTAAGATCTTTGTAAGGACTGATAACAATCCCCTTACCCATCTGGATACTGCCAAGTTGGGAGCCATGGAGCAACGCTGGGCAGCTCGCCTTGCAAAATATGACTTCTCAATTCGCTACCGGTCCGCTATAGAGAACACTAATGCCGATGGCCTGTCGAGGGTTACTTTTGAGACTGTAGGGGATGTCGATGAACAAAAGGAAGAGGATGAAACTCCGGCTTTCCGCAAATTCGTTCAGCCCACAGTCGCGGCCCAGATAAGTGGGGAGGCCCGTAAGCTACCCAAGGCATTAGGGAGGACTAATGAGGACTGGGGCCGATTACTGGATGAAGATGTTGGACTGATGAAAAGCTGGGAAACCCAGCGAAGAAAACCCAGCAGAGAATTAAGGACTGACCTGGATGCCGAGAGGAAGTCCGTTCTACATCAATGGGACAGATTGGAAATCCACAGAGCTGTTCTGTACCGCAAGTGGCAACAGCCGAATGACCTAGAGGCGAGGTAGCAAGTAGTCATACCCAGAAGCGTGGCATGTGAGATAGCCAAAGAAGCCCATGAATTTGGAGCTTACCAGTGGCTGCAGCGTTATATATATTGTCCGTGACTGGAGGCCGTGGTGGAGGAAGTTTGCCGACAGTGTCGAGTGTGTGAACTCACTAAAAGCATGGAACAGAGGGCACCCCTACAGTCCATACAGACCAAAGATCCACTGGAATTTTTGATGATAGACTACCTCCTCGTGGGACAATCATCAAGAAGTTCACAGTACTGCCTGGTCATGATTGACAACTCCTACAAGTTTGCAGTAGTCTCCCCAACTCGGGACCAGTCCGCAGCACGCGCTATCTGTCAGGATTTCATCCGGGTCTACGGGTGTCCAAAGCGGATCCACTTAGATCAAGGGGCGTGCTTTCAAGGGAAAGTAATGGAGGAGTTACACCGACTGTATGGTATTGAAAAATTCAGGACGACCCACTATCATCCCCAAGGAAATTAGGCCTGTGAGTGCTTCAACCGGACGCTGCTACAAATGCTGAGAATGCTAGAGGAAGACAAGAGGGCACACTGGCCTGATTACCTGCCGGAACTAGTCTGGGCCTACAATAATCAGGTCCATACCACCACCGGTTACACCACGTATATGTTACTGTTTTGGAGAGCTGGTCGAGAAATCGTTGAATTGAACCTGGAACAGCCAGAAGATCTAAGGGAGCGATCAACCAGCTCCTGGGTGAAAGAACACAGTCAGTGACTCCAGACCATCCGCCGTTTGGCAGGCCAGCGGTTACAGGAGAGAACTCATACGGACCATCCTCCCATCCAGGAGGTGCCACTGAAGCCTGGAGAATGGGTCCTGGTACGAGAGAAACGCCCCAGAGACAAATTGAGTGAGCGTTGGGAAGTACAGCCATACAAAGTGATCAAGAGAGTGTACCCTAATGGTCCGGTTTACAAAGTGCAGTTTGATGGAGTTTGCTTCACAGACTTTACATAGAAATATGCTACGGCCATGTCGGTCCGCAGATCCTGCACCGATTCAGAGGACACCTTCTCCTCCTGCCCCATACCCAGAACGTGTTATCTCCGATGGAAACGAATGTGAAGACTGGTGGACCGTTCCTGACACTGTGAAAGATCCCCAGGCCGCAGGTGATGAGGCTCCTGCTACAGAACCACTACCGTCTCTCAGTGAGGAGGAACCCGCGACCACATCCAGATCTCCTGCTGTAATAGAAGAGCCCAGGTTAACAACTCCCAGTGGAGAAAGTCAGGTCCTAGCAGATAGTCAAGACCTCCGGAGATCCAGTAGGTCTACTGCAGGGGTTCCACCAAACAGGTACGCTGCTGATGAGTTCATTTGGTCCACCTGTATGTATTGTGGACAATGTGGTATTGCTGTATAAAAATTGCACTAACCATTATCTTTCTATGGACTATATAGCTAGACCCAGGACGGCCACCTTTAAGTGGGGAGGCATGTAATAGGCAGCCCTTAATCATCCAGCAGCATTTCCAGCACTTATATCTATGTAGACTGTCTTGTTTACCTCCGGCCTCCAGAGGCCACTGTACTGAGCAGGAACCTGAGTTGTGCTGGCCAGAGGCTAAGAAAGAGTTAAGAAGTTTTCCCGGGCTGTTCTAGAAGTTGCTGCGGGCTTGCTGAGATAACAGGGAGAGATGGATTGCTGAGAGATAACAGTAAAAAGACTGGAGCAGCAAGAGGCTACAATAGCTGAGTTTTCCCTGACAGCTGTGGAGCAGCATAAAGGGGACTGTACAGTGTGTTCCAGAGGAGTGGGACCGTGTCATACTGGGATCAGAGACAAGCCGGATTCTCCCTGCCAGAGCTGGAATTAGGTGAAGACCTGCATCTGCTGTGATCCAACCAGAGAGAGAAAGACAGACAAGCAAGCGACTAGACCTCGAACCAGATTGCACGTTCCATCACTTACCGGATCAAGGAGTATCTGCAGAACTGTGAGTGGCACCAATGCTTTCCTGTGATAGGTTATAGAGAAAGGGAATTTAGTCAGTGCGCTGTAGAAGCGTCCCCTGGGTAGCTGAGCTAGATAGGTAATTGATAGTGAGAGTAGCTTGTAAGCTTTCTGTTTGCTGTTTAGATCATTCTATGTCTATGCAAGATCTGATTATCATTATGGTTGATTTATGTACACCTGTTCATACCATTCCTGTAATTGACCCATTGTGCCTCTGGTGTGGTGGTACTGTACTGTTAATCAGATTTTCCGGCAGTTTCACTTTGTTCCTTAACCCCTTAGGGACGCATGACGTACCGGTACGGCATGTTTCCCGAGTCCTTAAGGACCCATGACGTACCGGTACGTCATGTGTTGTTCTGATCACCGCCACCCGGCGGGCGGTGATCGGAACATGGTGCCTGCTCAAATCATTGAGCAGGCACCACGGCTAAATGCGCGGGGGGGTCCCATGACCCCTTCGTGTCGGCGATCGCCGCAAACAGCAGGTCAATTCAGACCTGCGGTTTGCGGCTTTTTATTGTGCGGGCGGCGGTAGTCGGCGGTGCCATCGGGTCCCTATGGGGCTGTGGGGGGGACCCGATGGCATGGAAGGCAGCGCAATGCCTAAGGAAGGCATCGCGCTGCCTTCCAGGGAAGAGCCTGTGAGATCCAGCCCCCTGGATCTCACAGGCCGGAAGCTGTATGAGTTATACACGACAGTATTACTCAAACAGCCAATGCATTCCAATACAGAAGTATTGGAATGCATTGTAAAGTATTAGACCCCCAAAAGTTCAAGTCCCAAAGTCGGACAAAAAATAAAGTGAAAAAAAAGTAGAAAAAATAAAGTTTTCCCCCCAAAAAATTTAAAGTTTCAAGTAAAAATAAACAAAAACGTCATTTTCACCAAATAAAGTAAAAAAAAATTGGTTAAAAAATAGCGGGGAAAAAAAGTATACATCCGAGTCCGTATCGACCGGCTCTATAAACATATCACATGACCTAACCCCTCAGATGAACACCGTAAAAAATAAAAAATAAAAACTGTGCTAAATAATAAACCATTTTTTTGTCACCTTACATCACAAAAAGTACAACAGCAAGCGATCAAAAAGGCGTTTGCCGACCAAAATAGTACCAATGTAACAGTCACCTCATCCCGCAAAAAATGAGCCCCTACCTGAGACAATCACCCAAAAAATTAAAAAAACTATGGCTCAGAATATGGAGACACTAAAACATAAATTTCTTGTTTTAAAAAAGCTGTTATTGTGTAAAACTTACATAAATAAAAAAAAAGTATACATATTTGGTATAGCCGCGTTCGTATCGACCGGCTCTATAAAAATATCACATGACCTAACCCCTCAGATGAACACCGTAATAAATAAAAATTTAAAACTGTGCTAAATAAACAATTTTTGGTCACCTTACATCACAAAAAGTGTAATAGCAAGCGATCAAAAAGTCATATGCACCCTAAAATAGTGCCAATCAAACTGTCATCTCATCCCGCAAAAATGAGACCCTACCTAAGATAATCGCCCAAAAACTGAGAAAATGATTGCTCTCAGAATATGGAGACAATAAAACATAATTATTTTTTTTGTTTCAAAAATGATATTATTGTGTAAAACTTACATAAATAAAAAAAAAAGTATACATATTAGGTATCGCCGCATCCGTATCAACCGGCTATATAAAAATATCACATGACCTAACCCCTCAGATGAACACCATAAATTTTTTTTTTTTTTAAATGTTAAATTAACTATTTTGTGTCACCTTACATCACAAAAAGTGTAATAGCATGGGTTCAAAAAGTCACACGCACCCCAAAATAGTGCCAATAAAACCGTAATCTCATCCTGCAAAAATCATACCCTACCCAAGGTAATCACCCAAAAACTGAAAAAAATATGGCTCTCAGACTATGGAAACACTAAAACGTTTTTTTTTGCTTCAAAAAGAAATCATTGTGTAAAACTTACATAAATAAAAAAAAAGTATACATATTAGGTATCGCCGCATCCGTGACAACCTGGTCTATAAAAATATCACAAGATCTAACCTGTCAGATAAATGTTGTAAAAAACTAAAAATAAATCTTGCCTCACAAAAAGTGTAATATAGAGCAACCAAAAATCATATGTACCCTAAACTAGTACGAACAATACTGCCACCCTATCCCGTAGTTTCTAAATTGGGGCCATTTTTTGGAGTTTCTACTCTAGGGGTGCATCAGGGGGGCTTCAAATGGGACATGGTGTCAAAAAAAACAGTCCAGCAAAATCTGCCTTCCAAAAACCATATGGCATTCCTTTCCTTCTGCCTTGAGGGGTGTAGTTTATAGAATGGGGTCATTTTTGGGTGGTTTCTATTATGTAAGCCTCGCAAAGTGACTTCAAGATTTGCTTCTAAACTTCTATGCCTTGTAACATCCCCAAAAAATAAAATATCATTCCCAAAATTATCCAAACATGCAGTAGACATATGGGGAATGTAAAGTAATAACTATTTTTGGAGGTATTACTATGTATTATAGAAGTAGAGAAATTGAAACTTGGAAATTTGCAAATTTTTCCAAATTTTTGGTAAATTTTGTATTTTTTTCTGCCAAAAAATAAACTTTTTTGACCCAATTTTAGCAGTGTCATGAAGTACAATATGTGACGAAAAAACTATCTCAGAACGGCCTGGGTAAGTAAAAGCATTTTAAAGTCATCAGCTGTTAAAATGACACTGGTCAGATTTGCAAAAAATGGCCAAGTCCTTAAGGTGAAATAGGGCTGAGTCCTTAAGGGGTTAATAAAGCCGGTTTTTGCTTCAGTCTCCTTGTCCGCTGTACTGTACTTCAATCCTGCCTTGCGGTCTCTTCCTCCTCTGACCATTACACTGTGGTCCTAGGAGTCATTTCATTAGAACGTGTCCATCTGTACCCAAAAAGAAACAACCGTCGGAAAACTACTGACCCCAGGTTGTGTGGAGGATGACATCCTGGATGTATACATCTCCTCCATACGAACGTTTCAGTTTTGCCAGCTATGGTAGTTTTGGGCAATAAAATTGAGACGATTTGTGTTTTCTCAGACAGTGGGGCGGGGGTCAATTTGGTAGATGCCCGATTCGCTCAGACTCTGGGTTTTTCTTTTAGTCCTTTACCTAGATCTATCCCCATATTCACTATCAACTCTGTTCCTCTGACTCAGGGGAACCTGACACACATGGTACATAACATACATCTCAGGCTGGGGGCCCTCCATAATGAGTTTATTTCTTGCTATATCTTTGAAGGTCTTCCTACTCCTATGGTATTAGGTCTTCCATGGTTGGTAGCGCAAAATCCTGTTGTTGATTGGCAGGCCAGGGAGATATTGGAGTGGAGTGACCATATAGCTTAAGTAGCAGTTGCTCAGCCACCTCCATTACAACCTTACCAACATTTGTTTCTGACTTTAAAGATGTTTTCTCTGAGAAGGGGTGTCAAGAGTAACCAACCCAGCGTCCGTATGATTGCCCAGTTAACCTGCTCCCTGGAGCAAAGTTACGTAAGAGCAGATTATATATTCTTTCTGGCACCGAAAGACAAGCCATGAAAGACTATATTTCCGAGAGTCTGGCTAAATGACATATCAGACCCTCCTCTTCACTCGTGGCTGCAGGATTCTTCTTTGTGATGAAGAAAGATGGGGGCCTGCGTCCTTGCCTAGATTTTCATGAACTAAATCGGATAACTATCCGAGACCCTTATCCTCTTCCTCTCATTCCCAACCTTTTTTTTGTTTTTTTAATTTTTTTTATTTTAAAACAAAAATATAATTAGAAATTAGTATACATTTTTCAAACCCCCTTATTTCCCCCCCATCTCTTCCCCCCCATCTCTTTCCCCCCCCTTAACCCCCCCCCAGCATGTGATGCATGGACACCCGCCTCCCCCCACAGCCCCCCTTAAAAAAGATAAGGAGAAGGGAGGAGAGAAGAGGGGGCAAAAAAATTACAGTTGTACAGTCCAATCAGAGTTAACAGCCGTCCCAAATCTTAACCCATTTCTCAATTCCACCCCTCTGCTTATAGAGAATCTGCTCGTAATTTTTCACCTTATTCACCAGATTTATCCATTTATTTACTTCTGGGTCCTGACGTGCAAACCAGCTCCGACTGATCAGGACCCTAGCCAATAGTAATATTCTGCCTATTAGAATCTTTTGGGGTTTATGACTAGAGTTGAGCGAACACCTGGATGTTCGGGTTCGAGAAGTTCGGCCGAACTTCCCGGAAATGTTCGGGTTCGGGATCCGAACCCGATCTGAACTTCGTCCCGAACCCGAACCCCATTGAAGTCAATGGGGACCCGAACTTTTGGGCACTAAAAAGGCTGTAAAACAGTTCAGGAAAGAGCTAGAGGGCTGCAAAAGGCAGCAACATGTAGGTAAATCCCCTGCAAACAAATGTGGATAGGGAAATGAATTAAAATTAAAATAAAAAAAATAAAAATGTACCAATATCAATTGGACAGAGGTCCCATAGCAGAGAATCTGGCTTCACGTCAGCAGAGAATCAGTCTCTTCATGCCATAGCAAAGAATCTGGCTTCATGTCAGCAGAGAATCAGTCTCTTCATGCCATAGCAGAGAATCAGTCTTCATGTCATAGCAGAGAATCAGGCTTCACGTCACCCACCACTGGAACAGGCCAGTTTCACACATTTAGGCCCCGGCACCCAGGCAGAGGAGAGAGGTCCCGTAACAGAGAATCTGGCCTGATGTCAGCACAGAATCTGTCTTCATGTCATAGCAGAGAATCAGGCTTCACGTCACCCACCACTGGAACAGGCCACTGTCACACATTTAGGCCCCGGCACCCAGACAGAGGAGAGCGGTCCCGTAACAGAGAATCTGGCCTTATGTCAGTGCAGAATCTGCCTTAATGTCATAGCAGAGAATCAGGCTTCACGTCACCCACCACTGGAACAGGCCACTGTCACACATTTAGGCCCAGGCACCCAGGCAGAAGAGAGAGGTCCCGTAACAGCGAATCTGGCCTTATGTCAGAGCAGAATCTGTATTCATGTCATAGCAGAGAATCAGGCTTCACGTCACCCACCACTGGAACAGGCCACTGTCACACATTTAGGCCCCGGCACCCAGACAGAGGAGAGCGGTCCCGTAACAGAGAATCTGGCCTTATGTCAGCGCAGAATCTGTCTTCATGTCATAGCAGAGAATCAGGCTTCACGTCACCCACCACTGGAACAGGCCACTGTCACACATTTAGGCCCAGGCACCCAGGCAGAGGAGAGAGGTCCCGTAACAGAGAATCGGGCCTTATGTCAGCGCAGAATCTGTCTTCATGTCATAGCATAGAATCAGGCTTCACGTCACCCACCACTGGAACAGGCCACTGTCACACATTTAGGCCCTGGCACCCAGACAGAGGAGAGGTTCATTCAACTTTGGGTTGCCCCGCAATATAATGGTAAAATGAAATTAAAAATAGTATTGAATGAGGAAGTGCCCTGGAGTAGAATAATATATTGTTAATGGGAGGTAGTTAATATCTAATCTGCACAAGGGATGGACAGGTCCTGTGGGATCCATGCCTGGTTCATTTTTATGAACGTCAGCTTGTCCACATTGGCTGTAGACAGGCGGCTGCGTTTGTCTGTAATGACGCCCCCTGCCGTGCTGAATACACGTTCAGACAAAACGCTGGCCGCCGGGCAGGCCAGCACCTCCAAGGCATAAAAGGCTAGCTCTGGCCACGTGGACAATTTGGAGACCCAGAAGTTGAATGGGGCCGAACCATCAGTCAGTACGTGGAGGGGTGTGCACAGGTACTGTTCCACCATGTTAGTGAAATGTTGCCTCCTGCTAACACGTTCCGTATCAGGTGGTGGTGCAGTTAGCTGTGGCGTGGTGACAAAACTTTTCCACATCTCTGCCATGCTAACCCTGCCCTCAGAGGAGCTGGCCGTGACACAGCTGCGTTGGCGACCTCTTGCTCCTCCTCTGCCTTCGCCTTTGGCTTCCACTGGTTCCCCTGTGACATTTGGGAATGCTCTCAGTAGCGCGTCTACCAACGTGCGCTTGTACTCGCGCATCTTTCCATCACGCTCCAGTGTAGGAAGTAAGGTGGGCACATTGTCTTTGTACCGGGGATCCAGCAGGGTGGCAACCCAGTATTCCGCACACGTTAAAATGTGGGCAACTCTGCTGTCGTTGCGCAGGCACTGCAGCATGTAGTCGCTCATGTGTGCCAGGCTGCCCAGAGGTATGGACAAGCTGTCCTCTGTGGGAGGCGTATCGTCATCGTCCTGTGTTTCCCCCCAGCCACGCACCAGTGATGGGCCCGAGCTGCTTTGGGTGCCACCCCGCTGTGAACATGCTTCATCTTCATCCTCCTCCACCTCCTCCTCATCCTCGTCCTCCTCGTCCTCCAGTAGTGGGCCCTGTCTGGCCACATTTGTACCTGGCCTCTGGTGTTGCAAAAAACCTCCCTCTGAGTCACTTTGAAGAGACTGGCCTGAAAGTACTAAAAATGACCCCTCTTCCTCCTCTTCCTCCTGGGCCACCTCCTCTTCCATCATCGCCCTAAGTGTTTTCTCAAGGAGACATATAAGTGGTATTGTAACGCTGATAACGGCGTCATCGCCACTGGCCATGTTGGTGGAGTACTCGAAACAGCGCAACAGGGCACACAGGTCTCGCATGGAGGCCCAGTCATTGGTGGTGAAGTGTGTCTGATCCGCAGTGCGACTGACCCGTGCGTGCTGCAGCTGAAACTCCACTATGGCCTGCTGCTGCTCGCACAGTCTGTCCAGCATATGCAAGGTGGAGTTCCACCTGGTGGGTACGTCGCATATGAGGCGGTGAGCGGGAAGGCCGAAGTTACGCTGTAGCGCAGAAAGGCGAGCAGCGGCAGGGTGTGAACGCCGGAAGCGCGAACAGACGGCCGGCACTTTATGCAGCAGCTCTGACATGTCGGGGTAGTTGCGAATGAACTTCTGCACCACCAAATTCAGCACATGCGCCAGGCAAGAGATGTGCGTCAAACCGGCTAGTCCCAGAGCTGCAACGAGATTTCGCCCATTATCGCACACCACCAGGCCGGGCTTGAGGCTCACCGGCAGCAACCACTCGTCGGTCTGTTGTTCTATACCCCGCCACAACTCCTGTGCGGTGTGGGGCCTGTCCCCCAAACATATGAGTTTCAGAATGGCCTGCTGACGTTTACCCCGTGCTGTGCTGAAGTTGGTGGTGAAGGTGTGTGGCTGACTGGATGAGCAGGTGGAAGAAGAGGAGGAGGAAGCTGAGTAGGAGGAGGAGGAGACAGGAGGCAAAGAATGTTGCCCTGCGATCCTTGGCGGCGGAAGGACGTGCGCCAAACATTTCTCCGCCTGGGGCCCAGTCGCCACTACATTTACCCAGTGTGCAGTTAGGGAGATATAGCGTCCCTGGCCGTGCTTACTGGTCCACGTATCTGTGGTTAGTTGGACCTTGCCACAGATGGCGTTACGCAGTGCACACTTGATTTTATCGGACACTTGTTTGTGCAGGGAAGGCACGGCTCTCTTAGAGAAGTAGTGGCGGCTGGGAACAACATACTGTGGGACAGCAAGTGACATGAGCTGTTTGAAGCTGTGTGTGTCCACCAGCCTAAATGACAGCATTTCATAGGCCAGTAGTTTAGAAATGCTGGCATTCAGGGCCAGGGATCGAGGGTGGCTAGGTGGGAATTTACGCTTTCTCTCAAATGTTTGTGAGATGGAGAGCTGAACGCTGCCGTGTGACATGGTTGAGATGCTTGGTGACGCAGGTGGTGGTGTTGGTGGTACATCCCATGTTTGCTGGGCGGCAGGTGCCAACGTTCCTCCAGAGGCGGAGGAAGAGGCCGAGGCGGCGGCAGCAGCAGAAGAGGCCGAGGCAGCAGCAGCAGAAGAGGTAGCATGGGGTGCCTGAGTGACTTCTTTGTTTTTAAGGTGTTTACTCCACTGCAGTTCATGCTTTGCATGCAGGTGCCTGGTCATGCAGGTTGTGCTAAGGTTCAGAACGTTAATGCCTCGCTTCAGGCTCTGATGGCACAGCGTGCAAACCACTCGGGTCTTGTCGTCAGCACATTGTTTGAAGAAGTGCCATGCCAGGGAACTCCTTGAAGCTGCCTTTGGGGTGCTCGGTCCCAGATGGCGGCGGTCAGTAGCAGGCGGAGTCTCTTGGCGGCGGGTGTTCTGATTTTGCCCACTGCTCCCTCTTTTGCTAAGCTGTTGGCTCGGCCTCACCACTGCCTCTTCCTCCGAACTGTGAAAGTCAGTGGCACGACCTTCATTCCATGTGGGGTCTAGGACCTCATCGTCCCCTGCATCGTCTTCCACCCAGTCTTGATCCCTGACCTCCTGTTCAGTCTGCACACTGCAGAAAGACGCAGCAGTTGGCACCTGTGTTTCGTCATCATCAGAGACGTGCTGAGGTGGTATTCCAATGTCCTCATCATCAGGAAAAATAAGTAGTTGTGCGTTAGTGCATTCTATCTCTTCCACCCCTGGGGAAGGGCTAGGTGGATGCCCTTGGGAAACAATGCCAACAGAGTCTTCAAACAGCATAAGAGACTGCTGCATAACTTGAGGCTCAGACAGTTTCCCTGATATGCATAGGGGTGATGTGACAGACCGATGGGCTTGGTTTTCATGCGCCATCTGTGCGCTTTCTGCAGAAGACTGGGTGGGAGATAATGTGAACGTGCTGGATCCACTGTCGGCCACCCAATTGACTAATGCCTGCACCTGCTCAGGCCTTACCATCCTTAGAACGGCATTGGGCCCCACCAAATATCGCTGTAAATTCTGCTGGCTACTGGGACCTGAGGTAGTTGGTTCACTAGGACGTGTGGCTGTGGCAGAACGGCCACGTCCTCTCCCAGCACCAGATGGTCCACTAACGCCACCACGACCATGTCCACGTCCGCGTCCCTTATTAGATGTTTTCCTCATTGTTCCCGTTCACCACAATTTTGAGAATGGCAAATTTGGGAATGGTTTTTCAACCCAGAAAAAAAAGTGTGCCTTTATGGTCACTACAAATAACTTGACCAGCTAAAACAGTAGAGATTTGGTTAAATAGAGATGTGAGGCCTGGTTTTTTTTGCGCTGTGTGACAGGTATAGGTTTAATCACAGAATCAGATTTCTATCAGCATGCTAGCGTGTGTCTTAGGTTTTTCTGAATGACACTATCACTAGCTTCAATGTAAGATATTCTTTTTGGGATAGATTTCAAGTAGGCCTCAAATACCAGAAACTAGTTATTTTGAGAATGGCAAATTTGGGAATGGTTTTTCAACCCAGAAAAAAAAGTGTGCTTTTACGGTCACTACAAATAACTTGACCAGCTAAAACAGTAGAGATTTGGTTAAATAGAGATGTGAGGCCTGTTTTTTTTTGCGCTGTGTGACAGGTATAGGTTTAATCACAGAATCAGATTTCTATCAGCACACTAGCGTGTGTCTTAGGTTTTTCTGAATGACACTATCACTAGCTTCAATGTAAGATATTCTTTTTGGGATAGATTTCAAGTAGGCCTCAAATACCAGAAACTAGTTATTTTGAGAATGGCAAATTTGGGAATGGTTTTTCAACCCAGAAAAAAAAGTGTGCTTTTACGGTCACTACAAATAACTTGACCAGCTAAAACAGTAGAGATTTGGTTAAATAGAGATGTGAGGCCTGTTTTTTTTTGCGCTGTGTGACAGGTATAAGTTTAATCACAGAATCAGATTTCTATCAGCACGCTAGCGTGTGTCTTAGGTTTTTCTGAATGACACTATCACTAGCTTCAATGTAAGATATTCTTTTTGGGATAGATTTCAAGTAGGCCTCAAATACCAGAAACTAGTTATTTTGAGAATGGCAAATTTGGGAATGGTCTTTCAACCCTGAAAAAAAAGTGTGCTTTTATGGTCACTACAAATAACTTGACCAGCTAAAACAGTAGAGATTTGGTTAAATAGAGATGTGAGGCCTGTTTTTTTTTTGCGCTGTGTGACAGGTATAGGTTTAATCACAGAATCAGATTTCTATCAGCACGCTATCGTGTGTCTTAGGTTTTTCTGAATGACACTATCACTAGCTTCAATGTAAGATATTCTTTTTGGGATAGATTTCAAGTAGGCCTCAAATACCAGAAACTAGTTATTTTGAGAATGGCAAATTTGGGAATGGTTTTTAAACCCAGAAAAAAAAGTGTGCTTTTACGGTCACTACAAATAACTTGACCAGCTAAAACAGTACAGATTTGGTTGAATAGAAATGTCAGTTCTATTTTTTAGGCGCTGGGTGACAGGCTCAACTTGCCCCTGATGTAATATATGGCCAAAAAATAACCACACTGTTGATGGTTAAATGCACTTGGGTGACACAGGCTCAGCCTGCACCAGATGTATTATATGGCCAAAAAATAATCAGACTGTCGATGGTTAAATGCACTTTGGTGACACAGGCTCAGCCTGCAGCTGATGTAGTATATGGCCAAAAAATAACCAGACTGTTGATGGTTAAATGCACTTCGGTGACACAGTCTCAGCCTGCAGCTGATGTAGGATATAGCACAAAATAACCACACTATCGATGGTTAAATACACTTGGTGATAGCTTGTGCTGGCGCACCACAAGTCACAAAATGGCCGCCGATCACCCCAGAAAAAAAGTGATCTAAAAACGCTCTGGGCAGCCTCACAAAAGTGAGCAAGTCAATAATAGCACTTCAATGATCCACAGCTGCAGATCGATCACAGAATGAAGTCTTTTGGAGGAGTTAATCTGCCTAATCTCGCCCTAACGTCGCAGCTGCAACCTCTTTCTATACTGATCATAGCAGAGTGACGTGCGGCGCTACGTGACTCCAGCTTAAATAGAGGCTGGGTCACATGCTGCACTGGCCAATCACAGCCATGCCAATAGTAGGCATGGCTGTGATGGCCTCTTGGGCCAAGTAGTATGACGCTTGTTGATTGGCTGCTTTGCAGCCTTTCAAAAAGCGCCAAGAAAGAGCCGAACACCGAACCCGGACTTTTACGAAAATGTTCGGGTTCGGGTCCGTGTCACGGACACCCCAAAATTCGGTACGAACCCGAACTATACAGTTCGGGTTCGCTCATCCCTATTTATGACTAGTTAGTAACGAGAGATCGTTCAGTAAAAACAGTTGTGGCTAAAGAGGAATCCGTGTTTTTAGTTTGTAAATAAGAAACTTATTAATACCACTCCAATATGCCCCGAGTTCTGGGCATGCCCAGATCATATGTATGCAATGGCAGTATCACATCGAGGACAGTTGGAGGAATCTCTTATTCCACACTTGTTAAGCCAAGTAGGGGTAATATATAATCTAGGATAAATATTGAACTGTATTAGGACATGATTGAAGTTGTGGGATAGTACATCTGGATTAGTAAAAATACTCCCCCACCCTACATTTTGTATATTTGGGCAATCCCTCACCCAAGCCTTTTGCCCTGGTGATTGTGTCTCAGAAAACCGTGAATTAATTAATAATTTATATATATTTGAAATCTTCATTCTTACTGGTGCCTTCCCAAACCTCTCATTTAGTGGGGAGGAATTATCTATTTCTAACAGTGATTTATCATACAAACTAAAAAGTGCCGAACGAAGCTGGAAATACCTAAACTATGACAGATTCTCTACACTATGTGATAGTTCCACGAACGGCATCATTTCTCAGTTTTTAACAACCTGTGCCAGGGAAAAAATCCCATTCTTTTGCCAGAATTGATCCTGTGCTATACCATCTAATATCTGTAGGTGAGTGTTGTGCTAAAGAGGCGTGAATGTGAGTGATCCTTTTACCCCCAACCATTCTCTAGTAACAGCCCATATTTTCATTAGAAGTTTTATAGTCCCTCTATGCCCCCAGTCCCTATTAGACAATAACCCTGATTCCAAAAGCGTGAATATACACTCACCTAAAGAATTATTAGGAACACCTGTTCTATTTCTCATTAATGCAATTATCTAGTCAACCAATCACATGGCAGTTGCTTCAATGCATTTAGGGGTGTGGTCCTGGTCAAGACAATCTCCTGAACTCCAAACTGAATGTCAGAATGGGAAAGAAAGGTTGATTTAAGCAATTTTGAGCGTGGCATGGTTGTTGGTGCCAGACGGGCCGGTCTGAGTATTTCACAATCTGCTAAGTTACTGGGATTTTCACGCACAACCATTTCTAGGGTTTACAAAGAATGGTGTGAAAAGGGAAAAACATCCAGTATGCGGCAGTCCTGTGGGCAAAAATGCCTTGTGGACGCTAAATGTCAGAGGAGAATGGGCCGACTGATTCAAGCTGATAGAAGAGCAACGTTGACTGAAATAACCACTCGTTACAACCGAGGTATGCAGCAAAGCATTTGTGAAGCCACAACACGCACAACCTTGAGGCGGATGGGCTACAACAGCAAAAAACCCCACCGGGTACCACTCATCTCCACTACAAATAGGAAAAAGAGGCTACAATTTGCACGAGCTCATCAAAATTGGACTGTTGAAGACTGGAAAAATGTTGCCTAGTCTGATGTCCGAATTTGGCATAAACAGAATGAGAACATGTATCCATCCTCTGATGGCTACTTCCAGCAGGATAACCATGTCACAAAGCTCGAATCATTTCAAATTGGTTTCTTGAACATGACAATGAGTTCACTGTACTAAAATGGCCCCCACAGTCACCAGATCTCAACCCAATAGAGCATCTTTGGGATGTGGTGGAACGGGAGCTTCGTGCCCAGGATGTGCATCCCTCAAATCTCCATCAACTGCAAGATGCTATGCTATCAATATGGGCCAACATTTCTAAAGAATGCCATCAGCACCTTGTTGAATCAATGCCACGTAGAATTAAGGCAGTTCTGAAGGAAAAAGGGGGTCCAACACCGTATTAGTATGGTGTTCCTAATAATTCTTTAGGTGAGTGTATTATTATGTGGCGAGCTTCTTAATAGGCTACTTAAGAAAGTGCTATTTGACCATTCACTGCACGTCCATAACTGGGCGGCAATGAAATAGCCTTTGAAGCATGGGAGGTTTAGACCCCCATTGTCCAAAGGCTTATAAAGGTATTCCAATTTAAGTCTCACTCGTTTTCTTCCCCAAATCAAATTGTTGATTATTCTTTCCATTAATTTGAAATATTTATCCTCTATCCAGATAGGTAAATTCCTAAGAACATAGAGGAATTGGGGTAGAATTACCATTTTAACCAGTGAAACTCGATCCGCTGTGGATAAGGGAAGTCTTAGCCAAGTCCCTATTTTTGCTCTTATTTTTGTTATCAATGGGGTCAGGTTAAGATGTACCGAGTCTTCAACCTTGGGAGATATCGTCATACGCAAGTATTGAAAGGTATCAACCAGATCTAGCTGGGTTATCAAGGATTCCTCTTGAGACACTGAGTCTATTGGCATCAGAATAGTCTTTGACCAGTTTATATCTAGGCCTGATACCCCACCAAATAGTTTAACATTATGAATAATTCTTGGGACAGTTATCTCTGTGTAATCTGCAAAAAAAAGAACATCGTAATACAATAATATATACCACCGGCGCTAATTACAATATTGAAGCAGCAGTGTCAAAAACAGCTCCGTAATAGCTGTTATAAACGGATTATACACATAATAATAAAAGAAGGAGACACCGCGCTAAACCTAAATCACCTGACCCTTATTAACCTCTGGTTCCGTTCGTGTCAAACCTATCCACCTCAGTTAGCAAATAGCTAGGTTACCTTGATTCTGATGTGTGGAACTAGGGGACCACCTTCTCGGGCGTTCCAATGTACATGTTCTCTTCTGCGCAGAGGCTAAATAGCAGGTAAAAAGTAGGCTATATGGAGTTCGCCCCGGCCGGTAGCGAAACTCCGTTTGTACTTACGCTCACAAGGGGAGCTGGTGACGTCACCTGTTGAGCTACGGACTGCTGTAAGCACCAAAAAACCTTCATACGCGTTTCGAGTGCACGGCACTCTTCGTCAGGGAATCGCTCTAGTGCCTCCAGTAGCTTCCTTTTATTCTACCTGCTCATGATCTTAATTAGCTCCAGCTGTAGAAGTTTAACGGTAAAAATATATTCAATATGTTTAATCGAAACCAAATAACTCAATTTCTGAGTTTAAACCATTCGGGACCAGTGTGTTCATATTAAAGATCCATTGGGTTTCTTTTTTAGACATGTCTTTAATAAAATCGCCTCCCCGTATGTCCATTTTAACTATTTGTATACCAAAAAAGGAGGATCCGTCAAATTTTCCATTATGCTTTACTGCATAGTGTCTGGACAGAGGATGCCCTTCAGATTTTTTATTTATATTATATATATGCTCACTCAATCGTTTTTTTAGTTGTCTCTTAGTGCGCCCAATATATAACTTTTCACAAGGACATTTTATGGCATAAATTACTCCTTTGGTACTGCATGTTATATAATCCCGGATGTTATATTCAAAGGTACCGTCCTTATTTCTTATTTGACTCATTTTGCTGGTATGTTTCTGCAATTTTTTACATACCATACATTTTTTACAAGGAAAAAATCCTTTTAACTTTTGCTTGTCATTCGCTTTTTTGATATTCATTATGGCCGCGCATTTTTTCGTGGGTGCGATTATATTCCCAATATTTGCCGCTTTTTTATATACAAATGCTGGATCTTCCTTAAAGAGATGTCCAATTATCTTATCCTCCTTTAGTATATCCCAATGACGTTTTACAATATTCCTAAACGTCCGTGTTTGTGCATTATATGGGATAATGATGGGTGGAATTTTTTCTATTTCACTATCTTCCTGTTTTGTCTGTGGCACTTTTTCCACTACTACGTTATTTAGAAGGATGTCCCTCTCTATGGATTTAATTTGATCTTTCTGTTCCAAGATTTTATTCACATTATATCCCTTTGATGCAAATTTATTTTTTAAAATATTTGCTTCTTTGTCATACTCTGTTAACTCAGTACAATTTCTCCTGATGCGTAAAAACTGGCTCCTGGGTATATTGTCGAGCCAACAGGGTAAATGACAGCTAGTCCTAGAGATATAACTATTAGAGTCAGTTGGCTTTTCGTATGTTTTTGTACATATTTCTTCTCCCCTTATATAAATAGTTAAATCTAAAAAGTTAATTTCCCTAAAACTATATATAGGAGTAAACTCCAAATGAAAATCATTTTTATTAATATCAATAAAAAACTTTTTTAAACCTATTTCTCCCCCCCTCCCAAATAAAAATGACGTCATCTATGAAGCGCCGCCAGAGGACGAGGCCCGCCCGGAGCTCGTTGTTGGGGTGTATATTTTCCATCTCCCACCTCCCAACATATAAAGTAAAGCATAATGGAAAATTTGACGGATCCTCCTTTTTTGGTATACAAATAGTTAAAATGGACATACGGGGAGGCGATTTTATTAAAGACATGTCTAAAAAAGAAACCCAATGGATCTTTAATATGAACACACTGGTCCCGAATGGTTTAAACTCAGAAATTGAGTTATTTGGTTTCGATTAAACATATTGAATATATTTTTACCGTTAAACTTCTGCAGCTGGAGCTAATTAAGATCATGAGCAGGTAGAATAAAAGGAAGCTACTGGAGGCACTAGAGCGATTCCCTGACGAAGAGTGCCGTGCACTCGAAACGCGTAGGAAGGTTTTTTGGTGCTTACAGCAGTCCGTAGCTCAACAGGTGATGTCACCAGCTCCACTTGTGAGCGTAAGTACAAACGGAGTTTCGCTACCGGCCGGGGCGAACTCCATATAGCCTACTTTTTACCTGCTATTTAGCCTCTGCGCAGAAGAGAACGTGTACATTGGAACGCCCGAGAAGGTGGTCCCCTAGTTCCACACATCAGAATCAAGGTAACCTAGCTATTTGCTAACTGAGGTGGATAGGTTTGACACGAACGGAACCAGAGGTTAATAAGGGTCAGGTGATTTAGGTTTAGCGCGGTGTCTCCTTCTTTTATTATTATGTGAAAAAAAAGAACATCGTCCGCATATAAAGAAATACGATCTTCCTCTCCTAGTATTCCAAAACCTTTAATTTGAGGATCCTGCCTAACAGCCAGGGCCAAGGGCTCAATGTAGATATCGAATAAGAGTGGAGACAGTGGGCAACCCTGCCGGGTACCTCTATTTAGATCAAAGCTCGAAGTAAGGCTCCCATTGAGACTCAGCCTGGCCATAGGGGATCTGTAGAGTGTCTTGATCATATTTATAAATCTCTCCCCAAAGCTCATCCTCACCAAAACCTTCCACAGTAACCGCCACTCCACCCTGTCGAAGGCCTTTGAGGCATCTAGAGACAGGATGGAGCGAGCAGACCCGCCAGGGGCCTGTATATTGGCAAAAAGCCGGTGGAGATTGTGGTGTGTACCTTTGTTTTGAATAAAACCGTTCTGGTCCGGGTGGACAACAGAGGCGATTACCCCAGAAAGTCTTGTGGCCAAAATTCTCGCCAGGAGCTTTACATCGGCGTTCAACAGCGAGATCGGTCTATAGGATCCCATATCTACGGGGTTCTTACATTTTTTTGGAATTAATATTATTACCGCTTCCATAATTGAACCCGGCAGGTTCCCCTCCTCCTCCGACTCAGCATGGACCTCCAACAATCTAGGAAAAACATCCTCTTTATATCTAACATAGAATTCGTATGGGAGTCCGTCCGAGCCGGGGGCAGAGTTACCCGCACATAATTCAATTGCGCCCTCCAGCTCCTGGATAGAGAGATCGCCATCAAGTACCTTCCTTTGCGCCAAAGTAATAGTGGGAAAAGCTATGCCTTCAAGATAGAAGTCCATCAATTCATCCGTGATCTTACAATCGGCTCTATAGAGGTCTGAGAAGTAGTCAAGGAAGGCCCTCTCTATGGAATCGTGTCCCCTAACCATCCTCCCATGGGGCAGTCGTATATTATCTATAGATTCCTGACTAGAGATCACCCTAGATAAAAGTTTCCCTGGGCGGCCTGATTCAGTAAAGTATTTTTGCCCTTTGAAGAATAGGCTCTGTTGTGCCTTGTCCAACAAGAAGTCGGAGTATGCTTGTACACTCTTCTGCATATTTTCCCTATTTTCCTCTGTCCTATTTATATAAAAAGATTGTGTAGCTGAGGACGCTTGTTCTTTTAAATTTTTCTCGTTTTTCTCGTATTCCTTTCTCAAATTTGCAATATGACTGACCATTATTCCCCTCATATAGGCCTTAAAAGTGTCCCATACCGCCTGGATTCTAGCTGACCCATAATTAGCTAGCCAAAATTGGTTTATTTCCCTTTGTATTATTTCATGGTCCTTTATTAGTGAAAGCCAATAGGGATTTAATCTAAAGGGAAACCTCCCCATTTGTCTAACCTGGGCCAGGCAGAATTCAAGGAGTATCGGTAGATGATCCGAGAGTGACCTAGACTCGTACTTCATTCGTGTTACGTGTCGTACATATTTTTTATTAGTCAGTGCATGGTCTATTCTGGACATAGATCTACCTGATTTACTAATACATGAAAAGACTCTTCTCCCTTGGCCCAGACCTCCCCAAACATCCTTAAACCCGGCCTCAGAACAGAAGCGAGCCAGGGGGGACCCTGTCTACTATCTGATTCATGACACAATTGAAATCCCCAATAATCAATGTGGGGCATTCTGGCCATTTGTCAATAAATGTTAACAGAGAATTCAGCTCTGAGAACGAGAATGGAGGTGGGATATAAACAAATGCCAGAATGCACATCCTTCCGGCCAACTTACAGTATAGAAAGACAAATCTTCCCTGGTTGTCAACAGAGGACGCCTCGCAAAAAAATTCTATTGTTTTATGAATAAAAACTGTCACTCCCCTGGAATGACTAGAGAAGGTCGACTGGTACGTGTGCGCGGCCCATCCCCTGGTGACTATCAGGCATACAATCGCTGGAAGATGTGTTTCTATCAGGCATATAATCGCTGGAAGATGTGTACGCATCATGTCAAATACCGCTTGTCTCTTTCTTTTGTCCCCCAGTCCCCTAACATTCCAGGTTAAAATTCTGATGGACATTGTCAACTATAGTAAGGGAGAAAAAAAAAAAAAAAAACACGCTTCAGAGCCCAACCCATCCCACCCCCCTGTACTAGTAATTCACCAGCACAAATTGCAGCAGATTTCTCACCTGTGACCATCCCTCCCATCCTCCCCCTTCCTGCTCGGAACCTCCCTACTAGGATAGCACGGAAAGGGAAACTATAAACTAGCTCTAATAATTATTATTCTTCCCAGCCACTCCCTCTATAGTTAAATCACATATTATTATGTTCAAGCCAGTCCGCGGTTTTATCCGGGGTGTCAAAAAACTAAGTGGTATCTTTAAAAATAATCCGGAGTTTTGCTGGAAAAATAAGTGAATATTTAATGTCCTTTTCTCTTAGCCTCTTTTTAACGGCCATAAACGAGCGTCTCTTTTCCTGGATATCTTTTGAGAAATCAGGGAAAAAAGCCAGTCTGTTCCCATCATATAGAACGGGGGAACATTCCCTCGCCCTTCTTAGTACCATATCTCTGTCCCTTGAGACGAGCATCTTGGCAAGGAGTGTTCGTGGTTGTCGCCCAGGGATTGGTTTCCCACCCGGGACGCGATGGACTCTTTCCACCATAAACATTGATGAAAAAAAATCACTTCCAAGGTTCTCCAGAATCAAGGACTGTATAAATTGAATAGGGTTCTTATCTTCCGCACCTTCTGGAACCCCCACTATTCTCACATTGTATCTTCGTGACCGATCTTCGAGGTCCACTACCTTTCTTTTAAGAAGGTTGAGATCTATCTTCAGGGTGGAAACCTCAGTGTTTATTTTTTGGGATTAATTTTGTATTATTACCAGAGAGCTCTCCACATTATTAACTCTATCACGGATTTTTTTCAGATCGTCTCTAATCAGTCCCACCTCGACATGGATTGACCCGAGTTGAGTTGTAATGCCTTGTATTAAGTCCCCATTCTGTTTCACTGCCATTAATATTTCTTTTAGCGAGATGGGATCAACCTTAATCGTGTCTTCTCCCTCCATCTGGGGTACCCAGAGGGTTTTTGTGTTTCTGCCTCCATCGCCTCAGTGTTGTCAGTCCTTTTTAAACTAATGTCCTTTTGACCACCTCGGGTATTAACCCTTGGGGACTTTAGAAATTGGTCTATTTTTATCCCTTCAAAGGGTTTAGTAGCAGATTTCTGAGCAGAGAGGTCTGTCGAACCGCCTACTAGTTTTTGGAGCCATTCCGTATACCTCTTTTTCCTGCCTGCTTCCCTCTCCCCCTTTTTTTTTTTCTTTCCCCTTTCTTCTTTTCCTCCTTCCTTTTTTCCTCTCCTTTATCTCCTTCCTTCTCTTCTCCCCTTTATTTTGTTTCTTCGGCTTTTTCTTGCTTTTTTTTTTTTTAAAGATCCTTATCTTCCCTTAGTGCTGCTCCTATAGGATATAACTTGGAAACTCGCCGGTACCCTTTCGGTTAGCTTTTAGTTGCCTTGTTGGCCTTTTTAGCTGCCAGCATAGAGGGAAACCAACCATATACAATGCACAGGGAAAAAAGGAACCATCTCACCCGTTTCCGCGTGGAGCCAGGAAATCACGGATGCCAGGATAGGAGCCAGGGGACGAGGGGAGCCACCAGGAAGCCAGCCAGCCACTCCGGGGATGCCAGCCAAGGATCTCACCACAGGAAAATGGATCCGGAGACCCAGAGCACAGCCGTAGCAGACCCCACCACAGAGACAGCAGCGAAGCTCGCAGGCAGCCCTAACGGAGAGTGCAGAGAGGATCAAACAGAAGGAGCGCCGAACCAGCAGAAGTGAAGCGCCCGGAACAAACCAATGCCAATGCCGGAGTCAAGTAGAAAGTCCTGGGTAGGGGACAAACTTCGGGAGAAGGAGGCTGGAAGTCCAAAACTTATGTGGGGTAAGTGGAGAGGGAGAGGAGGGAGCAGGCTTGAAGGCAGGAGCGGAGGTATAACAGCAGCGGGGATCGGGCTGGAAAGCGCGTAAACAGCAACGGGGATCGGACTACGAAGCAGGTTCCCCAGGGCTAGGTGGAGAGAAGCCGCAGACCGCAGAGACCTCAGGGAGAGCGGAGGAGGGCGAGCCCCGGGAGGAGGAGGAGAGAGCGTGACGTCCTGCTCCTATGTCATCACGCCACCAACCTTTTTAATCAGATTGCTGATGTGAAATGGTTTTCCAAAATGGATTTAAGGGGAGCCTACAATCTGATTCTCATCAAAGAGGGGGACGAGTGGAAGACAGCGTTTAATACTCCTGAGGGGCATTATGAAAACCTGGTCATGCCATTTGGCCTGACTAATGCGCCTGCAGTCTTTGAACACTTTGTGAACGATATCTTTATTCATCTTGTCGGCAGATTTGTGGTGATACAGTTAGGTCCATATATATTTGGACACTGACACAAATTTTGTTTTTATTACCTGTTTACTAAAACATAAACTTTCATTTGAGGTTATCCACATTAAAATGGGATGAAGGGTTTAGGAGTTTCAGCTCCTTTACATATGGCACCCTGTTTTTATCGTTCAATATATCTTTATTGAGGATTTTTTCATTTATCAAAGAATGACAAAAGATACACTATACAAAAAATCAATGCAAAAATATCCATACCCCATAGTGTAATACAGTAATTTACATAAATCACTGTGTATGAGACATCAGAAGTTAAACCATAAAGTACACTCCTGCTGGTACACACTCTAAATTTTTCGTGATAAAGTGTAGTTTCTGCTGAACAAAGCAGACATTCATCGTAGCGTACCGAAGGTATATATGAGTTGCCAAGATATGGCAAAATCTGTTAATCTTGGAGAGCATAGATAAAAACATAGTAAAACAAAGACATTAATAACTAATGGCAGAGAGGTTTGGCATTTATCAGGTAGTCATGGTGTGCAGCATACATATTAATGATCATAATCAGTGTAACAGATGTTGTATTGTAAAAACCATTTGGTTTTGTCACTTCCCGTATTGTGTGCTGGGGCAAAGGTGTGCCCACTGCGACCATTCGGCTTCAAATCTGCTCAATGCGAAGTTTTTGTGTGCTAACATCTTTTCGTATGATTTAGTAGTGTCTACAGCTCTTAATATCTCTTGGACTGTTGGGATTACTGAACTTTTCCAATTCCTAGTAATGGCCAATTTTGTAGCTAAGAATAGATGCATAGAGATAGTCCTAAAGCTATATGGTACTGCTGTGAGGTCTATGAATAATAAGGCCAAAGCTGGGTCGTGTTGGTTCCTTGCCTGGTTTTGGCAGGGTGACAATAATTGCCTCTAATATTTCTCTAGGCATGCACCCATCAGTCAGGATCCTAGATAAAGACATATGAAGGTGTGGGGCTAGGAGCTCGGAGAAAAATTTATAATAGGAGTTAGACAGACCATCTGGTCCGGGACTTTTGTGGTGGGGTAGTTTTTTGATTATGCCTATTATCTCGTCTAGTGTGATGGGCTGGCAGACCCGTTCCCTGTGTTCTTCAGGCATGGAGGGCAATGAGAGGGAGTCAAGAAAATTGTTAATGTCCTGGTCCGATGGCTGAACCACCTCCTTACTATCAACCAGGTTGTATAGATTTGAGTAGAAGGTCATGAACCTATTAGCAATCTCCTTTGGATCATATATTTTTTGGATTTTGGGAGGGTTCCAAAGAAAAGCAATACGGGAGTTTTGAGTTCTATTTTTAATTCTACTCACTAGTAGGCTTCCCGCTTTGTTCGCCTGGGAATAATATAATGCTTTGACCTTTTTTAAGGACAGTTCATAGCTATGCAGCATGTGCTCCCCTAGCTGTGCCCTTAGGGAGCGGAGCTCCTCTGAATAGAGAAGAGAGGGAGATGACTTATTCAGAATCTCTGTAGCTCGGATTCTATTCAGTAAATTTGTAGTGAGTAGTTCTCTTTTCTTTTTGGCCCTATGCCCTAATTTAATTAATATACCTCTGATGTAGGCCTTATGCGCTGCCCATACGATAGATGTATTTTCCACTGTATTTACATTGGTCAAAAAATATTCGGATAGAACAACCTTTACCTCCTTTTGGCACTCCAAATCTGCAAGTAAATACTCATTTACCCTCCATGTCGGGTTCGGAGGGTGGTTGTATAGTTCTGAGATTTTTACGGAGACAGGGGCATGGTCTGACCACGTTATTACTCCTATATCAGAGTCTGTAATGGTTCAGAGAGAAGCTCTGTCCACCAAAACAAAGTCGATACGAGAATTTGTCCGGTGAGAAGGGGAGAAGTACGTATAGTCTCGTTCCATGGCATGATTTAAATGCCAAATATCATATAGGGACAGTTTGGATAGGAGATCCATCAATGAGTAGGGATTTCGTATCGCAGGGGAGGAGTCCAGGGATACGTCTGGAACCATATTGAAGTCACCGCATATGAGGACTCTTCCTTTCTGCACAGACTGAACTTTGTTAAATAGGTTGTGAAGGAAGCATTGGGAGTGCGCATTGGACGCGTATAATCCCACCAGAGTATAAAGTATATTGTTTAGATAGCATACGTGTATGATGACCGCCCTCCGGGATCGACGATGGATGACACAGCAGAATATGCAACAGTATTCTTAATTGCCAACAATACGCCCCGCTTTTTTTTGTTGCAGTGGGCCTGGAGAATAACCGGGAAACACCTATGTTTAATGCGATTTGCATCCGCAGCAATTACATGCGTCTCCTGGGCACAGAAGATATCACACTGTAGAGAGAGAGCCTCCCCCTACATCAAGTTGCATTTCTATGGGCTGTTAAGCCCTCTGACATTTAAGGAGCTAAGTTTTAGTACCATGAGTGGACTGTATTGCTTTAAACGCGTAAAGTACTTTGAAGCGAAGGGAGGCGCTGTCCCAGCAGCGATTAGCACACACCATGTAAACAACATTGAAAATAGTACTCTGCCATAAGCACATGAAAAAACAAAAATGGAAAATGAAAAATAAAAACGGTGACTGGAAGGTCACAACAAACATTGCCCTAAGGGTAGGACAAGATAGGGAACAAGAGATTAGTGAGGCGTATGTAGACGCCTCGGCATCTGTAGGGGGAAGAGTTCCGCCAATTGCCATAGAAGAGAGTAGTGTAACTACTGCTCCATGGTGGTAGAAATGGAATTAGTATATGATCCCTCTAGTGCGTTTTCTTCCGTCTTCTGTTTTCCACCAACTGCCATTCTCCAGAAGTATGGTGGCGTCTGGGAGCCTCTGAGATGTGTAGGTCTTCCACTGCAATGTTCCATGAGGCCAAGGTAGCTTTTCCTTCTGGAACTGAGCGGATCACCGCAAAGGAGCCATCCCTATGTATAAGAAAGTTAATGGGGAATCCCCATCTGTAGGGTATGGAGTGCGCTTTTAGAGCAGTGGTGATAGGGGCAAGAGACTTGCGAAGCTGCAGTGTTGCCGCAGAAAGATCCACAAAAATTTTGACCTCAGCATACGGGGTAGGTAGAGTCTCCATTTTCCGTGCAGCAGAGAGGAGTTGCTCTTTAATGTGGAAAAAATGAACCCTGGCTAATACATCCCTTGGGACGTCGTCAGGCAGGTGTTTGGGCTTGACGATCCTATGCGCTCTATCGATTATAAGATCGCGGTCTGCACACTTAGATAGAAGTCGTTTTATCAGCTTCTGGATGTAGATTGTCAGTTTAGGTGTTGTGACATCTTCAGGGACCCCCCGCAATTTCAGGTTGTTCTGGCGGGAACGATCCTCTAGGTCCGCAATCTTTGCTTTAAGCTGAGTAACCTCCTCAGAGAGGAGCTCATGGGAATCAATTAGGGTGTTGTGGGAGGTAGCAAATTCTCCCATTTTGGTTTCTACATGCAGCATTTTGTCTCCCAGCTCCCTAACAGTAGATTGAATCAGCACAATCGATTTTGAGATCTGTGCCGTTATGAACTGGTGAAATGCTAAGAGCATGTCCTTTATCAGGGTCCCAGAAGCGGGTTGGTCTGTCGTTTGCAGACTTTGTAGCACCTCATGTATCGAGGGCCTGACCGCCTGGTCAGTGTGGGGAGCTGTGCACTCACCGGTATCTCGGGGACCATGGTGTCTTGGTCTCTGTTTGTCCGGACTAGCCGTCGGTGAGGCCTGGGTGTCAGCGCTTCCGGGACGGGCGAGGATGGTCCCCTCTGCCATCTGCTGAAATCCAGATGAAGTCGCTGCTGGAGGAGACTCGACCGAGGAGATGCAGGAGGGATTCCGATTATGCGGCAGGTAGGCTGGTGAGCACGGGCCCGCCGATGAGGAAGGGCTGGAGCCAGGCGTGCTCCGTGTGCCGTCTCTGCCGGCGCCATCTTTGTTTTTATCGTGAGCGAAGAAAAAGTCCAGCTTTCCTTGCTGCTTCAAGCTTTTCCTGCCTCTGGTCATCATGGAGGAATGTAGGAAGCTTAGTAGGCTGATTAAATGTTGGTTTGGTGGATATAGACGGGGTCTAGCAGGTCTGAGACGCTGTAATGGAGCAGGAGCTCAGAATCAAGCTGCCATCTCCCTCGGCTGCTTGGCCAGCCCCGGCACCCTGTTTTTAAAGGGACCAAAAGTAATTGGACAATTGACTCAAAGGCTGGTTCATGGGCAGGTGTGGGGAATTCCTTCATTATTTTTTTTATTCTCAATTAAGCACACAAAATGCCTGGAGTTGATTTGAGGTGTGGTGCTTGCATTTTGAAGATTTTTCTGAGAAGTAAAGATGCGGTCAAAGGAGCTCTTCATGCAGGTTAAATAAGCCATCCTTCATCTGCGAAAACAGAAAAAACCCATCCGAGAAATTGCTACACTATTAGGAGTGGCAAAATCTTCAGTTTGGTACATCCTGAGAAAAAGAAAGCACTGGTGACCTCAACAATGCAAAAAGACCTGGAAGCCCACGGAAGACAACTGGTGGATGATCGCAGAATAATTACTAGTGTTGGGTGCGAATATTTGAATCGCAAATTTCAATTGCAAATATTGCCACTTTGAGAATTTGCGAATATTTAGAATATAGTGCTATATATTCGTGTTCTCGAATATTCTAGATTTTTTTTTCATCAGTAATCTCCCTTCTTGCTTGTGGGCCAATGAGAAGGCTGCAGTGTTTTGTCTGAGCTTAGCAACATCCATAGCAACCAATAGGAAAGTTGCCTACCCCTTACTATATAAGAAACTACCCAGCAGCCATTTTCTATAGTTTTATGGAGTTCTGAGAGAGAGAGAGCAGTGTCATTGCTGTGCTCTGTGCTTTACTGTATAATTACGTTAGTTAGTTAGTTAGTTAGTTAGTTAGTTAGTTAGCTGATATATATAATACAGATAGTTAGTGGGAGATAGTCAGTGTAGGTTAGATCGTGATATAGTGTAGCTGATCCAGTGCAGGGAGTTAGGTAGTGTGACAATGCTCAGTACACCAATCAGTAATATGTAGTCAGACCTGCTAAAATGTGAATTTGCACCTATTGCGCAAAAATATGCGCATCATTAATTGACGATTTGCGCAGTCGTGAATATATTGGAGCACTCTATCTGCATATAAAGCTATTGTAATGTTCTGCCATGCCAACCATTTTCTCCAGTCTCAGGAAACTTCTAGTAGCTTGAAAAATGTAGCAATAGTGACCCACACCTGTACTGCACGCGCAATACGCGCATATTACATTGCCGATTTTTGCAGTCAAGAAAATAATTGCAAATTCTCGAATATATGACGAATATTCCCCCAAATATTAGCGAAATATCGCAAATTCGAATATTGCCCCTGCCGCTCATCACTAATAATTACCATGGTGAAGAGAAACCCCTTCACAACAGCCAACTAAGTGAACAACACTCGCCAGGATATAGGCATATCAATATCCAAATCTACCATAAAGAGAAGACTGCATGAATGTAAATACAGAGGGTTCACTGCAAGCCACTCATAAGCCTTAAGAATAAGAAGGCTAGATTGGACTTTGGTAAAAAACATCTTAAAAAACAGCACACTTCTGGAAGAACATTCTTTGGACAGATGAAACCAGGATCAACCTCTACCAGAATGATGGAAAGAAAAAAGTATGCCGAAGGCATAGTACAGCTTATGATCCAAAGCATATCACATCATCTGTAAAACATGGCAGAGGCAGTGTGATGGCTTGGGCATGCATGGCTGCTAGTGTTGATCACGAATATTCGAATTTCGAATTTTTATCGTGAATATAGGTACTTCGAAAATTCGTGAATATTTCGAATATAGTGATATATATTCGTAATTTCGAATATAGTACACATGATCCCTCCCTGCTTCTAGCTTGTGGGCCAATGAGAAGGCTGCAGTATATTTGACTTTAGGAGTAGTGTTGTTTGCGAATTTTCAACTTACAACTATTAGACAAAGAAGATTATAGCACTATATTAGCTAAATTGCTCTATATTCGTTTTTTTTTTTCGAATATTCGCTATATTGCTATAACTTAGTTTTTTCGAATATTCGTAATATTCTAAAACAAGAATATATAGCAATATAGCGAATATTCCAAAAAAAAAAACAAATATAGAGAAAATTAGCTAATATAGTGAAATAATCTTCTTTGTCTAATAGTTGTAATTTTTTTCTCATCTGAAGTTCAGATTGGAAAAAAATTACAACTATAAAAAAAAAAGATTATAGCACTATATTAGCTAAATTGCTCTATATTAGTTTTTTTTTCGAATATTCGCTATATTGCTAGATATTCTTGTTTTAGAATATTAAGAATATTAGAAAAAACGAAGTTATAGCAATATAGCGAAAATTCGAAAAAAAATTAATATAGAGCAATTTAGCTAATATAGTGCTATAAACTTTTTTTTTAATAGTTGTGATTTTTTTCCAATCTGAACTTCAGATGAGAAAAAAATTACAACTATTAGACAAAGAAGATTATAGCACTATATTAGCTAAATTGCTCTATATTCATATTTTTTTGAATATTCACTATATTGCTATATATTCTTGTTTTAGAATATTACGAATATTATAATTATAAATATAGTTATAGCAATATAGCGAATATTCGAAAAAAACTAAACGAATATAGAGCAATTTAGCAAATATAGTGCTATAATCTTCTTTGTCTAATAGTTGTAAGTTGAAAAATTCGCAATAAAAATTCGCATTACGAAAATTCGCATATTACACGATTATTACGTTGCCAATTTTTCGAGTAAAAAAATCGTAGAATATAACGAATATTCGAATTTGCGAATATTCGACGAATATTCTACAAAATATTCGCGAAATATCGCAAATTCGAATATGACCCCTGCCGCTCATCACTAATTGCTGCCAGTGGCACTGGGTCCCTGGTGTTTATTGATGATGTGACACAGGATAGAAGCAGCAGGATGAATTCTGGGGTTTTCAGAGACATATTGTGTGCTCAAATCCAGCCAAATGCAGCCAAACTGATTGGTCAGCGTTTCATAATACAGATGGACAATGACCCAACACATAAAGCCAAAACAACCCAGGAGTTTATTAAAGCAAAGAAGTGGAATATTCTTGAATGGCCAAGTCAGTCACCTGATCTGAACCCAATAGAGCATTTCACTTGTTAAAGACTAAACTTCAGACAGTAAGGCCCACAAACAAACAGCAACTGAAAACTGCTTTAGCAAAAGCCTGGCAGAGCATTAAAAAGGAGGAAACACAGCGTCTGGTGATGTCCATGAGTTTAAGACTTCAGGCAGTCATTGCCAACAAAGGGTTTTCAACCAAGTATTAGAAATTAACATTTTATTTACAATTATTTAATTTGTCCAATTACATTTGAGCCCCTGAAATGAAGGGATTGAGTTTAAAAAAAATGCTTTAGTTCCTCACATTTTTATATAATCATTTTGTTCAACCCACTGAATTAAAGCTGAAAGCCTGAACTTCAACTGCATCTGAATTGTTTTGTTCAAAATCCATTGTGATAATGAACAGACAAAAAAATGTTGTCTCTGTCTCAATTTATATGGACCTAACTCTATATAGAGATGAGCGAATTGAAGCTGACGAAGTGGAATTCTATCCGAATTTCAGGAATTATTTGATTCGCACCGAATCCGAATCTCTTCACGCTTCGTGGTAACGAATCACATTTTTTCCTAAAATGGCTACGGCACATGTTAGGACATGGAGCAAACAAACAGCAACTGAATCCCTCATTCCCTCTGGGAATGAGGGATCCAATGCTATGCATGCAGCCAATCAGCAGCCAGCCAGCCCTGTGATGTCACAGCCCTATAAATAGCCTCAGCCATCTTGGATTCAGCCATTTTCCAGTGTACTTAGTGCAGGGAGAGGCGTTAGCAGGCGCTAGGGACAGTGCTAGGATAGACTTGAAAACGTATATTTTGCTTAATAGAAGTTCAGGGAAAGAGCATTAGAAGTGTAGGGAAAGGATATGGAGGAATTATTACACAGTATAAAAAATAAAAAAATAACATGTCCTATTCTTGTCCATTTTAGGCATTGTTACAATGGATCCGCAAAAAAAAACCCGGATGGCATACGGACCGCAAAACACATACGGTCGTGTGCATGTAGCCTTAGTCAGGGAGAGCTGGACAGCAGAAGGGAGAGATAGTGTAGGGATTGAAATAGCAATATTTTAGTTTTTATGCTTGTTATAGACCCAAAAGTCCTTTTAAGGACTATTGTGTGTGGCAGCAATATATACACTGCTCAAAAAAATAAAGGGAACACAAAAATAACACATCCTAGATCTGAATTAATTAAATATTCTTCTGAAATACTTTGTTCTTTACATAGTTGAATGTGCTGACAACAAAATCACACAAAAATAAAAAAATGGAAATCAAATTTTTCAACCAATGGAGGTCTGGATTTGGAGCCCCCCTCAAAATTAAAGTGGAAAAACACACTACAGGCTGATCCAACTTTGATGTAATGTCCTTAAAACAAGTCAAAATAAGGCTCAGTAGTGTGTGTGGCCTCCACGTGCCTGTATGACCTCCCTACAACGCCTGTGCATGCTCCTGATGAGGTGGCGGACGTTCTCCTGAGGGATCTCCTCCCAGACCTGGACTAAAGCATCTGCCAACTCCTGGACAGTCTGTGGTGCAACGTGACGTTGGTGGATAGAGCGAGACATGATGTCCCAGATGTGCTCAATTGGATTCAGGTCTGGGGAACGGGCGGGCAAGTCCATAGCATCAATGCCTTCATCTTGCAGGAACTGCTGACACACTCCGGCCACATGAGGTCTAGCATTGTCTTCCATTAGGAGGAACCCAGGGCCAACCGCAGCAGCATATGGTCTCACAAGGGGTCTGAGGATCTCATCGCGGTACCTAATGGCAGTCAGGCTACCTCTGGCGAGCACATGGAGGGCTGTGCGGCCCTCCAAAGAAATGCCACCCCACACCATTACTGACCCAATGCCAAACCGGTCATGCTGGAGGATGTTGCAGGCAGCAGAACGTTCTCCACGGCGTCTCAAGACTCTGTCACGTCTGTCACATGTGCTCAGTGTGAACCTGCTTTCATCTGTGAAGAGCACAGGGCGCCAGTGGCGAATTTGCCAATCTTGGTGTTCTCTGGCAAATGCCAAACGTCCTGCACGGTGTTGGGCTGTAAGCACAACCCCCACCTGTGGACGTCGGGCCCTCATATCACCCTCATGGAGTCTGTTTATGACCGTTTGAGCAGACACATGCACATTTCTGGCCTGCTGGAAGTCATTTTGCAGGGCTCTGGCAGTGCTCTTCCTGTTCCTCCTTGCACAAAGGCGGAGGTAGCGGTCCTGCTGCTGGGTTGTTGCCCTCCTACGGCCTCCTCCACGTCTCCTGATGTACTGGCCTGTCTCCTGGTAGCGCCTCCATGCTCTGGACACTACGCTGACAGACACAGCAAACCTTCTTGCCACAGCTCGCATTGATGTGCCATCCTGGATAAGCTGCACTACCTGAGCCACTTGTGTGGGTTGTAGACTCCGTCTCATGCTACCACTAGAGTGAAAGCACCGCCAGCATTCAAAAGTGACCAAAACATCAGCCAGGAAGCATAGGAACTGAGAATTGGTCTGTGGTCACCACCTGCAGAACCACTCCTTTATTGGGGGTGTCTTGCTAATTGCCTATAATTTCCACCTGTTGTCTATCTCATTTGCACAACAGCATGTGAAATTGATTGTCACTCAGTGTTGCTTCCTAAGTGGACAGTTTGATTTCACAGAAGTGTGATTGACTTGGAGTTACATTGTGTTGTTTAAGTGTTCCCTTTATTTTTTTGAGCAGTGTATTTATAGCGCAACCTGCACTAAATTGCTAAAACTGGTTAGAGACCCAAAAGTCCTTTTAAGGACTATAGTTGTATCTGGCAGCAATATATACTTTAAGCGCAACCTGCACTAAATAGCTTGTAATTTATTGGCCCCGACATTATCTGCACTAGTGATGAGCGATAGGTGCCATATTCGATTTTGACGAAATTCGCGAATATTCAATAGAATATTCATTTTATATTCGTCGAAATCGAATATTCGTCATTATTCTTGTTATCGCGATTAATATGCGATTTAAATAATCGCGTATTGCGATTTTTCACTTAAAAGGCTACTCTCCTATTGAAATAGCAATGCGATTAATTAAAGTTATAATAATCGAATTTCGATTTTAACTTAGCACTGCTATATTCCATATTCGTTAATTCTAGCTTAATATGGAATATAGCAGTGCTAAGTTAAAATCGAAATTCGATTATTATAACTTGAATTATTAATTTTTATTTTTATTATTGTTATATTTTTTTCTTTCCCACTTCCCTAAAGTTGTTCTTACCTGTCCTTTGGATTCCTGGCTTCCTGGCTGCTCCAGTCAGTGCCCGTTGCCGCTTCTGCCGACTTCCGTGCTCATGAAGCGTCACCATCACCATAGGAACGTCTCCATATACTAGAATGTACTGTCGGATTTGAGAATTACGTGAAAAATCGCAATTCGATTATTTCAAGTTATAATAATCGAATTTCGATTTTAACTTAGCACTGCTATATTTAATTCTAGCCTAATATGGAATATAGCAGTGCTAAGTTAAAATCGAAATTCGATTATTATAACTTGAATTAATCGAATTGCGATTTCAACTTGGACCTGGTTTACTATGGTTGGCTTGGTAGAATTAGCGAATATGACGAATGTATTCGTCATATTCCACAAAACAAATATAACGAATGTATTCGTCATATTCCACAAAACGAAGATAACGAAGTATTCTGCATCTTCGTTTTAGCTACCTATTCGTCAACTTCGCTAATTCTAGCAATCATATAGGAAGGTTTACTATAGAGACAGCTAAGTTTAATTCGCTATGCGATTATATGACTGCTTTTAAAAAAAAAAAAATAGAATAATTATAATACCTGATAATTATTATAATTGTTCTATTTATAAAAAAAAGCAAAGTAATATAATCGCATAGCGAATTAAACTTAGCTGTCTTTATAGTAAACTTTCCTATATGATTGCTAGAATTAGCGAAGTTGATGAATAGGTAGCTAAAACGAAGATGCAGAATACTTTGTTATCTTCATTTTGTGGAATATGACGAATACATTCGTCATATTCGCTAATTCTACCAAGCCAACCATAGTAAACCAGGTCCAAGTTGAAATCGCAATTCGATTAATTCAAGTTATAATAATCGAATTTCGATTTTAACTTAGCACTGCTATATTCCATATTAGGCTAGAATTAAATATAGCAGTGCTAAGTTAAAATCAAAATTCGATTATTATAACTTGAAATAATCGAATTGCGATTTTTCACGTAATTCTCAAATCCGACAGTACATTCTAGTATATGGAGACGTTCCCATGGTGATGGGGACGCTCCATGAGCACGGAAGTCGGCAGAAGCGGCAACGGGAGCAGCCAGGAAGCCAGGAATCCAAAGGACAGGTAAGAACAACTTTAGGGAAGTGGAAAAGAAAAAAATATAACAATAAAAATTTTTTTTTTAAAAATGAATATTCGAAATATCGAATTTATATCACTATATTCGAAATATTCGCAAATTAGCGAAGTGCCGATATTTGCGAAAAAAATTTGATATTCGAATATTCGCGCTCAACACTTATCTGCACTACATCTCCTGTGTAACGTGTGCACAGCCTAAAAATATCTATGACATCCAGTGTAATCTTTCTGAAGACGGTGTGCACTGCTGACAGTTACATTACATGCGCTACATCTCCTGTATGACGTTTGCGTATCCAAAATATCAGTAACATTTAGTTGAATTTTTTTGCTGCTGGTGGCAGTGACATTACCTGCACTACATCTCCTGTATAACGTTTGCCCGTTCTAAATATCAGTGACATTAATTCAGTGTCATTTTTTATTAGGCGGTGGTGACAGTGACATTACTTGCGCTAAAACTCCTGTTTAACGTGTGCGCATCCTAAATATCAGTGACATTCAGTCTAATTTTTTATTAGGCGGCAGTGGCAGCGACATTACCTGCGGTACATCTACTGTATAACGTTTGCCCATCCTAAATATCAGTGACATTCATTCAGTGTAATTTTTTATTAGGAGGTGGTGGCAGCGACATTACTTGCGCTATACCTCCTGTTTAACGTGTGCGCATCCTAAATATCAGTGACATTCATTCAGTGTCATTTTTTTATTAGGCGGTGGTGACAGCGACATTACCTGCGCTACATCTGCTGTTTAATGTAAAGGGGGAATATTAATCACCAATATTTATGCAAATATCAATAATTAATATTCATAAATAGGAGGAGCCGTCTATTGATGACTCCGCCTATTTATACCTTTATATAATAATAATACAATACCTTGTCTTTACTTTACGCTAATCACTAACTAACTGCATGCGCCTTACTGAACTAACTATCGCCAATGACTACGCGTTACACAGATAGTTACTAGTAAAACAAGATATTTATTAACACCTAGTACACTAAACACACAATACACTACTTAAGTGGTAAATATACAGTACTCAACTACACTACACGTTCCCAGTTTCCACCCACAGACTAACTATACAATACACACACACAAATATTAGCAGCCCACCCACCTGATTCTACTTACTGTCCCTATGGGGTACGACGAGGGTTAACGGTGGCCTTGCAGGGGTGTATGCAGGCCACAGGCACAAAACAGGGTTACACGCAATGCAAGGGTAATACTTTGCAAGTGTACAGATAGGGGGTTTATAGATCGTTGGTGGGACAGGGTAGGTGAGGGTTGTAAAGGTCAGGGACTAATCAGGGGAGCCAGGGGAATAGGGATCTGGGTATGCAGGGGTAAACCAGGGGACTCAGGGGTGGCGAGGGTTAATATATGATAAAGGGGAGAAGTCGTTGGTGGTATAAGGGTTAATAGGGGATGATACTTAGCGCTTAGTTGCTCGTTCGTCTAGGGGGATGCTCGTTATCCAGGAGTTGATCCTCTTCAGGTGGGGGGCGGCTTGGCTACTCTCTCTAGTCCCGGGTCTGCCGGATATTTATCTCCGGTGGCCCCGCATTGCCGCACCTCCCACAGGGTGGCGCGCGCCACCATTGGAGACACGTGGGCCGGCGCAGTGAGATGATGTCACCGCGCCGGCCCTTGCGTCTCCTGAACGAGCGCATCGGGGCCGCGCGTACATGCCAACAGGCGGGAGAAGCCTTTGATCTCCCGCCTGTGGCACTCTGCATTCCGGCCAGTGAGATGTTAATTTCGCTGCCGGAATGTGCATAATAGAAGGAGGGGAGGCTTCTCCCTTCCTTCTATCATGTATAATTATCTCCAGCAGTGCTGGGGATAATTACAGCAAAGGGCTCAGATTCTGTTGAATCCGAGTCCTTTGTAGTTATCAGGATGACCGGACCTTAGTCCGGTCATTCTGATGCAATCAACCAGATTGCATCTGTGCGAATGCTTGGGGCACATTCACACCGATGCACCTGGTTTTAGGTATAGGGAGGGGGGGAATAGATATCTTATACATATATATATATATATATATTACATCCATATCATAGAAGGGGTCTAAGGGGACACAGATGTAAGGGGCCATAGCTACACCTATATTCTAAGGGGGATTATAGATATATACACTCACCTAAAGAATTATTAGGAACACCATACTAATACGGTGTTGGACCCCCTTTTGCCTTCAGAACTGCCTTAATTCTACGTGGCATTGATTCCACAAGGTGCTGATAGCATTCTTTAGAAATGTTGGCCCATATTCATAGGATAGCATCTTGCAGTTGGTGGAGATTTGAGGGATGCACATCCAGGGCACGAAGCGCCCGTTCCACCACATCCCAAAGATGCTCTATTGGGTTGAGATCTGGTGACTGTGGGGGCCATTTTAGTACAGTGAACTCATTGTCATGTTCAAGAAACCATTTTTCCAGTCTTCAACAGTCCAATTTTGGTGAGCTTATGCAAATTGTAGCCTCTTTTTCCTATTTGTAGTGGAGATGAGTGGCACCCGGTGGGGTCTTCTGCTGTTGTAGCCCATCCGCCTCAAGGTTGTGCGTGTTGTGGCTTCACAAATGCTTTGCTGCATACCTCGGTTGTAACCAGTGGTTATTTCAGTCAACGTTGCTCTTCTATCAGCTTGAATCAGTCGGCCCATTCTCCTCTGACCTCTAGCATCAACAAGGCATTTTTGCCCACAGGACTGCCGCATACTGGATGTTTTTCCCTTTTCACACCATTCTTTGTAAACCCTAGAAATGGTTGTGCGTGAAAATCCCAGTAACGGAGCAGATTGTGAAATACTCAGACCGGCCCGTCTGGCACCAACAACCATGCTACGCTCAAAATTGCTTAAATCACCTTTCTTTCCCATTCTGACATTCAGTTTGGAGTTCAGGAGATTGTCTTGACCAGGACCACAACCCTACATGCATTGAAGCAACTGCCATGTGATTGATTGACTAGATAATCGCATTAATGAGAAATAGAACAGGTGTTCCTAATAATTCTTTAGGTGAGTGTATATATATTATCATAAGGGGCCACAGCCGTATATTCTAAGGGGACACAGTCTAAAGGGGGCACCTATTTCCCACAGGGGCCACCATGAGTCCCTGTGGGCACCCTCGGGCAGACGTGCACAGATGCTCGGCACATCTGCGCACATCATCCCAGGATATGATGGTCAATGTATGCATATATACCATACATGCATGCACGTGTTTGCATGCATGCATTGGTATATATGCATACGTCTCAACCCTTCCTCAACAATCCCCCTGTTGTCGGAAATACGACAATATCTTGGGAGAAAGGGTTGAGATATATTTGCCTCCCCCCTCAACCCCATCCTTGGTGATAGTTCAGGAAGAACTGTAGTGTCCAACAGATTCTTAGGTACCTAGACATCACCCCTCCAGACTTCCTCCGACCTGCCGTTCACCGTAACCTACTCATCCATCCACCGGGCACACCATCTTCTTCTTTAGAACTTTCTTGACATCTTTTGCCTTGATCATTTCGGTATCAGTCCATCCTACTGTCATCTTTGACTTTCGGAGCGGCTTGACCCTTGCAGTCTTTGACTGGTCTTCCTTATCGGTAACTGTCTTCCGTTGTTAGCCACCCCTGGGGTTGGGGTGACCACACCCTCACTATCTCTCGGCAATGCTGCCGATCTTCAGGTCCAGCCCGCCCCCAAGGAATCTGGAGCCGGTTGACCTTCGCAATCTTAGTCTCTTACTGCTCCAACCTTCAAGTACGACTTTTGTCCAACATCTCGTGTTCCGTCTGGGTAGGTGCGGTTCTCCCATGGACAGATTAGTAGGTCTTTACTAGGCAGGTCAGTTTTTTTTTTCATTGAGCGAGGTGATGTCATGGAACCCAAATTCTAACTGTGGAGAACACCTCCGCCACACTACACATTCAGCCCTTCCCTTATGAACTTCACCGTTCCAGGGTTCAAGGTGGCAAATGGCAAACCGAGGGGGCCTATCCCTGTCGTGCCCTAATCTAATCCCCATTCACACAAAATACATTTCACAGTTCCCCTTCCTCTCCTCCAACCACCCTAAACCCAAAGGCATTTATATACAATACTATGAGGTCTCAGAAGGGGGCCGGGTGTACCTCCCAAGACCTCATACACACCAGTCCAATATCCTTCACATGTGGTCTCAGGATAAATTTGAGATTTTCCATCCTGAATCCCCCCCCCGCACGAATTGTCCTGTCCTTAGGATCTTCCTCGGCTTCAGGACTTGGTGAAATCAAGTCCTGAGCCTCCGGCGACTGTGTTCGTGAAGTGCTGTCTGGTTCTGGCTTAGTTGGTCCGTTAGTCTCTTGACCCTCCGGTACATCCACCACAGTCCTATGTACATGAGTCCGACCAGAACCAGAAGCACTATCACCGGGTGTATCAGTAAATTGAAAAATGAGGTTGCCTTAGGACTGTATCCAAAAAGACTCTCCCACAATGAGATCTTTGAGTCCATGTCCAATGCTGTGGCAACCGCAGTAATTTTCGTCCGGTCATGTGTAAGTCGGATGGTGGCCTGTTTCTCCGTTTACCGAAGCTGTTGTAAGATTTCTTCCTCTTGGCTGAAGTCCAACAGGAGCTGTTTGAGTTCTTTGCCGAAGCCAAGGGGAATCTTCTGAAGTCTCACGGGAACATCGGGGCGAATGTCGAGTCTTCTTTCCGGGGTAATTGGGGTTCTTCCTTGCTGCTCTGCGACGTCCAGACCTAGAACGGGGCTAAGGGTACAGTATCCTCCGGGGAAGAGTATTCCTCGCTCGGTACAATTAAATCCATAAATTGTATACGACCCATTATTCCCTTGGTACCAACACCAATACCCCTGTCCCAAGTATTTTAAAGAGGACGAAGGTATTGGGTTGACCTTCATCTCACAGGTCCCCTCGGTGTTCCAACACTGGTGCCTAAGCACCCGATCCCGACCACCCTGACATAGGATGGCATCCTCTCCTAACCAACATCCTTCTGTGTCAAACAAAGAAGGATGGCCTTCTTCATAGGTTAGAACGCTCGAGGGGAGCTGGGGATGAAGTACCATTCGGTTGTTCATCACCGTACCTAGATTGATGACACTGTATCCCTGTCTGAGGCGACCGGACACAGGTGCCAAGGACGAAGCAGTACAGGTTGAATTTCGACATCCATGCCACTGAACCACCCACCAGTTGGTATGGTTGATGGCGAAAGGAGAGACCAGTGGACTTATTCGCTGGCGGAGGTTGAATGGGAAATGGCCGTTGTGTAGCGCTGAGAAAATATGTTTAAGGTTGTCCGAGAGTTCGCTTTGGACCTGCGTAACACGCCAGAGCAAGCTGAGCCCGATCCTGCTCCTCCAACAGACCCACAACTAACCTCCTAAACTTCTTACGTATAGCAGAAGATAGAGAGGTAGTGGCATCGATGTGCGAATGTTGTAAACCCTCTAGGACGTGGTTTACATCAAGCTGGGTCTTGAATCCTTCCCCGGCATGTCGCGCAACCTCCCCAAGCTTATTTCTCAGGACTTCCATATCCATAGTGTTCAAGGCGCCCACTCCCAAAGCACCTCCGCCAAGACCCATAGCCACTATATCTCTCCTCCCCCTGTTCTTCCTATGTAGGGAGTCGTCTTTTCTTACCTCTTGCCTAATCCAGAAGCTCTTAAAAGAACCTCAACTGCATGACTTAGATTCTGCAGAGAGACTTTAAAAGACAGAGGGAAGGCGAACCACAACCCTCATCATTGCAGCTATCCATCCATTGCTATTGCTCTGTGATTTACTTGAAATTGTGCCATGATACTGTCAAATGTACTGCTACTCCTATTTTGCACTTTAGTAAAGAGTGACTTATTTACAACTGGCCTTGTCAATGCTAACTCACTGGTGCATTGCACCCTACCAAAACATCAAATGCACCCCAGTCATCACCAAGCAGGAGCCCCAACATCAGGGTGTGCCCCAATGAAGAAAGGGTGCGCTCTCCAGTCATTGCACTGTTCTTCGGGATTGCCACTGTGATCCGTGTGTACAACTATCTTTGCCAGAATCACTACTACTCCCATCCTCCACTTGCTTCTCCTGGGTTCACTTCAATTACGTCACTTGATCAATGATATTCCAACTCCCTGGAATTTCATCCTGCATATGCTACAGTGTGTGTACAAGCAGTAAATCATTTCATCATGCATCAGTTCACCTTAGCAGCAAGCATGTGTTGTTTTGAGGTCAGTTAATGGCAGCTCATCAGAGATATGCATCGCTTTCTCCAGCCCTATGAAGAAGGCAACAGATTTGTCAGTAGGAACAACTGCGGAATCAATAACGTCTTCTCCCTGATATTTATCTTAAAGCAGAAACTTATGCTCATGGAACAAGTGATGGTGGAAGAGAAGTTTATGCATCTTGCTGACCATCCTGTAGTGATGGGGACCCACATGGACAAATTCCCATGGAGCAGGAAGTGGAAGATGAGGAGGTAGCACTGGAGGAGGAGGAAGAGTCACTTGTGCAGGAGGCTGATGATGATGACAATGACACTGGCCATAATGACTAATCATCTCAGTGGAAGGCAGAGCCAGAGAGAACTGGGTCCTTGGGCACACTGGATGCATACTTGCTTGCTTACATACTGATAGGCATATCATTTGCATAAAGCAATCTAAGGATTACTGGGTAGCCATACTTTCAGACCCTCATCATCAAATCAAAATAGGGAATTTTTTTCTTGTTGCTGAAAGGGAGGTCAAATTGCTTTATTACCAGAATACACTGTGCACATAGCTTGCCACAGCTTTCCATGAGCATATGTTTGTCATTCATCTGTCTGACCAGGAGGCCCCACCTCCCACCGCCTTTTCTACCACAAGCAGCAGAAGTTGCAGCAGCATCCTGTTCAGTATTATCAACATGATGGAGCAGTTTTTCCATGTACTGCGCCAGGCTAATGCAAATCAGCAAACAGAGGAAAAACGCCTAAACAACCAGGTTCAGTTCAGTCCTACTAAGACAATGGCCTTTCTCCAGTGCATACCATGTTCCCTGACCCAATAGACTTCTGGGCTCGAAGACTGAGACTGGCTCAGTGTGCTCTCTATGTACTGTCTAGCCCCTCAGAGAGGGTTTTCAGCATAGCACATGCCGCTGTCACACCTAAATGGACAAAGTTGTCCTCTGCCAGTATTCAGAACATTAATTTTGTCAATATATCTCAGGCATGGATCTGTGAGGATTTTTACACACCTCCAGCTGAGGCCAAAAAATAGATCTACCGTTCTTGACTGTACCACATCCTGCCAGTGCCACTGTCTACCTGCCTACCATAATGTTCTGTACCGCATGGTTGCTGTCACCACTGTCACAGCTTCTCCTCCCTGTTGCTAATCCACTGCTGCCACTTCCATTACTCCTACTGCCAATGTCTTTACCTCTACACAGCCGCCACTACTACTATTACTACCTCAACACAGCCGCTCATATATCTACTTACTGCCTTGTCTGTTCCATGCTATGCTGCTACAGTATATTGTATAATATATATATTATAATTAGATATGAACGAATTTCAGGTCTGGCTGCTAATTGGCTGCATGCAGGCATGTCAATCTGGGTGATCCCGCCTTCCCAGAGTTCCTTGCCCCATGTTCTCAGTCCTCACACTTGTAGCCGCCATTTTAGGAAAAATGTGATTCGTTACCACGAAGCTCAAGGAAATTCTCATTCGTTGCGAATCAAATTTTTCCTCAAATTCTAAACAAATTCCACTTCGTCAGCTTCAATTCGCTCATCTCTAATTATAATGGCTTACTCTGGGTGCTCTTGTTATTTCTCAAAAACCACAAATGTAAGCATCTGTATGATTTCATTCATCAGTATTACTAATAAATGACACACTGTTTTTAAATGATAAATAACATTGCCAGATCGATACCCCTAAATTGACAAATAGTGTTTCTAGGATCACTCATAGAATCTACAAAAGGTACAAATTCTGCCTGGGGTATGCAACCTTATGAGTGCCACTGTTTATGAGAAGAGGGGAATCCCATAGCACCATTTCTTAGAGCTGTATTCCATGACATAATTTACCAATGCAGGCTATAATTGCAGTTAGTTTTTCTTCAGGTATGTTAATTTATAACCTAAAACCCATGTTCATGAAGACCTGCTGCATGCATTAAATTTAAATTATATTTATACAGATAGTATGTTTCATTCATGACATTTGGTCTGTGGTTATAATTGGATATACACTGCATTGTATGTTTCTGGTAGTATTATCCCTGCTTTCTGTTGTGATTAATGACATTGAGTAATTAATAGTGATGAGCGGCATAGGCAATATTTGAATTCGCAATATTTCACGAATATTTGGCCGAATTCGCAAATTTGAGAATTCGTAATCTCCATTTTATTATTTACTTGATTGCGAAAATTGGCAATGTAATATATTCGCGATAAAAATTAGCGATTAGAATATTCGCGATCAACACTAAGGGATAGGCAACTTTCCTATTGGTTGCTAGGGATGTTGCTAAGTGTCGATATTCACGATAAATTCGCAATAAATTTGCGATTAGAATATTCGCAATCAACACTATTCGAGAATATATAGCACTATTTTCTAAATATTTGCGAATTCTCGAAGTGGCAATATTCTCGATTAAAATTCGCGATTCGAATATTCGCGCTCAACACTAGTAATTAACTTGATTTTATAGTAATAAAAATGTAAATGTAGAAATGCAAATTCAGGAGTCAAAACAAGTCTACAATTATTTTTTACTAAGGATTTATTTTGACTTCTCCTATTATTATGATTCTTTGGCAAATACATCATGTAAACCCTATAGCATGCCATGCTGTAAAAAAGACAAGCAGCTAACCAACATTCAAAAGAAGTAAGATAAATACCTTGTACATATAGATGTATAAAAATAATTTTTCTGGTGAGATCACTTTAATAAAGGGCCAGAAAGTTTTAAAAATGAAAACAAAAAAAAAACATTTGTGACCTCCCCAATCCCCCACCAATGCCATTCAGACACTGCTCCTGTCCCCACTGCTCTCCACTTTATGGTCCAGGCTTGATAAGCAGGGAATGGATTGGAAGGCACCCTCAGCTATTCCAACCATTACATTTCCTGTGTGTTGAGCTGGAGACCAGGAAGAAGAAGTGGCTACTGTGTGTTGGGGCTGTGGGAGCCATGGTCTGTATTTATCAATTTATTGATGTATATCTTATACACTTTGGTATCCTGATTAATTATAACCCTTGTGGTTGATGTGATAGCTGTTCATAGTGTTATATTAGGCCTCATGCACACAAACGTATTTTGTTTCCGTGTCCAATCAATTTTTTTGCGGATAGGATGCGGACCCATTCATTTTAATGGGTCCACAAAAAATGCGGACGGCACACCGTATGCTATGCACATCCGTATGTCCGTTCTGTAGCCCCGCAAAAAAAATAGAACATGTCCTATTCTTGTCTGTTTTAGGCATTGTTACAATGGATCCACAAAAAAAACTAAATGGATGGCATACGGATCGCAAAACAGATACGGTCGTGTGCATGTAGCCTTATAGAGATAAAATGTGCGGATAGTTAAATCCACATATTCTCCTACACTTTTGTGGGGATGGTCTATTTTAATTTTTTTTTTTTGGATTTTAATAATTAAATAATAAAGATGATTATAAGTTTTAAAACTTTGTGCTATGTTTTTTTAGGAGTTTGTTCCATATAAATAGCAATGAAGGTCTTTCATCAATATTTGATAGTGGGAAGCATTTGTTAAAACAAATCATAATCACGTCTCCCTGGAAAAGCAAAACATAGAGACTTAGTTTATAATCTGTACACCACTAATTCTGCGTCCGATCAGTTGGAGTGTCAGCACCTACACATTCAATGATCAAAACTTCTAACACATTACCATGATATAGGTAACAGAAGTTTTGCCAAATAAAAGTAAATATTTGCAATATGGTAGTAACATTTTGTAAAGCTTCTCATATCATAACAATAACAGTTTTCCTTAAAGGGAATGTGTTACCTTTATTTTTAGGATTGTAAACAAGATAGGAGTACATATTGTTTTTCTAATCTGTATTTTATTTGATGATTATAGATTTTTTTAAATTCTATTTCTGGACATAATTATGGGGGCTGCCATCTCGCCTGAGCAGATAATAGCAAAATTAATGGATTGGGCAGTAGGGGATGCACTCAGCCACTTCATTCACTACTATCGGAGTTCCGCATACAGTGCTCAGCTATCTACGGAAATCCCATAGAATTGAATGGGTCAGCTACATGCATGCCTGAATGGCCGCTCTCTTCTTTTTTGGGGGCTCCACGGTGTATAGAGTCCCCATTCTAATGATTTTCGAGGTCTCAGTGATAGGGCCTTTACTGATCTAACAGTTAGCCTCTGTCCTGTGGATAGGGGGTAACTTCATATAACAGGAATTCCCCATTAAGTTCATCTGTGTGCCAGGTACTCCTTCCCAGCTCTCCAAACTCAGTCTCTTGTACTCCAGTATACTATACCACTGCATCTGATGTCAAATAAATACAGAAAGATATGAAGAAATTATTTGGTTTATTCCCTGGAAATACTTATTGTATATGTATACCTATAGTTTGTAAGTGCGGCCACCGCTGCTGGATTACAGGATGGTCATAGCCCCTGGAAACAAGCACATGTATAATGTGATGGAAAAATGAATCAGGCCAAAGGAAGCAATATGAATAATAGCAATACATTAGTAAGTGGCTTGTATTAACTTTCTCTACATAATAAATGCTATTTGCTGAAGTGAGACAACCCCTTTAAGTCATACTCCAAAGCCACGCCACGCCACCCATGTAAACTTGGCACATATTTATTTGTTAGGAAAAGTGGAATCTTGCTCACAGTAGTACACATTCTCCATTTTTTTGATTGCATCTCACAGCAGCTTAAAGGCACGGCATATGGTAAATTGCATATCATCATTACATGGCATATCATATGGATGGAAGTGTTGGGAGATATAATAGCATTCATAAACATAACATTATAGCAATGCTGTAATGTTTTAGCTACAGTCACATTACAATTCAACCATTCCATCTAGTGGTATTACCACTGCAATAGTAATCGATAGCAACAGTTACTGTAAGGGATACAGTTTTCTGTGTAAGAGGCACATGGCTGATTTCCAACCCTCTTACATGCTCTTCAAAGATGAAACATTTATTAGATATTTTATGGATATGCCATCAATGTATTTCACTGGATTACTCTATAACGTTTTATTTTTTTTATTTTTTTTTGATACTGATGACCTATCCTCTGGATAGGTTATCAGTATCTGAGAGGTGGGGTTATTGACATTGCCTTTTCGCAGCTCACCAAGCACAACGCTGTACATTGAATAGCAGCTGTGCTCAGTATCGTGCACAGCCCCATTCACTTAAAAGGGGTTCACTCAAACCCTTTAAGTTTACCTCAATACTCATTTCAATAATACAATAAGAACTTGCCCAATCATTGGCGAGGTAAACTAAAACCATACATTTCAAAACTTTTCAATTGGAAATACAGCGTATGGGAGAAAACACTTCACTCAGTACAACTTCTTCACTTTCTCTCTGGAGAGTGTCTATATATTCTATGGACATAACAGTCTATTAAAGCATGGTTTAGCCACTTCCCGACCGCCCATTGACTAAACGTCCTGGGCGGTCAGTTTATCTCTGAATGGACGTTCTGAAACGTCCATTCAGAGATGGCAGCTGCACGCTAATCATGCAGCTGCCGAGAGGGGGCCTGCTGTCAGTGACAGCAGGGCTCCCCAGAGAGAAGTCAGGGACCGTTCCTGGGTGTCCCTGCCTTCTAGATCACTGTATACACAGCGCTCAATGAGCCGGCCCGGTGGTCATGTGATAGCCGGGGCCGGGTGAGTGCAGGAGCTGTCGGGTCTTCCATAGACCTCGATCAGCCCTGCACTGAGGCTGTACAACGTACAATTACCCCATCAAGTGAACGGTGAAAAAAAAATAGAAAAATGACACCAAACAGATTTTTTGTGACTTCAGGTCCCAAAAATTTGATAAAAAGCAACCAGAAAGCCAAATGTACTCTAAAATGATGCCAATAAAACTACATCTGGTCTCGCACAAAATAAGCCCTCACACAGCTCATTCAGCAAAAAAATAAAATAAAGTTATTACTCTTAAAAACCATGACAGAAAATTCCATGCTAGAAAATCGACATGCCACTCCTTCCCTTCTGAGCCCTGGCGTATCCCCAAATACCAGTTTACAACCACAATTGAGGTGGTACTGTATTCAGGAGAAAGCGGGTAGCAATTTTTTGGGGGGGATATTCTCCTGTTATCTTTTGTGAAAAAGAAAGTTTGGGCCTAAAGCACCATTTTCTTGTAAAAAAAAAATGTCATTTTTCATTTTCACACCCAAGTATTAAAAATTCTATGAAACAGCTGTTGAGTGAAGTGCTCGCTACACACCTTAAAAATTCCTTGGGTGGTGTAGTTTACAAAATGTGGTCACTTTTTGGGGGTTTTCACTGTGGGGTTACCTCGGGGCCTCTTCAAATGCAACATGGTGCCCAAAGACCATTTCAGCAAAATCTGCCCTCCAAAAACCATATGGCGATCCTTGCCTTCTGTGCCCTGTCGTGTGCCCAAACAGCGGTATACGACCACATATGGTTTTTTTTCAAAAACTGCAGAATCAAGGTAATAGATATTGAGGTTTGCTTTGTTGTTAACCTTTGATGTGTTCTAGGAAAAAATGTATTACATTTTTATAAATAAGGTAAAACATATTGACTCAAATTTACCATTAATATGAAGTACAATGTGTCACAAGAAAACAATCTCTGAATTGCTTGGATAAGTAAAAGCGTTCCAAATTTATTACCACATAAAGTGACACATGTAAAATTTTCAAAATTAGGCCTGGTCAGGAAGTGGAAAAATGGCTCTGTCTGGAAGTGGTTAACATTTATATGCTGAAATTATCAGCTCAGATATTCTAAAGAATAATCTGTGTCACCCAGTTTTACCAGTATATAAATTATCTGCCATTTTGGTGCCAAAATCATTAAACCAGCAATAAATGGCTTTTTTCACAAGGCTGTTAATCCATTAAAGAACACTTGGACACATTAGGTACATTTGTGATGAACCAAATCCCTTTTCCTATGTATAACACATGTATATATACATTTTCTAACATATAAATTTGTAGAGAACTGTTCATTTTATTCCTGAGTGTATGTTATCACTGCCATTGAGGACTACATTGCAATATTAATTGAGCACTGTATAGCATTCTTATGTTCGGGGGAAATTCCATTTGGTTGGTCGCCTAGTGATCATACATTTATCAAGATCATTATTCATTGGGACCTGCCTAATACAGAAATGATGTCCTAAGTACATAAGACCTTGAAAAAAATGAAGTTCTTTGCTATGTTTAAAGGGGTTGTCCCACGAAAAATATTCTACAATTTTCAAACCAGCACCTGGATCTGAATACATTTGTAATTGCATGTAATTAAAAATTTAGCATAGCCACTGATTTATTCAATAAAATGTATCTTAGATGGCCGCACATGCTCAGTTTCATCCTTTAACTGCCTCCTGAGCTGTGATAGGGAGAACATGGACACGCCTCCTGATCTGTAGCAGAAAAGACACTCCCCTTGAGCTGCCAGCTTGATATCAATCTAGCAGAGCAATGAATGGGGAGATCTCTGAATCTATGTGAGGTACAGGGCTGGTTCTAGCTTTGTTAGAAAGAGGATATCATGTACTATATGATGTCTGATTTTCATGTTTAACATTAGTCATGGGATGACCCCTTTAAGTAAATCCTACATAATCTAGTTATGTAGTCAAAAGACTCATCAGAGGAAATGCATATTTGCTGAAAATGAATAATACATTCCTGTGGTTGTGAATAGTCAGATACTAAATCCCTTTTCTGTTGTGTCAAAATACAGAGGGAAACATAATGGGGGCGGACTGGGAACTTAAAGAGGCCCTGGAAAAAATACTGATAGTGGTCCTGTTTTGTAGTCAGGTCCAAATTGATGGAAGGCAGGGCCAGCAATACCATACTGTGGCACATTATACCACCCCAACAGAGCTAAATACCACAGTCCATCACAAAATACAGCCCCAAAAACTTCCAATGTCCGGTCGTGAGGAGGGCCCAGGCGGCCCCCTGGGCATCGGCCCATCTGGAAATTTCCCTGTAAGATCTATGGCTAATCTTCCCCTTGAAACATATTAATATGGTGCATCAGCTTCCCGAATTCTGCCCATGCCCTGTTAATCAATATGGGGAAGGAGGGGGTGAAGCCCCATTCACTTTTTTTTTATCACATTCACGTTTTCTAGCAAATGCATATTTCAAATATATAAATCAAATATGGGTATATAAAATAGAATGAAATCACTTTTGAGATTTGTTTTAAAAAGCAGTTGTTGGTTACTGGTAGAGTATTGGTTGTATATGAGTGGTCACTTTTTTTGTTTTCTACCTTCCATTCACCTTAATGGATAGGGGCTTTGCATGTCTAGTCATTTCTCCACCAGGAGAGGAGAGGACTGGTACCCCTTCTGATGGGCTTCTAGTGGTTGCCAGTCCACCATTTAGTTTTTGGTGGTAAAATCCACATAACTTCTTTTTATTTTACTCTTCCCTTCCACTTGTGTATTATGTTATTTGATAATGCACATTAAAGATATGCTCGTTTGATGAAAATATGGCATGAAAATGATGACATTGAGCAAACTGTGTCACAGAATAGTAAACAACAGTGCAGAAATGGTTTAATTAAATATTGATTTTTGTTCAGATTAGAGCTCAGTGGACATCATGTCGTCTTTCAACCAAACTAGCTTTATGATTGATTTTAGCCAATATTAGCTTTATATGGATTAGAGATCAAGCCGCCAGCCCTCTAGTGAGTTATAAATTCTCCTACATTGAAAGTAAAATCTTTCATAATAAAATTGCATATGTGAATTGTACTTGGCTAGAATTTGCCGATTGAAATAACAATGTTCTTTTCTAAACGTCCTCCATATAATAGATGATATTGTATGAAACAGAATTATTTGTCATCCCCAATCAATGACTTTGTTCCACCTATAGCGGTATGTCTTTCTACTATCAGTACACTGCGTGCAGAATTATTAGGCAAATGATTATTTTGACCACATCATCCTCTTTATGCATGTTGTCTTACTCCAAGCTGTATAGGCTCGAAAGCCTACTACCAATTAAGCATATTAGGTGATGTGCATCTCTGTAATGAGAAGGGGTGTGGTCTAATGACATCAACACCCTATATTAGGTGTGCATAATTATTAGGCAACTTTCCTTTCCTTTGGCAAAATGGGTCAAAAGAAGGACTTGACAGGCTCAGAAAAGTCAAAAATAGTGAGATATCTTGCAGAGGGATGCAGCACTCTTAAAATTGCAAAGCTTCTGAAGCGTGATCATCGAACAATCAAGCGTTTCATTCAAAATAGTCAACAGGGTCGCAAGAAGCGTGTGGAAAAACCAAGGCGCAAAATAACTGCCCATGAACTGAGAAAAGTCAAGCGTGCAGCTGCCAAGATGCCACTTGCCACCAGTTTGGCCATATTTCAGAGCTGCAACATCACTGGAGTGCCCAAAAGCACAAGGTGTGCAATACTCAGAGACATGGCCAAGGTAAGAAAGGCTGAAAGACGACCACCACTGAACAAGACACACAAGCTGAAACGTCAAGACTGGGCCAAGAAATATCTCAAGACTGATTTTTCTAAGGTTTTATGGACTAATGAAATGAGAGTGAGTCTTGATGGGCCAGATGGATGGGCCCGTGGCTGGATTGGTAAAGGGCAGAGAGCTCCAGTCCAACTCAGACGCCAGCAAGGTGGAGGTGGAGTACTGGTTTGGGCTGGTATCAAAGATGAGCTTGTGGGGCCTTTTCTGGTTGAGGATGGAGTCAAGCTCAACTCCCAGTCCTACTGCCAGTTTCTGGAAGACACCTTCTTCAAGCAGTAGTACAGGAAGAAGTCTGCATCCTTCAAGAAAAACATGATTTTCATGCAGGACAATGCTCCATCACACGCGTCCAAGTACTCCACAGCGTGGCTGGCAAGAAAGGGTATAAAAGAAGAAAATCTAATGACATGGCCTCCTTGTTCACCTGATCTGAACCCCATTGAGAACCTGTGGTCCATCATCAAATGTGAGATTTACAAGGAGGGAAAACAGTACACCTCTCTGAACAGTGTCTGGGAGGCTGTGGTTGCTGCTGCACGCAATGTTGATGGTGAACAGATCAAAACACTGACAGAATCCATGGATGGCATGCTTTTGAGTGTCCTTGCAAAGAAAGGTGGCTATATTGGTCACTGATTTGTTTTTTCTCTTGTTTTTGAATGTCAGAAATGTATATTTGTGAATGTTGAGATGTTATATTGGTTTCACTGGTAAAAATAAATAATTGAAATGGGTATATATTAGTTTTTTGTTAAGTTGCCTAATAATTATGCACAGTAATAGTCACCTGCACACACAGATATCCCCCTAAAATAGCTAAAACTAAAAACAAACTAAAAACTACTTCCAAAAATATTCAGCTTTGATATTAATGAGTTTTTTGGGTTCATTGAGAACATGGTTGTTGTTCAATAATAAAATTAATCCTCAAAAATACAACTTGCCTAATAATTCTGCACTCCCTGTATTTTCCTATGTGTTCATGTACTTGAGGTAATCTGAACAGTACAATTTCCCCCTGCTTGTTACATAGGTTTCTGTCCATATAATGACCATTTTACTTTACAGATCCGAAAAACTGTAGGAAATTGGTTATTGTGGCCACATTACGCTGTTAAAATGTTGCTCTATAATGGCTATTTGAGAGCAGCGATGCAGTAACCAGGCAAAGCCACTATGATGCTATAACTGAGCTATGTAGTTCCAGTGCCTGGTTCTGGCACCAGAACAACTAATATGTGGGGATGCTGGGAGTTGGACCCCCACTGGTATGACATTGATGACCTATTTTAGGCTACTTTCACACTAGCTTTTTGGCTTTCCGTTTCTGAGATCCGTCATGGGCTCTCAGAAGCGGTCTAAAACGATCAGTTTTGTCCTAATGCATTCTGAATTGAAAAGGATCCACTCAGAATGCATCCGTTTGCCTCTGTTCAGTCTCCATTCCGCTCTGGAGGCGGACACCAAAACGCTGCCTGCAGCGTTTTTATGTCTACCATGTGGTGCGGAGCAAGACGGATCTGTCCTGAATACGCAATGTAATTCAATGGGGACAGATCTGTTTTCTCTGACACAATCTGACACAATAGAAAATGTATCCGTCCCCCATTTACTTTCAATGGTGTTCAAAACGGATCCGTCATGGCTACAGAAGACATACTACAACCGGATCCGTTCACGACGGATGCATGCAGTTCTATTATTGTAACGGAAGTGTTTTTGCAGATCCATGACGGATCCGCAAAAAACGCAAATGTGAAAGTAGCCTTAGTTAAATTACAAGTTGTGACAAAGCATAGATTTTTGTGCATGTCCATAATGATAAGGTAATGACAATTCCAACTGTAAAAAAGTGACATAAAAATAAAAAGTTAAATAAAAGTTATTAGAAAATGAGGCAAAATGAAAAATCTTCTGGTTTTCATATATTTAATCTAATGTAGCAAAAGTGTCTTCTTTTAAAAGCAATGGATGCTGTAGGGTATAATTGGACGGTGCAATACTACTCATAAAGATGGCATATAACAATAACTGTAAGTCACTAGTCCCACCCTAGCGCTGGCCAATCCCAGCGCACAGCTCATAGCCTGGCTATGAGCTGTGCGCTGCGATTGGCCAGCGCTGCAGCAAGGGACACGCCTCATACAAAAAATCAGTCCAGTGAGCGCAGACACCGGAGCCTATACCGGGCGAACGGAGCGGCGCCCAGACATACTAGTAAGTGCAGGGGGACCCCTGGGCGCCGCTCTGCCCACTGATATAGTTAGTTTTTAGTTTGTATACAAGTGAAAGGTCCTCTTTAAGTAACACCCTTTGGAGTAGCTCCAAGCCTAACCTGTTCCGTGGCACAGCGGAACCACGTTCGCTTTTATTGCACTTATGCAGGGTTAGACCTCATTTAAATGGGCATATTGTATCCACGTTTAAGAATACATATTTCAAATGTTATACTCAACCTCTCACAATTCTACAAAAGCATACTTACAACATTATAGGCATACATGATGCTGTAGGTTTGGTTTTGTATAACAGGTTGGGTGGCGAATGTCTATGTGTATTATATCTGGAATACAAATTATTACATATGAGTAGAATATACATGGAAGAGTGGGGCCTTATACTGAGTGCCACATGATATTAGTACAAACCGGATTCCAAAAAAGTTGGGACACTATACAAATCGTGAATAAAAACTGAATGCAATGATTTGGAGGTGCCAACTTCTAATATTTTATTCAGAATAGAACATAAATCACGGAACAAAAGTTTAAACTGAGAAAATGTACCATTTTAAGGAAAAAATATGTTGAATCAGAATTTCATGGTGTCAATAAATCCCCCAAAAAGTTGGGACAAGGCCATTTTCACCACTGTGTGGCATCTCCCCTTCCTCTTACAACACTCAACAGACGTCTGGGGACCGAGGAGACCAGTTTCTCAAGTTTAGAAATAGGAATGCTCTCCCATTCTTGTCTAATACAGGCCTCTAACTGTTCAATCGTCTTGGGCCGTCTTTGTTGCACCTTCCTCTTTATGATGCGCCAAATGTTCTCTATAGGTGAAAGATCTGGACTGCGGACTGGCCATTTCAGTACCCGGATCCTTCTCCTACGCAGCCATGATGTTGTGATTGATGCAGAATGAGGTCTGGCATTATCTTGTTGAAAAATGCAGGGTCTTCCCTGAAAGAGATGACGTCTGGATGGGAGCATATGTTGTTCTAGAACCTGAATATATTTTTCTGCATTGATGGTGCCTTTCCAGACATGTAAGCTGCCCATGCCACACGCACTCATGCAACCCCATACCATCAGAGATGCAGGCTTCTGAACTGAGCGTTGATAGCAACTTGGGTTGTCCTTGTCCTCTTTGGTCCGGATGACATGGCGTCCCAGATTTCCAAAAAGAAGTTTGAATCGTGACTCGTCTGACCACAGAACAGTCTTCCATTTTGCCACACTCCATTTTAAATGATCCCTGGCCCAGTGAAAACGCCTGAGCTTGTGGATCTTGCTTAGAAATGGCTTCTTCTTTGCACTGTAGAGTTTCAGCTGATGGCACGGCGGATGGCACGATGGATTGTGTTCACTGACAATGGTTTCTGGAAGTATTCCTGAGCCCATTCTGTGATTTCCTTTACAGTAGCATTCCTGTTTGTGGTGCAGTGTCGTTTAAGGGCCCGGAGATCACGGTCATCCAGTATGGTTTTACGGCCTTGACCCTTACGCACAGAGATTGTTCCAGATTCTCTGAATCTTCGGATGATGTTATGCACAGTTGATGATGATAGATGCAAAGTCTTTGCAATTGGAGTTACTTTAATCCTCCCTAAGTATCCTTTCCGACTTTGGCTGCTATTTAGCAATTGGACGCTGGTTGGTGGTGTTACAACTAGAAGAACTACTCCTTTTCTCTCATCAACTGCGCGCAAATAGGAGAAATATCTATGGTACAGATTATCTTTGTTTGAAGGGGAGCTGGAGTGTTTGGAGGGGAGCCATATTGCTATTTGGAAAAGTGGTATACAGCAACCGGTTTGGCAATTAAAAGCTTAGAGACGGTGGACGGAAGAAGAAAAAACTGCGGCACAAATTAACCCCACTAACTACGTTTTTTCATTTTTTGTTGTTGTTACTTTTTTATGAGTATAGAGACATCAGGGATTATCTGACAGAGCCAATTACATTAACTGGTTGGAGGCGAAGTGATAATGGCTACTCTAACCGACGTGAGAGTCCAGCTGGTCCGACTATATTAATGGCATGATATGTACTAACCTAAACAACTGTCTGTGGTCTATACAATCTATTGTTTGTCCGGTATCCAATTTGAAAGTTGCTACGTTTTATCACCTGAGAGCACTTGGGAGGGCTTAATTATGCATCTTGTTAATTGGAGGGGGCCTTTACTTGTACTGATTATATTAACTAGACTGAGATCCTACTTGTATTAACTATATTAATGAGGTGGCAAGGAGTGATTTACTAACGGACTGCTTAAGTAATAACTGTAAAGCTGTTATATTGCAAGAGGTTTTCTCCCCTTTTTTTTTTCTCTCTCCTCTTTCTCTTTTTTGAACTATGTATATATGTATGGATAGAATCTCCTAGTAGCCTGTGTTGGCAAATTTCAGGCCTTGTTGTGACTGGCTGCCCTACAGGCAATAGGAGTATTTTTTACTAATTGATTATTGCATTTTTCAATGCCTGTGGACGTCCGGTCACATCGGGCCTGATAAATTAGGCGAGATATTACCCTGATAGTTTGCCTGCAAGAAACACATCTGACAGGTGAGACGCTATCATCGCCATCATCTATGTATTTTCATCATATGCGAGAGGAGTAAGTATATTGATCCACCGAAATATAGACATTAAAATAGTAAATACTGCTATAGATGAGGAGAGTCGATTTGTTTTTATTGATTGTATCTTAGAGGGCAAAGCATGGATTATAGCGAATGTATATATACCCCCCCCCCCCTTTTAGACCAGATGTCCTATTAAAAATAAATGAGTTTGTGCTTAAAGTGGGAGATAAGCCACTTCTAGTTATGGGAGATTTTAATAATGTAATGGATTGCCAAATGGATAGATGTAGATTAAACAATACGCAAATAACTAATACTGGGTCAAAATTAAAAGATATTACAATAGAACTGGGGTGGATTGACATTTGGAGGGTGATGAATCCTAAGCTAAAAAGATATTCATGTTTTTCCAAAACACACAGTTTATCACGGATTGATTTAGTGTTTACTGATAATAGAGGTGCACAAGATATTGAACAGGTTAAGTATGGAGGACGAGGGATTTTGGATCACAATTCAATTATTATAAAGATAAAAACAAAAAAAATAATAGAGGGATGAATATAAGTATAGGATGGATTACTATAATGGGGTACACATGATAAGATATTAAAAGAGATTAGGGAAAATTTGGAGATTAATGAGGGGTCCACGGAAAACAATATAGTATGGGATGCCGCAAAGGCCTTTATAAGAGGGATTGTCACTAAATATACTATGATTTATAGGAAGAGAATAAAGAAAAGGATTATGGATTTAGAAAGTGAGGTGGAAAAACTTTTAAAAATATATATAGACGACCCTATAGTTCAAAACTACAAAGAGTGGACAGACAAAGCGGCCAAATTTGAAACGGACCTGCTTTTAATGGCGGAACAACAGAAAGAGAACTATGTAAGGGACAACTTTATATATGCACATATACCTGGAAAAAAGTTGGCAGCCCTGGTGACAACCCCCATCAAAAACAAATATATTCATTGTCTGATAGATAAATCTGGTCATAAATTTACGGAACAATCAGCCAAAATAATTTTCCTTAAAGAATATTTTGAAGACATGTACAGTAGTAAGATGAATAAGAGTGGGGGGGGGGAATTACAACAGTTTTTAGATAAAATTCCTATTTCTATGTTAACAGCTGAGATCAAAGAGAAACCTTAGAAGCTCCTATAAATCCAGCAGAGGTGGAGACAATATTGTTAAGGATAACTAAGAATAAGACCCGAGGAATAGATGGGATTTGAAATATACGTACAATATAAAGAGTTATTTATCCAGAAACTCCTTGTGGACCGCGGGAAATAGGAAAACTCCCAGATTCTGTGAGAGAAGCTTTGATAATACTTATTCTAAAACCAGGGAAATATCCAACAGTACCGGACTCGTACCGTGCCATTTTATTAATTAATACTGATAATAAATGATTAGCAAGGGTCTTAGCAAATAGACTTGGTAGAGTAGTTCCTGGGATTATTCATGAGGATCAGTCGGGCTTTATGCCAGGTAAAACTACAACTGATAATATAATTAGATACGTTATGGCTACCCAATTGGAACCCTTAAATGGTGGAGAATGCATGATTGTAACTATAGATGCATCCAAGGCCTTTGATATGATAGAATGGCCCTTTTTGTTTGCCACATTAATGAGAATGGGAATTGGAGATAATTTTATAAATTGGGTCAAGCTATTATATACTGAGGCTTCTGCAAGGGTAATATTGAATGATGAGTTCTCGGATAAAATACATATTGGTAGGGGGGTTAGGCAGGGTTGCCCCCCTATCCCCACTGCTATTTGCTATAGCCATCGAACCTTTAGCTGATTTGATCAGACAAGATAAAGAAATTGTGGGTTTCAGATATGGGGCCCATGAGGAAAAAATGTCCCTATATGCAGATGACATCATGCTGTTTGTAGGATTGCATGATTCACTTAGGAAGATTTTTCAAGTATTTAAAGACTGTAGTAACTATGCGGGATTGAATATAAACTGGTCAAAATCAGCCTGTATCCCGATTGATCCCTTGAATGGTTTTGTACTGGGCGCACTCGAAATTAAAGAGAGGCAGGAACCGGTTAAGTACCTTGGTATTCAGATAACACCTAACCCTAAGGACTATGTACAGTTAAATGTACTCCCCAAAATACATGAGATACGTAAAAGGATAGAGGTTTGGAAAAAAATACATATTTCAATGGCGGGCCTATTTCGCTTGTGAAAATGTGTATACTGCCCTAGCTGAACTATATACTCTGGAATGCAATGACAGTAATCCCCAAGAAAATTTTTTAATTAATAGCCACTTTAATAACTGATTTGGTATGGAGAGGGAAAAAAACGAGAATAAGAGCACAGATATTGTATATTCAGGAGAAAAAGGGTGGATTATCAGTTCCCGATTTGGACATTTACTTTATGGCTGGACAGATTAAAAACATGATAACGTGGAGTAAGTCACATAGCTATAAGAGTATGATAGCAGGGGTTAATAAAAACCTGGAAAACTGAAAAGACATTTTTTTCACAACAATAAGTTAATAAATTACCCCTATTTGAGTTGTGGATTAAATCCTGGAATAGGGTAAAGGAATTTTGGTCCCAGGAGGGTCTACATTCAGATACGCTGCTATGGGACAATATCCATCTAAGGGAATTTAAATTAATAGAACAAAAAGTTTGGTGGAAATATGGAATTTTTAAATTGGGACAGATTTGGAAAGAGGGGGATATAATTTCTTATCAAGATCTTAAGAACGAATACTCATTTGGAAATAAAGACTTGAGTATTTTTTATAATCAATTAAAACATGCTGTACGTGCAGAGATAAAAAAGGGAACGCAAAGTGTCCCCCTCCCATTAACTTTAGTTAATATTACCAAGTTAGTTGCAGGGAAGAAACTGGTTTCCATGATATATGAATGCCTACTCCAACAGAAGACCAAAAAAAGAGCTGTTATCATTTTAAATTATAAATGGCAAGAGGTACTTAATCTGCAACAGGAGGATTTTTGGGAAAGGGCTATACGGTCCAAAAATAGTGTGTCAAATAATTTCTCCTATAGAATTATGCAATTTAATATATTATATTGTTTATAACAATGATAGAAATGGCTGCAGCTCTCACCTCTGACTTTAATCCACGAAGCACGGAAAAAAGGCCAGAACTGGGCCTAATAGAATATCCAATAGAAAGAGAATCCAGCTTCTTGTGGAGTAAAAAATAGTTCTTTATTGGCTCATCATATAAAATCCACCAAAATCATGTAGCCCGAAACATGTTACTACTAGAGTTGAGCGAACACCTGGATGTTCGGGTTCGAGAAGTTCGGCCGAACTTCCCGGAAATGTTCGGATTCAGGATCCGAACCCGACCCGAACTTCGTCCCGAACCCGAACCCCATTGAAGTCAATGGGGACCCGAACTTTTGGGCACTAAAAAGGCTGTAAAACAGCCCAGGAAAGAGCTAGAGGGCTGCAAAAGGCAGCAACATGTAGGTAAATCCCCTGCAAACAAATGTGGATAGGGAAATGAATTAAAATTAAAATTAAAAAAATAAAAAAGAACCAATATCAATTGGACAGAGGTCCCATAGCAGAGAATCTGGCTTCACGTCAGCAGAGAATCAGTCTCTTCATGCCATAGCAAAGAATCTGGCTTCATGTCAGCAGAGAATCAGTCTCTTCATGCCATAGCAGAGAATCTGGCTTCATGTCAGCGCAGAATCAGTCTTCATGTCATAGCAGAGAATCAGGCTTCACGTCACCCACCACTGGAACAGGCCACTGTCACACATTTAGGCCCCGGCACCCAGACAGAGGAGAGCGGTCCCGTAACAGAGAATCTGGCCTTATGTCAGCGCAGAATCTGTCTTCATGTCATAGCAGAGAATCAAGCTTCACGTCACCCACCACTGGAACAGGCCACTGTCACACATTTAGGCCCCGGCACCCAGACAGAGGAGAGAGGTCCTGTAACAGAGAATCTGGCCTTATGTCAGCACAGAATCTGTCTTCATGTCATAGCAGAGAATCAGGCATCACGTCACCCACCACTGGAACAGGCCACTGTCACACATTTAGGCCCAGGCACCCAGGCAGAGGAGAGAGGTCCCGTAACAGAGAATCTGGCCTTATGTCAGCACAGAATCTGTCTTAATGTCATAGCAGAGAATCAGGCTTCACGTCACCCACCACTGGAACAGGCCACTGTCACACATTTAGGCCCAGGCACCCAGGCAGAGGAGAGAGGTCCCGTAACAGAGAATCTGGCCTTATGTCAGCGCAGAATCTGTCTTCATGTCATAGCAGAGAATCAGGCATCATGTCACCCACCACTGGAACAGGCCACTGTCACACATTTAGGCCCAGGCACCCAGGCAGAGGAGAGAGGTCCAGTAACAGAGAATCTGGCCTTATGTCAGCGCAGAATCTGTATTCATGTCATAGCAGAGAATCAGGCTTCACGTCACCCACCACTGGAACAGGCCACTGTCACACTTTTAGGCCCCGGCACCCAGACAGAGGAGAGCGGTCCCGTAACAGAGAATCTGGCCTTATGTCAGCGCAGAATCTGTCTTCATGTCATAGCAGAGAATCAGGCTTCACGTCACCCACCACTGGAACAGGCCACTGTCACACATTTAGGCCCCGGCACCCAGACAGAGGAGAGAGGTCCTGTAACAGAGAATCTGGCCTTATGTCAGCACAGAATCTGTCTTCATGTCATAGCAGAGAATCAGGCATCACGTCACCCACCACTGGAACAGGCCACTGTCACACATTTAGGCCCAGGCACCCAGGCAGAGGAGAGAGGTCCCGTAACAGAGAATCTGGCCTTATGTCAGCACAGAATCTGTCTTCATGTCATAGCAGAGAATCAGGCATCACGTCACCCACCACTGGAACAGGCCACTGTCACACATTTAGGCCCTGGCACCCAGGCAGAGGAGAGAGGTCCCGTAACAGAGAATCTGGCCTTATGTCAGCACAGAATCTGTCTTAATGTCATAGCAGAGAATCAGGCTTCACGTCACCCACCACTGGAACAGGCCACTGTCACACATTTAGGCCCTGGCACCCAGACAGAGGAGAGGTTCATTCAACTTTGGGTTGCCCCACAATATAATGGTAAAATGAAATTAAAAATAGTATTGAATGAGGAAGTGCCCTGGAGTAGAATAATATATTGTTAAGGGGAGGTAGTTAATATCTAATCTGCACAAGGGATGGACAGGTCCTGTGGGATCCATGCCTGGTTCATTTTTATGAACGTCAGCTTGTCCACATTGGCTGTAGACAGGCGGCTGCGTTTGTCTGTAATGACGCCCCCTGCCGTGCTGAATACACGTTCAGACAAAACGCTGGCCGCCGGGCAGGCCAGCACCTCCAAGGCATAAAAGGCTAGCTCTGGCCACGTGGACAATTTGGAGACCCAGAAGTTGAATGGGGCCGAACCATCAGTCAGTACGTGGAGGGGTGTGCACAGGTACTGTTCCACCATGTTAGTGAAATGTTGCCTCCTGCTAACACGTTCCGTATCAGGAGGTGGTGCAGTTAGCTGTGGCGTGGTGACAAAACTTTTCCACATCTCTGCCATGCTAACCCTGCCCTCAGAGGAGCTGTCCGTGACACAGCTGCGTTGGCGACCTCTTGCTCCTCCTCTGCCTTCGCCTTGGGCTTCCACTGGTTCCCCTGTGACATTTGGGAATGCTCTCAGTAGCGCGTCTACCAACGTGCGCTTGTACTCGCGCATCTTCCTATCACGCTCCAGTGTAGGAAGTAAGGTGGGCACATTGTCTTTGTACCGAGAATCCAGCAGGGTGGCAACCCAGTAGTCTGCACACGTTAAAATGTGGGCAACTCTGCTGTCGTTGCGCACGCACTGCAGCATGTAGTCGCTCATGTGTGCCAGGCTGCCCAGAGGTAAGGACAAGCTGTCCTCTGTGGGAGGCGTATCGTCATCGTCCTGTGTTTCCCCCCAGCCACGCACCAGTGATGGGCCCGAGCTAAGTTGGGTGCCACCCTGCTGTGAACATGCTTCATCCTCATCCTCCTTCACCTCGTCCTCCTCGTCCTCCAGTAGTGGGCCCTGTCTGGCCACATTTGTACCTGGCCTCTGGTGTTGCAAAAAACCTCCCTCTGAGTCACTTTGAAGAGACTGGCCTGAAAGTGCTAAAAATGACCCCTCTTCCTCCTCTTCCTCCTGGGCCACCTCCTCTTCCATCATCGCCCTAAGTGTTTTCTCAAGGAGACATAGAAGTGGTATTGTAACGCTGATAACGGCGTCATCGCCACTGGCCATGTTGGTGGAGTACTCGAAACAGAGCAACAGGGCACACAGGTCTCGTATGGAGGCCCAGTCATTGGTGGTGAAGTGGGTCTGATCCGCAGTGCGACTGACCCGTGCGTGCTGCAGCTGAAACTCCACTATGGCCTGCTGCTGCTCGCACAGTCTGTCCAGCATATGCAAGGTGGAGTTCCACCTGGTGGGCACGTCGCATATGAGGCGGTGAGCGGGAAGGCCGAAATTACGCTGTAGCGCAGACAGGCGAGCAGCGGCAGGGTGTGAACGCCGGAAGCGCGAACAGACGGCCCGCACTTTATGCAGCAGCTCTGACATGTCGGGGTAGTTGCGAATGAACTTCTGCAACACCAAATTCAGCACATGCGCCAGGCAAGGGATGTTCGTCAAACCGGCTAGTCCCAGAGCTGCAACGAGATTTCGCCCATTATCGCACACCACCAGGCCGGGCTTGAGGCTCACCGGCAGCAACCACTCGTCGGTCTGTTGTTCTATACCCTGCCACAACTCCTGTGCGGTGTGGGGCCTGTCCCCCAAACATATGAGTTTCAGAATGGCCTGCTGACGTTTACCCCGTGCTGTGCTGAAGTTGGTGGTGAAGGTGTGTGGCTGACTGGATGAGCAGGTGGAAGAAGAGGAGGAGGAAGCTGAGTAGGAGGAGGAGGAGACAGGAGGAAAAGAATGTTGCCCTGCGATCCTTGGCGGCGGAAGGACGTGCGCCAAATAGCTCTCCGCCTGGGGCCCAGCCGCCACTACATTTACCCAGTGTGCAGTTAGGGAGATATAGCGTCCCTGGCCGTGCTTACTGGTCCACGTATCCGTGGTTAGGTGGACCTTGCCACAGATGGCGTTGCGCAGTGCACACTTGATTTTATCGGACACTTGTTTGTGCATGGAAGGCACGGCTCTCTTAGAGAAGTAGTGGCGGCTGGGAACAACATACTGTGGGACAGCAAGTGACATGAGCTGTTTGAAGCTGTGTGTGTCCACCAGCCTAAATGACAGCATTTCATAGGCCAGTAGTTTAGAAATGCTGGCATTCAGGGCCAGGGATCGAGGGTGGCTAGGTGAGAATTTACGCTTTCTCTCAAATGTTTGTGAGATGGAGAGCTGAACGCTGCCGTGTGACATGGTTGAGATGCTTGGTGACGCAGGTGGTGGTGTTGGTGGTACATCCCATGTTTGCTGGGCGGCAGGTGCCAACGTTCCTCCAGAGGCGGAGGAAGAGGCCGAGGCGGCGGCAGCAGCTGCAGAAGAGGCCGAGGCGGCAGCAGCAGAAGATGAAGCAGGGGGAGCCTGAGTGACTTCCTTGTTTTTAAGGTGTTTACTCCACTGCAGTTCATGCTTTGCATGCAGGTGCCTGGTCATGCAGGTTGTGCTAAGGTTCAGAACGTTAATGCCTCGCTTCAGGCTCTGATGGCACAGCGTGCAAACCACTCAGGTCTTGTCGTCAGCACATTGTTTGAAGAAGTGCCATGCCAGGGAACTCCTTGAAGCTGCCTTTGTGGTGCTCGGTCCCAGATGGCGGCGGTCAGTAGCAGGCGGAGTCTCTTTGCGGCGGGTGTTCTGATTTTTCCCACTGCTCCCTCTTTTGCTACGCTGTTGGCTCGGTCTCACCACTGCCTCTTCCTCCGAACTGTGAAAGTCAGTGGCACGACCTTCATTCCATGTGGGGTCTAGGACCTCATCGTCCCCTGCATCGTCTTCCACCCAGTCTTGATCCCTGACCTCCTGTTCAGTCTGCACACTGCAGAAAGACGCAGCAGTTGGCACCTGTGTTTCGTCATCATCAGAGACGTGCTGAGGTGGTATTCCCATGTCCTCATCATCAGGAAAAATAAGTGGTTGTGCGTTAGTGCATTCTATCTCTTCCACCCCTGGGGAAGGGCTAAGTGGATGCCCTTGGGAAACCCTGGCAGCAGAGTCTTCAAACAGCATAAGAGACTGCTGCATAACTTGAGGCTCAGACAGTTTCCCTGATATGCATGGGGGTGATGTGACAGACCGATGGGCTTGGTTTTCATGCGCCATCTGTGCTCTTTCTGCAGAAGACTGGGTGGGAGATAATGTGAACGTGCTGGATCCACTGTCGGCCACCCAATTGACTAATGCCTGTACCTGCTCAGGCCTGTCCATACTTAGAACCAGTGGCGTCGCCAGGGGGGGGCCAGAGGGGGCCACGGCCCCCCCTACATCATGCTGTGCCCCCCCATGTGCCCCCCCAACTAAAATGACCCCCCCCCCCAAGTGAGCAGCCGCCGCCGGGCACAGGGAGATGAGCGCTTCCATTGCGTTCATCTCCATTGTAAACTGCCTGTGCCAGCGGAGGTGCAGGGGAGGGAGAGGCGTGTCCCTTCCCCTTCCTCTGATAGGCTGCAGGCAGGCACCGACGTGGAGGAGAGGCCCCGCCCCCTAATTACTCCTGTTTACCTTTCTAAAGCTAAAGGACCTTTGATGATGTCATCACAGGTCCTGTAAGGGAACTGCACAGTGTAAAGTGTAGTTCCCAGGTTAGAACAGTGCATCTGCCAGGACCTGTGATGACATCATCTTCAACATCACAGGTCCTGCAGAATTTAGCAAAGGAACTGCACCAAAAATGGTGTAGTTCCTAGGTTTCAAAGGTACATCTGCCAGAACCTGTGATGACATCATCACAGGTCCTTCAACCCCTAACAGCAAGTATTAAAAGTTCACAAGCAGCTCTGCATTGATCCATACAGACTGGAATGGAGAGGTAAGAGGAGGTCCTCCACTTTTCATCATTTACCTCCCCTCCATGCCCTGTTTTTACTCATTGCTCACTCATGTATACTACTTCAGACAGGTACAGTGACCACTACCTCATGTACCTCACAGTGACTATAATGTATAACTGACCACATATTTCTATAAACACTGCATCTACAGTATTATACCTTCTATGTGTCACATCAATACACTGCTCTGTATATATACAGTATATATATATATATATATATATATATAGATACACACACATACATGCACACACACTGCATATATTACACAGTATTATACATGCAATATGTACAGATATATAGTATATACCGCAGTGCACTGATATGTGAGGTACAAGGTATAATAGATGCTGTGTGTACAGATATCAGTACACTTCTGTATATACTATATATGTGAGGTACGAGGTATAATAGATGCAGTGTGTACAGATATATAGTATATACAGCGGTGTACTGATATCTGAGGTATGAGGTGTCAATACACTGCTGTATTTACTATATATACTATATATCTGTACACACTGCATCTATTATACCTCGTACCTCACATATTACACTACTGTATATACTGTATACACTGCATATATTATACCCCGTACCTCACATATCAGTACACTGCTGTATATACTATATACCTGTACACACTGCATCTATTATACCCTGTACCTCACATATCAGAACACTAGGGAATATACTATATACCTGTACACACTGCATCTATTATACCCTGTACCTCACATATCAGAACACTAGGGAATATACTATATACCTGTACACACTGCATCTATTATACCGCGTACCTCACATAACTGTACACTGCTGTATATAATATACATCTGCATCTATTATACCTCTTTTGTGTGCCAGGGCTGTTTTGTAATCCCATTCCGGCCCTGATGGCATAAATTATAAAACGCAGCAGCAAGAATAGTTCATGGAACAAAGGGAGGGGCTATAAAAGGGGAATGGGGGCCCAATTTAGATTCCTGCTATGGGGCCCAGTGATTTTTATGTACGCCCCTGGCTGCTGGCACTAGGCCGGCAGCCTATCAGAGGCCGGCGCAATGACGTCATCGTGCCGCCTGAGCCTTACATTACAGCGTGGGACACAGGAAGAGGCTGGGTCGGATGCGGGGGAATGAGGAAATTTTATTTTTTATTTTTTTTTCTTACCTCCTCCAGAAGAGGACTAAGCAACGGGGATTGCACATGGGGTATGTAATCGTACACGGAATAAAAAACAATATAAGTTTTTTACTATTTATATTGTAATGAATATGAAAATGGGAAAAAGACTTATATTTTTGTCTTGATATGCTGTATTTAAGAAAATTAATAAAGATTATATATAAAAAAAAATTATAGTATGTCTAATAAACTCAGTGTTGACAGTAACTGTGCATTTAGTAAAGTAGTCCCCACATTATGTTACTAAGCAGCAACAAAGGCTGGATCATAGTGACATTTATTACAAGATTTCATTGTATTAGACCTTTGTTTAATATTGTATTTTATTTTCAACTTGTAAACTAACATAACCATAGACTAGCTGACATTTAGTCTATTTATTTCAGAAAATGACTAAGAAACTAAACTGTCTACATTAAAATCTGACACTGATGATCATCTTGTAATTTTCTAACCCTCTATATTGTAAATATAGCTATAGGGATTGTCAAAGTGTGCACTTAGAATTCAATCATGGTTAGCCAACAAAGTGGCAATCTTTGAAATTACATTGTTTTGTGACATCTCACCTAGGTATGATTCCAAATGCCATAAGTCATTATCAAGTATAATAACATAAAGCAAAGCATCTTAACAATCAATACTGTAATAGTGTAACTCATCAAATCAGTAAGCTTTATTGATTCCATTCCTTACATCTTTGCCATAATAAAGGACCTAATCTTTCTTCACAATCACAAACAACGCTTTCAAGAAAACAAAAAAATGCTCTTTCTGATTCTTAGGAGAGTGAGAGCATGTTATTTATAGGGAAACCCGTTATGTGTGGTAAAGCCTCATCTTTCGCTTCAATGTCATTAGAATTTGGACCAAAACTGCTACAGATGTGCAGTAAACTGCTGTATTTGTAAGTGAACCTAGTAACAATTTAGAAAAAATATATTGCCGCTAGCAAAAAAAAAATGGATACATGAACATGATCTGGAATCCTTATATGCAGTAACTATGTTTAGTAACTATGTACTTTCTATCTGCCATATTATCTTTCTTTTCTGTCTACTGGCCAATACCAGAGCCTACATTTTCCTTTATCCTTTTCAAAGCTTTCTCCAAATTACTGTGAGATTTACTTTTTTTCTTTCTTTTTACAGGTAGTCCTGATAAAAAGGGGTCTTCCTATCTCGGACATGGACGGCGTATTGCTAGGATGATTATTGTCAGATAGGTGGTGGTCCCTTTGAGACCCGCTGTTATCTGCAAAATGGGGCCCCTGAAATTAAGGAGAGCACACTGCACATGCTTGCTCTCCATACACTGTTATGGAACTTCTGAAAATAGCTTGGATATTTTCGGTGCACTTGGTTATTTTCAGAAGTCCTATAGTGGTAAGTAGAGAACATGCTGTGCAGCAACCTCCACCTCTCCATTCACAACTATGGGACTGCTGGAAATAGCTGAACCAGCGAATGGCTATTTTTGAAACTCGCATAACGGTGAATGGAGAGGTGGCCACACATTGGCAGCAGGTCTCCCTTCACCTTGGGGGCCCCATTCTGGAGAAAGGAGCAAGTTTCTGAGCTACCGTAGGATCCTAGTGATATGCTAAAAGCTATAGTGCCTTAAAAAAGTATTCATGCGCCTTGAACTTTTGCACATTTTTTCACGTTTCACCCAAAAACGTAAATGCATTTTATTGAGATTTTATGTGACAGACCAACCCAAAGTAACACATATGTGGGAAGTAAATAGAAAATTATGCATGGTTTTCAAAAATGTTTAAGAAATAAAAATCTAGAAAGTGTGGCGTGCATTTGTATTCAGCCACCCTGAGTCAATAATTTGTAGGACCACTTTTAACTGCAATTACAGCGGCAAGTCTTTTGGAGTATGTCTCTACCAGCTTTGCACATCTAGAAGCTAAAATTTTTGCCCATTCTTCTTTGCAAAATAGCTCAAGCTCAGTCAGATTGGATGGAGAGCATCTGTGAACAGCAATTTTCAAGTCTTGCCACAGATTCTCAACCGGATTTAGGTCTGGCTTTTGACTGGGTCATTCTAACACATGAATATGTTTTAAGCTAAACCATTCCATTGTAGCTGTATGTTTAGGGTCGTTGTCCTGCTGGAAGGTGAACCTCCATCCCAGTCTTAGTGTCACACCGGTGACAGGTTTTAGAAGGTCTGAAAGATTATCTGCACATTAGTGATCTGACAGCCTCTTTTGGTTTTGGTTTCACTTTATCTGTGTGTTGCTTGTATGTCCACACCTCCTGTTCAGGTGTGGATCATGTGACCTTTACCTCTGCCTATTTAGTCTGACTTTACCCATCACTCCTTGCTCTGGATAGCTTCATTTGGTTTTTGGAAGAGCTGGAGTGTAGTTCTAGTTGAAGTCCTGTTCATCCATCATCCATCAGCCTCAGAAGTTAAGTGTTCCGCTTGTTGTATTTTGTATTCCCCCCCACCTTTGTTGTTTGCTAGGCCTCAGCGAGACGCTGGTTCCTTCACCAGGGAAGGAGCGGGTTGCCTCTGCCCTGTCATTACCATTAGGGCATCCGAGGGCCACCAGGGTTTTCTAGGTTCCTGTGTATGGGCATCTCTACCATCGGGAGGTGCCCATACGGATAGGAGTTAGGGCCAGGAGCAGGGTTTTATAGGTGGTGACCCTTTTCCTTCCCTAGCGGTGAGGCCTAGTGTCTTTTCCCTTCCTTCTTGTTGTCTTTTGGTGTTCTCCCCTACTACATCCATGACACTTAGATATTTTGCAGCCTCTACCAGGTTTTCCTCCAGGATTGCACTGTATTTAGCTCCATCCATATTCTCATCAACTCTGACCAGCTTCCCTGCTCATGCTAGAGAACAGCATCCCAATAGTATAATGCTGCCACCACCATGTTTCACGGTGGGGATGGTGTATTCTGTGCAGTGTTAGTTTTCCATCTCAGATAGCGTTTTGCATTTAGCCCAAAAAGTTAAATGTTGGTCTCATCTGACCAGAGCACCTTCTTCCACATATTTGCTGTGCCACCTATATGGCTTGTGGCAAACTGCAAATGGGATTTCTTATGGATTGCTTTTAGTGTTGAGCAAATCAAAGTTGACATGGTGAAAGTCGATACGAGTTTCAGAAAAATTAGATTCGTCACAATCCCGAATTTTTGGTGGAAAATGTCTGTATGTTGGTAAGTAAATGGCTCAGTGATAGAAAACAGAGGGTGGTTATTAACGGTACGCACTCAGATTGGGTCACTGTCACTAGTGGAGTACTTCAGGGGTCAGTATTGGGCCCTATTCTCCCCAATATATTTATCAATGATCTTGTAGAAGGCTTGCACAGTAAAATATCCATTTTTGCAGATGACACTAAACTGTGTAAAGTAATTAACACAGAAGAGGACAGTCTACTGCTACAGATGGATCTGGATAAATTGGATGCTTGGGCATAGAAGTGGCAGATAAGGTTCAACACTGACAAATGTAAGGTTATGCACATGGGAAGGAAAAATACATGTCACCAGTACATACTAAATGGTAAAACACTGGGTAACACTGACATGGAAAAGGACCTAGGAATTTTAGTGAATAGCAAACTAAGCTGTAGAAACCAGTGTCAGGCAGCTGCTGCCAAGGTCAATAAGATAATGGGGCACATAAAAATGGGCACAGATGCCCGCAATGAGAACATAGTCTTTATAATATAAAGCACTTCAGTCACCTGTAGCAATTACAAGTCCACACCAGGAGCTCTGCTAACCCAGCACTAACAGTCTTTCAAACTTGCAGACTTGTGTGTTCTTTTTACCTCATTGTGCCAATATTGTATGTGAGTGAGCAATAAAAGTCATACTCACACTCGCTGGTACAAAACCTTTAGTTTCTTTTATTGCTTTACTTCATTCCAATATAAAATGGTACATCATGAGGGAGGCTGAGACAGACATCGTTCAAACCTCTTCCCCTCCACGCGACGTTTACGGAGAACACACCATTTTACTCATGCGTCACGTGGAGGGGAGGAGGTGAGAACATAGTCTTGCCACTTTGTAAATCACTAGTCAGACCACACATGGAGTACTGTGTACAGTTGTGGGCTCCTGTGAACAAGGCAGACATAGCAGAGCTGGAGTGGGTGCATAGGTGGGCAACTAAAGTAATAACTGGAATGTTTGGACTACATTACCCAGAAAGATTATCAAAATTAGGGTTATTCGTTTTAGAAAAAAGTCGACTAAGGGGAGATCTAGTAACTATGTATAAATATATCAGGGGTTAGTACAGAGATCTTTCCCATCTTCTATTCATCCCCAGGACTGTGACTTTATGAGGGGACATTCACTGTGTCTGGCGGAAAGAAGGTTTCCACACAAACATAGAAGAGGATTGTTTACAATAAGAGCAGTGAGACTATGGAACTCTCTGCCTGAGGAGGTGGTGATGGTGAGTTCACTAAAAGGGTTCAAGAGGGGCCTGGATGTATTTCTGGAGTGTAATAATATTACAGGCTATAGCTACTAGAGATGGGTCATTGATCCAGAGAGTTATTCAGATTGCATAACTAGAGTTGGGACAGATTTTTTTTCCCCTAAAGTGGGAAACATTGGCTTCTACCTCAGTTTTTTTTTTCTGCCTTCCCCTAGATCAACTTGCAGGATAACAGGCTGAACTAGATGGACAGATGTCTTTTTTCAGCCTTATAAACTATATTACTATAATTTTTTTTTAAAAATGTAATGGCTGCTGCACATGCAGTGGCGTACATAGAGAATTAAGGGCCCCATAATGAGGATCAAACCCTTTTCAATGACCCTTGGGCCATTTTTCCACTGCTTCATTTGCTAAAAGTTGCTCCTTTAGAGGGTAGAGTCCTGACCAAGTTTTCACCTCCAGTAGAAGAGGAGATAATCCTAACTAATACTGGGCCCCCTCTTGCCCTAAGCCACATAGCAGTCGCATGGTCTGCCGCTATGGTAGTTACATCCCTGTGCACATGTTACAAAGTGAAAGTAAGAAGCCCGCAAATGAGGGATCACCCGTAATGCCGTGCAGCCAGTCAATCAGAAGATAGCCAGCCCTATAGAAAGCCTCATCCTGCTTGGTCGCACCATTTTACTGTGAATTTAGTGCAGGGAGAGATGTGACAGGTGCTAGGGATAGTGATTAAGAAAGATTTTACTTGTAAAATTTTAGTTTGGAACAATTCAGGGACAACAGAGTCAGTGGTCCTCCAGCATACCACCTATACAGAGTATGGCGGTGTCATGCTGTTCTGCACCTGGTTTGCTCAGGCGAACTGAATCACACCAACGATGAACTGCTACGCATGCTTCAAGAAAAAATCTAATCTTTGCTATCTCCTCACCAACTGAAGATCAGAACCATGGTCACCGATAACGGGAAGAACATTAAATCAGTGCTGCATCAAGGAGGGCTGACCCATGCTTCCTGCATGGCTTATGTCTTTAATCTAGTTGTAAAGCAGTTCCTGAAGTCTTCCACCCAAATGCAAGACATCTTGAAAATAGCAATTAATGAAATGTAGAGGGTGGTTCCTCAGGGGAAAAAGTGGTGTTGTGGCACCTAACCCCAATACTGCTCGGCAGTCTAAGCTATGTGAAACCAAAGGGGGCAGCAATGTGTTAATACTAGAGTTGAGCGAACCTGAACTGTAAAGTTAGTGTTCGTACTGAACTTTAGGTTTTTCGGCACCCGGACCCGAACATTTACGTAAAAGTTCGGGTTCAGTGTTCGGCTCTTTCTTGGCGCTTTTTGAAAGGCTGCACAGCAGCCAATCAACAAGCGTCATACTACTTGCCCCCGAAAGGCCATCACAGCCATGCCTACTATTGGCATGGCTGTGATTGGCCAACTGCAGTATGTGACCCAGCCTCTATTTAAGCTGGAGTCACGTAGCGCCACCCGTCACTCTGCTCGGATTAGTGTAGGGAGAGGCTGCAGCTGCTGTGAGGGAGAGATCAGGGAGAAATCTTATCAAGGACTGCTTTTTTTACTCAGCGATCTACAGCAAATGTGTTTTGTGGGTGCAGTGCACAATTTTTTTAAGCCTGCCCTGAGCCAACTACTGCTGAAAACGAACTTTTTTTTACTTCAGTTTGTCAATATCAATACATAATCGGCAGCCATTTTATGCTGTATACAAGTCTAGAAATACAGCTTTTTGCTTACTGGGGTTAAAAAAAAAACTTTTTTTCATATAGTGCACATCTAGGATTAGACGTGCATAAGTGAGTGTCACATTTAGGCCAGAAATACATCTTTTTGCTTACTGGGGTGAAAAAAAACTCTAATATACTGCACATCTAGGATTAGACGTGCATAAGTGAGTGTCACATTTAGGCCAGAAATACGGCTTTTTGGTTACTGCGGTGAAAAAACCCTCTGATATACTGCACATCTGGGATTAGACGTGCATAAGTTACTGTGAAATTTAGGCCACAAATAGCGCTGTCGTATAGAGTTTAAAAAAAAAAATTTGAGTGCAATACCCTACATCAGGGTTTTTATTGGCGGTTAATTATTTTTAACAGACTTAACCACTTTTTACTTTGCTTTGTGAACGCTAACTATGAGGCAAACAGCTAATAAGGGACGCGATCGTGGTGGTGGTGTTGGTGGAGCCTCTGGTGCAGGGAGAGGACGTGGCCGTTCTGCCACAGCTACACATCCTACTGAAACTACTACCTCAGGTCCCAGTAGCCGCCTGAATCTACAGCGATATTTGGTCGGGCCTAATGCAGTTCTAAGGATGGTAAGGCCTGAGCAAGTACAGGCACTAGTCAATTGGGTGGCCGACAGTGGATCCAGCAAGTTCACATTATCTCCCACCCAGTCTTCTGCAGAAAGCGCACAGATGGCGCCTGAAACCCATGGCCATCAGTCTGTCACATCACCCCCTTGCATATCGGGGAACTTGTCTGAGCCTCAAGTCATGCAGCAGTCTCTTATGCTGTTTGAAGACTCTGCTGGCAGGGTTTCCCAAGGGCATCCACCTAGCCCTTCCCCAGGGGTGGAAGACATAGAATGCACTGACGCACAACCACTTATGTTTCCTGATGAGGACATGGGAATACCCCCTCAGCACGTCTCTGATGATGACGAAACAAAGGTGCCAACTGCTGAGTCTTTCTGCAGTGTGCAGACCGAAAAGGAGGTCACGGAGGAAGACTGGGTGGAAGACGATGCAGGGGACGATGAGGCCCTAGACCCCACATGGAATGAAGGTCGTGCCACTGACTTTCAGAGTTCGGAGGAAGAGGCAGTGGTGAGACCGAGCCAACAGCGTAGCAAAAGCGGGAGCAGGGTGCAAAAGCAGAGCAGCCGTCGCCCAAAAAGTTTGCTTGCTACTGGCCACCGTCAACAGGGACCGAGCACACCAAAGGCAGCTTCAAGGAGTTTCCTGGCATGGCACTTCTTCACACAATGTGCTGACGACAAGACCCGAGTGGTTTGCACTCTGTGCCATCAGAGCCTGAAGCGAGGAATTAACGTTCTGAACCTTAGCACAACCTGCATGACCAGGCATCTACATGCGAGACACGGGCTGCAGTGGAGTAAGCACCTTCAAAACCAAGAAAGGGCTCAGGCCCCTCCTGCTCCCTCTTCTGCTGCTGCCTCTGCCGTCTCTGGAGGAACGTTGGCACCTGCCGCCCAGCAAACAGAGGATGTGCTACCAACAACACCACCTCCGTCACCAAGCATCTCCACCATGTCACACGGAAGCGTTCAGCTCTCCATCTCACAAACCTTTGAGAGAAAGCGTAAATTATCACCTAGCCACCCTCGATCCCTGGCCCTGAATGCCAGCATTTCTAAACTACTGGCCTTTGAAATGCTGTCATTCAGGCTGGTGGAGACAGACAGCTTCAAACAGCTCATGTCGCTTGCTGTCCCACAGTACGTCGTTCCCAGCCACCACTACTTCTCCAGGAGAGCCGTGCCCTCCCTGCACAACCAAGTATCGGATAAAATCAAGTGTGCACTGCGCAACGCCATCTGTGGCAAGGTCAATCTAACCACAGATACGTGGACCAGTAAGCACGGCCAGGGACGCTATATCTCCCTAACTGAACACTGGGTAAATGCAGTGGCGGCTGGGCCCCAGGCGGAAAGCTGTTTGGCGCACGTCCTTCCGCCGCCAAGGATCGCAGGGCATCATTCTTTGCCTCCTCAGCTTCCTCCTCCTCCTCTACCACCTCCTCATCCAGTCAGCGACAGACCTTCACCACCAACTTCAGCACAGCCCGGGGTAAACGTCAGCAGGCCGTTCTGAAACTGATGTGTTTGGGGGACAGGCCCCACACCGCGCAGGAGTTGTGGCGGGGTATAGAACAACAGACCGACGAGTGGTTGCTGCCAGTGAGCCTCAAGCCTGGCCTGGTGGTGTGCGATAATGGGCGAAATCTCATTGCAGCTCTGGGACTAGCCGGTTTGACGCACATCCCTTGCCTGGCGCATGTGCTGAATTTGGTGGTGCAGAAATTCATTCACAACTACCCCGATATGTCAGAGCTGCTGCGTAAAGTGCGGGCCGTCTGTGTGCGCTTCCGGCGTTTTCATCCTGCCGCCGCTCGGCTGTCTGCTCTCCAGCGTAACTTCGGCCTTCCCGCTCACCGCCTCATATGCGACGTGCCCACCAGGTGGAACTCCACCTTGCACATGCTGGAGAGACTGTGCGAGCAGCAGCAGGCCATAGTGGAGTTTCCGCTGCAGCACGCACGGGTGAGTTGCACTGCGGAACAGCACCACTTCAGCACCAATGACTGGGCCTCCATGCGAGACCTGTGTGCCCTGTTTTGAGTTCTCCGCCAACATGGCCAGTGGCGATGACGTCATTATCAGCGTTACAATACCACTTCTATGTCTCCTTGAGGAAGAGGATGTAGCCCAGGACGAGGAGGAGGAAGTGGGGTCATCTGTCACGGATGATGTTGCAGATAGCTGGAAGTTATGGGTAAACATCCGACTGGCTTGATCCCAAACTAAGGAGCATAAAGGTGACCCCTATAAAACCCTAAGAGCTCACCCTGACTGCTAAGCACATACAAGGGTCTCAGAGGTAGACCATTGCATGCCCTCATACCTAGACTCTGTGACACCTGAAAACCCTATAATAGTGAGGGGACACGACCACCGGCTCCCTGCACTTAATACGGAGGGAGTCAGGTTCACCTAGAATCAAGCCAGCAAGGAAACACAATACATGAAAGTACTTATCTGAACAAGCAGTAACAGAAGTCTCCAGCAGTGAAGACTTCAATCCAGGAAGTAGTATAAACCGCAAAGTGAGGCAGTATGGGAGGGAATATAAAGGGTGGTAATTAGTGTAAATAGGGAACAGCTGGGAGAAGGAAAGGAGATGACAAAGTGAAACCAAAACAAAGAACATCATGCAAGAGGTATAGAAGAACGTCTGCCAGACCTTCTCAGAGAGCTGGCGGTGACATCATCTCTAACACTTTCAGGCCAGTCTTTTAGAAGTGGCTCAGAAAGAGGATTTTTGCAACAGCAGAGGCCAGGTACAAATTTGGCCAGCCAGGGCCCACTACTGGATGACGAGGAGGATGATGAGGAGAAGGATGGGGATGAAGCATGTTCACAGCGGGGTGGAATCCAACGCAGCTCGGGCCCATCACTGGTGCGTGGCTGGGGGGATACAGAGGACGCAGACGATACATCTCCCACAGAGGACAGCTTGTCCTTACCTCTGGGCAGCCTGGCACACATGAGCGACTACATGCTGCAGTGCCTGCGCAATGACAGCAGAGTTGCCCACATTTTAACGTGTGCTGACTACTGGGTGGCCACCCTGCTGGATCCCCGTTACAAAGACAATGTGCCGTCCTTAATTCCCTCACTGGAGCGTGATCGGAAGATGCGCGACTATAGGCGATGGCAGGGCCAGCACCTCAGAAGGCAGGGTTAGCATGGCTTACATGTGGAAAAGCTTTGTCACCTCGCCGCAACAACCGGCCCTAACTGCTGATATGGAGCGTGTTAGCAGGAGGCAGCATTTGAACAACATGGTGGAACAGTACCTGTGCACACGCCTACACGTACTGACTGATGGTTCTGCCCCATTCAAGCTTGCCCTGTATGCCTTGGAGGTGCTGGCCTGCCCTGCAGCCAGTGTACTCTCTGAACGTGTATTTAGCACGGCAGGAGGCATCATTACAGACAGACGCAGCCGCCTGTCCACAGCCAACGCGGACAAGCTCACGTTCATTAAAATGAACCAGGCTTGGATCCCTCAGGACTTGTCTGTACCTTGTGCAGAATAGACACTTCTAACAGCCTCAACCATCCATCCTTGTACTCAAGTGCACTTATTCCTTTTTTTTTATATTTTTTTATATGTCCCAATATTTTGGGGTATACCCCTATGTAAAAATGCTAAATAACACACATCTGTAAAATACAACACATCTGTGTTGGCTACCTATTCCTCCTTCAACGCCGTTTCCACCTAGACCGCCACGTGAGCCTACACGGCCACATCCATCCATTCACCGCCTCCTCAACCTCTTCCTCCTACATCATTCCAGATTTTTTTTAAGGTCTTTTATGTTTTTTTTTATTCATTTCCCTATCCACATTTGTTTGCAGAGCATTTGCCATGCTCTTAAGCACATTTTGCTGCCTTTTGCAGCCCTCTAGCTCTTTCCATTACATTTTTACAGCCATTTTAGTGCTCAAAAGTTCGGGTCCCCATTGACTTCAATGGGGTTCAGGTTCGGGGTCAAGTTCAGGTCCCGAACCCGAATATTTTTTTCAAGTTCTGCCGAACCAGAACATCTAGGTGTCCGCTCAACTCTAGTTAATACCAAACTTTTAATATCAATGAAGATCCCTTAAATGGGAATGTGGACCTCTTACGGACATACAACACAGACAAACGACAGAGGTTGTATGTCCATAAGGGGTCCACGTTCCCGTTTTAGGGATCTTAATTGATAATATTAAAAGTTTGGTTTTAACACGTTGCTGCACCCTTTGGTTTCACACATCTTGAAAATAGCCAGGAAACTGTGCATGCACTTCAGCCACTCTTACTGCATAACACCTTACTGTAAAACATGCCCTCTGTAACGGATCTCCTGGCACCCCGACCGGGTAACTCCGTCGAATGATGCTCCTAGTGCTTCCCGAGGACTTCAAGCACTCCACTTGACACCATAAGCGCTGCAGACCCCACGAACCGCCAAAGCTTGGTTGAGGTCTCACCGTCTCCTAGCCACCCTGGACCTACGACCAGGCTCCAGTGGGTGAACCTCTCCTAAATCCAGAGAGCAGGAACAGCTCTTACAAGAGCTAGGAGTTATAGCCAGGGGAGTATACAGCGTATAGCAATCCCCATACACATGAGATGAGGCTCTATGTTGAATGTAAAACAGGAACTCTTATTGAACACACAAGCATTGACTTATACACATTTTCCAACAAGGTTACCACCCCCGTGGACCTGGTTGGGAACTGAGGACATGACCTAGCAGCCAATCCTTTACAGCTTTACTGTTTAAACCCTCCGATACAAAATCCTCCCCTCTGCCTGTGATACAATTACCTTACACAATGGGTTGATGTAATTATCACAGGCAGGAGAATACATAGTTTTAAACAATGTCTTCTGTCCTGGAGACAACCGAGGAGTAATTCAATTATCTCTCAGGACAAAGGGAAATCGCCAATACACACGGGGGGACAATAGGACAGACCTCACTATTCAAATATGCAATGTCCCAACCATTACAGTAAATATTGACATTTAACATATCCCCAGATGGCTTGGATCTGAGCACTCAATATATCCAAACAGCGCTCAGATGCCACAAACACAGTCAAATCGCCATGGGGTTTAAGTTAAGCATGGGCTGATGAGAGGGCCCATAATCCTGGGACAAGAGGCTGGCAACCAGGCTTCTCCAGCACCCAGTGGAGAGGTTGGTTTCGCCACACCTTCCTTAAGCTGCAAAGGCAGAATAGTGTACCCCAAGATCACCTTATATGCGACGTTTCCATGCTTTGGAACTCCACCCTCCACGTGTTGGACCGACTATATGTAAGAAGAAGGCCGTGAACGATTTCTTGATGATGCAGGCAGACAGGACTACTCCCCTGTGCGACTTTCACATTTGCCAGTGGCAGCTCATGCGTGACACCTGCCATTTGCTCAGACCCTTTGAGGAGGACAATTTGTCAGGACTACAGGATGAAAAATGTCATTTCACTTCTTCACGTCCTGGAGCAGATGCTGGTAAATCTGGGTGGCCAGGGGACAGAATACGTGGCACTTATATCTCATGGCCACTTGAGCCCTGTGAAGGCGGAACTGGAGGAGGAAGAGGAGGACATTCACGAACAAGCAATGTATACAAAAACGGGTGGTTTATCTGTACAAGTGACAGGAGAGGAGCAACAGGAGCAGGAGTAGCATCAGGAGCTGGAGAGCGATGGGGAAGACAAGGCAGATGACCCAGACACACCGTGGCAGTATGCAGTGGAGATGGAGGCAGATAGTCCCTCCGAGTCCTTTGCCCAAATGGCCAGATGCATGCTGAGTTGCTTATGTAGTGACAACCGTATTATCACCATTCTGCAGAGGGATAACTATTGGCTCTCCACCATAGAAAAAACATAGAAAACATAGAAGGTGTCGGCAGATAAGAACCATTTGGCCCACCTAGTCTGCCCAATATACTGAATACTATGAATAGCCCCTGGCCCTATCTTATATGAAGGATGGCCTTATGCCTATCCCATCCTTCACTGTATTTGCAGCTACCACTTCTGCAGTATGGCTATTCCATGCATCTACTACTCTCAGTAAAGTAATACTTCCTGATATTACTTTTATACCTTTGCCCCTCTAATTTAAAACTATGTCCTCTTGTAGCAGTTTTTCTTCTTTTAAATATTCTCTCCTCTTTTACCTTGTTAATTCCCTTTATGTATTTAAAAGTTTCTGTCATATCCCCTCTATCTCGTCTTTCTTCCAAGCTATAAATGTTAAGGTCCTTTAATATTTCCTGGTAAGTTTTATCCTGCAATCCATGTACTAGTTTAGTAGCTCTTCTCTGAACTCACTCTAAAGTATCAATATCCTTCTGGAGATATGGTCTCTTGTACTGCACACAATACTCCAAATGAGGCCTCACTAGTGCTCTGTAGAGCGGCATGAGCACCTCCCTCTTTCTACTGTTAATGCCTCTCCCTATACACCCAATCATTCTGCTAGCATTTCCTGCTGCTCTATGACATTGTCTGTCTACCTTTAAGTCTTCGGAAATAATGACCCCTAAATCCCTTTCCTCAGATACTGAGGTTAGGACTGTATCACTGATTTTATATACTACTCTTCGGTTTTTACGCCCCAGGTTCATTATCTTGCACTTATCAACATTAAATTTTAGTTGTCAGATTTTTGACCATTCCTCTAGTTTTCCTAAATCCGTTTCCATTTGGTGTATCCCTTCAGGAACATCAACCCTGTTACAAATCTTTGTGTCATCAGCAAAAAGACACACCTTTCCATCAAGGCCTTCTGCAATTTTGCTTATAAAGATATTAAACAATATGGATCCCAGAACAGATCCCTGAGGTACCTTACTGGTAACAAGACCATGGTCGGAATATACTCCATTGACTACAACCCTCTGTTGTCTGTTCCTCAGCCACTGCCTAATCCATTAAAAAATATGGGAGTCCAAACACAAAGACTGCAATTTATTGATAAGCCTTCTATGTGGGACAGTATCAAAAGCCTTACTAAAGTCTAGATAAGCGATGTCTACTGCACCTCCGCCATCTATTATTTTAGTTACCCAATCAAAAAAATTAATAAGATTAGTTTGACATGATCTACCTGAAGTAAACCCATGCTGTTTTTCATCTGGTAACAGCAGGAACAGAACAGACAGCAGCAGGGAAATGGTAACGCTGTAGTATAAGGCATACACATAGCTGGGCATAACTCAGCAATAACAGAACAGACAGCAGCAGCAGGGAAATCATAACGCTGTTGGATAAGGCCGACACATAACTTATCAAGATCAGGACAGACAGCAGCAGCAGGTTAAGGTAGCGGTGGAGTATTAGACCTACACATAATCAGCATGATAGGGAGAGACAGCAGCATCAGAAGGTACATGGTAATGGTCAAGTATAAGGCCTACACATAGCTTGGCCTAACTCAGCAGGAACAGACAGCAGCAGGTACTTTGCTTGCAGCAGGAATGTATTCCCAGGAATGGGCCCCCACCAGACCAGCGCAACACCAAAAATAAACGTAGACACCTCTGACAGCAGCAGGTTCTTTGTTTGCAGCAGGAATGTGTTCCCAGGAATGGGCCCCCACCAGACCTGGGCAACACCAAAAATAAACGTAGACACCTCTGACAGCAGCAGTTTTCTCGTCTAGAGCAGGAATGTGCTCCCATACATACAAAATGCAATATTTTCCTTTGACAAAATTGTTTATCGATTGAATTTTAACTTTGTACAGCCCACAATAAATTAGTACGACATTAGCTTCACACGCTGCCCGCACCGGTCTGCTCTCAGCTTCCATATCGGGAACATCGAGTCTGGAGAACAACACTGCGGTAACCCAGCCTTGCGCACCGTGTACTGAATTCTCCAAGACAGAGGGAAGCAGGACTGGCATGGTTTAGCAGCGGTTCTGTTATCCTCCTTTTGTCTGTGAAAAGGCATAATTACCGCGGATCGCACAACCCATACATGATCAGCGCCATACACACGCTGTGCTCCAGCCATCGGCTGCACCCAGCCATCCTCTGCCTGACAGAGCACAGAAGCCAGTGAGGAACCAGCTTGCCTCAACCCGGGTGTGGAAGGTTTCCCGTCTCTGCCGCCGGGATCAGTTCCCATCCCCTTGGTGATGGCACTGTCATGGTCCCCTGCTGCTGGCGGGGTCCTCGACGGCTGCCTCCATTGTGCAGCCCGAATCATTGATCGCAGGTCATACTGCTGAATAAGCCTTTAGCTGCGAGGCATAGCTACACACAGTAGAGATTCATATTCCTTTATGTTCATGAAAAACGTACAGTAATCCGGTCCTATAAAATGCAGATGTGTGGAGGGGGAGAATAATTCAGCGCTTCCAGGGAGAGATGGGATATATATATATAGTAAGGGATCGCCTCTTATTCGGGGGTCATTCTCACAATGATCTTCATCGACCACAGGGTTAGGGGCCAAACATTGCTTTTATTTGGCACCTCAGCAAAACCAAAACAAATACTACAAATAAAACACCTGCCCGGCTGGGCTCTAAATAAACATGAGGACTCCCTACCTCACTGAAAGCCCCGTTCACACACGGGAAGAACATGCTGCTTTTCCCAGCCTAACAATCCAGCACTTCCAGACTGTAACAAAGTCCAGTACCTTTTGGGGGATTGTGGCCCAGAAGTCCTCCTGACTCTGGCCTAGCGACCGTCGATTCCAAGACCTCGCGGAGTCCACCAAAGTTCAGGCTAACACCTAGCCCCATGGCCACTCAGCCAGCTTGGCTGAGCCCACCTGTACAGAGCCTCTGCTTCACACAGACTCTTCCTCCTCCTAACAGTCTGGACTGGGCTTTTATCCCAGACTGACTGTTCCACCTGGTGCGGCCTCTGACCTGCGGATTGATAGCGAAGAAATGGAAAATCCTGCCATATCTCTCCCCCTAGCAACCGTGAGGCCTGTCACTGCCTCACATATCCCCCCCCTTTGTTCAAGCCCGTAGGGGTGAACACTAGCACCAAACACAGATGCTTGTGAGAGGGCATCTACCTGGCCTACAGTCTTCCCTTTATTCTGCCAGACCCAGGACAACAGCTCTTGGTTTGTCACGAGCACGAGTTTATTATGGAGTAGATCATATCTATGGGACTTTCTTCCCCATCTCATGAGCAGGTACTCTCTTTCACGAGCGAGGATGTTACACCTTCGCACCCGTGGCCTCTCTCTTTTCTTTCTTTTTCTCTCCACATTTGGCCTTCGGCCTCTGGAACTTCTCTCAGAAGATGTTTTTATATGATCGGCAAGCTCTCTTTTTTGATTCTCGGGCTTCTGTACATGCTCCTCATGTCCTTTCTTGGACTGCTGCAACTCTTGACTGAACGGTTCCAGTTCATGGTTGTGTCTCGACCCTTTCTCCTTCAGCAGAGCAGGCTTGTCCCCGCACGTTTTTTTAAAATGCCTCCGATGCACATCTTCCATCTTCCCAGCAGCAGTTTCAGAGACCTCTGCTTCTTTAGTGGCTTTTTCCACATCATTAACCACTCCTTCGGTCTCTGCAGCACCTGAGGACTTTACGTCCCTAACACCTCGGCCTTAACTTCTTTAGCCTTTGTTTCCTTGGACCCGGCATCATATACTTGCCCTTTTAAGTCCTTCTCCTCTTTCTCCAGAGGCTCACCCAGGACACTGTTCTCCTTTTGGGAGGAATTCGGGAGAGCCAGCCCACAGTAGTAGACAGGATCTGCATACTGGTCGTCCATCTTGGAAGACCTTGTAGGTGGAGAGGACATATTTTGCGACCTGGTCCTGGTTACACACTGTCATGAGACTCTTGGCCTCTGCATCCACATCAGCCCCATCAACGGGTTCAGCAGAAAGACCTTCCATCTTCTCTGCCTCGGGCGGTACTACATCGCCATCATCTCCAGACCGCCTCCTAACAGGCTCTGGCTTAGACCTCTTGACATCCTTCAGAGGACTCTCCTCTTCAGGATTCTCATTTTCCACCTGCTGCTCGAGAGCACGCTTAGACTTCTCCAACTCAGACGTTCTTCCCGACGTCATCTTTTGAGCTCATGAAATCTTTCATCTCTGCTCTGAGTTGCCTGTTCAGCCTCTCAAATTCATCTCGCTCCTCAAGTACTTCAAGAGCTCTGGCCAAGGAGAGGGCCTTGGTCACCTTTTCTCGAGCATCAGTCTCCGCTTGGTCACGTTCTTCGGCATATCTGGCCGAGGTGGTTTTCTCTTCAGCCAGGAGCTTGTCCAACATCTTCTGTTTCTTCTCCAATTTAGACACAATTTGTTTCTGGTGGTCCAGGTCTACCATCCGATCACGCAACTCTTGATCAAGTTGAGCCATCCTGGCTTCCAAATGTCTTTTCTCCTCCAAGAGAGCAGATGTTTCTGAGGCGCTGTTTAGAACCTCATCAGCCAGCTCATCTTTTTCCTGCTCTTCATGAAGTCTGGATCGCTCAGAAGCTGCAAGTTCCTCTTGAAGTTGGAGAATTTCAGCTTCTATTAGTGACTCTAGTTCCTTCAGTTCATTCATCTCTTTCTGTGACTCCTCTGGAGATTCCGGCAGTTGCTCTGCGAGAACCGCTAGCCCCATCTCTATTGTATCTAGGGACTGTGCAGAGCGAGTGAAAACATCTTCAAGTTTGTAGCTGTACTGTCCTGTCAGGTCATCTACAACTGTCTGGATATGAGTTTCAGACACGAGGCTGTCACCTGACTGAACTCTCGTCTCATCAGATATAACTGGTCGCTACTAGTAACCACTTTAGTTTTGCTGAGTCTTGACATGGTAACCTCACTCTCGGAGTTGCTAACTGTCACGGCACATACGCCACTTATACTGCTCGTTTCATTATTAACCCTGACCTCTAGGGGCACCCATGAGTCAATCCCCACCTGGGACATTTTATTAATCATAGAAACCTGTGGAGACTGCACATCCACCTCTGGTACGTGTGGTACACCCTCTAGCCCCATCACATTGTCTACAATGGGGTCTCCTAGCGGTGTTTCTTCAACATTTATCAACACTTTTATATCAGACACATGTTTACCAACAGGGGGAGCTTTTTCCCCAATCACAGCCTGCAAAGGAAAAGGCATGTCATTATTATCACATATTTCACATGACATCACATTTCCATTATGAATTTTGGCAAACATGGTACCATCACTTTGCACCTTATCTGCACCCTTGTTCTCAATGTGCAGCTCCTTCACATTATCATTTAAAGGGACAGGTACAGGTTCTGCAGGAGTATTGTCACTCTCTGCAGAAGTGTCTCCATTACTTAAAACCTCCAAGCTTAAGGGGAAATTACGGCCCACCATTCCCTCATGTATGAGCGTATTTGTAACATCAGGTTCACAAGTCCCAGTTCTCACCGGAGACTCTCCCTCAGTGAGAACCACCTGATAGTCTGCATTATTCACATAATTGTCCCGAACATGTAACACTCTATCAGTCTCTGGGGCGGCCATCATGCTACCTCTTACCTGGTCTAGCATGGGATCTCTGACTTTCACCACCCCAAATCTAGCTTTGATCACAGGCTCTTTGGGGCGACCCAGAAACCTTCTCCCCTGCAGGTTCCTGCGAGGAAGTAACCGAAACAGGCTTACCCGCCTGTTCAGACACTGCAAGTTTTTCGCCTCAGTGATTTTTTTGTCACTGACCCAGCCGGTTTCCACTGCGGCCGGCTCACGGTCACTGGATCTGCAACCCAACTATTAACAGGAACAGTCTTACCGCCTGATGTCGTGGATTCGGGAGACGACAATATTCCCAGGACATCTCTACCAAGATCACCAGCCTTCTCTTGGTTCCTGGTATTCCGAACACCGGCAGACTCCTTACTGCAAACGTTGCCACTGGAAACAGCATGGCCTGGAGTACCGACTTTTCCTGGACGGTAACTCCAGCCGCACTTTTTAGGACATTGCGCACACGTGCAGGAAACATAGGATCTCCTGAGAGCCGCACCGCTCTCCACCTCCTTTTCTTCCCGATGGTTGCCCTTGGCAACGGCACACATCTTTTCATCTGGAACTCCAGCCGCACAACTCAAAGCCTTTTTTCCGCGCCATAGCTGCCAGAAGAACGGAAAGTCTTTGCCAAGCACAAACTCCACTTCCAGGGTCTCACATTTTAAGAGTAGAGATGTCCCGAACTATTCGCCGGCGAACAGTTCCCGGTGAACATAGCTTGTTCGCGTTCGCCTCAGCGGGCGAACATATGCGATGTTCGGTCCGCCTCCTATTTGTCATCATTGAGTAAGCTTTGACCCTGTACCTCACAGTCAGCAGACACATTCCAGCCAATCAGCATCATACCCTCCCTCCCACCTCCTGGACAGCATCCATTTTAGATTCATTCGGAAGCTGCAGTCTTAGTGAGAGGAGGGACAGTGTAGCTGCTGCTGATTTAATAGGGAAATCGATAGCTAGGCTAGTGTATTCAGTGTCCACTACAGTCCTGAAAGACTCATCTGATCTCTGCTGTAAGGACAGCACCCCAAAAAGCCCTTTTTAGGGCTAGTACATCAGTCTGTTTTTTTTTTGTCCTGTGTAATCGAATTGCAGTTGCCTGTTAGCGTGTGTGTCAGGCTCACAGCGTGTACTGTGCCCACTTGCCCAGTGCCACCACTCATATCTGGTGTCACAGTAGCTTGCATTTAAAAAAATATATAACTTTTTTGACTGTGAAATAATAGCAGTCAGTTGCCTGCACGTGTGTGTGTGTGTGTGTTTCGGGCTCTGCAAGTGCATAGTGTCACCAGCGCAACTCAAATCTTGTGTCACAGTAGATTACATAAAATAAAATAAATAAAAATTTTGACTGTAATAGATTGAATAGCAGTTAGTTGTCTGCAAGCGTGTGTGTCAGGCCTACAGCGTCTACTCTGCCAACTTCTGCCAGTGCACAGTGCCACTCATGTCTGGTGTCACAGTAGCTTGCACGCATAGTACAACTAAACTAATCAAAAAAAAATGACAGGCAGAGGTAGGCCACCCCGCACGGGCCGTTATGGTTGTGGTGCTGTGATTCCCTTTGGCCCTAGAATAATGCCCAGTGTTCAGAGGCCACGTACCCTGAACTCGAAAAGTTCTGAGGACATAGTTGACTGGCTAACACAGGACACCCAATTTTCTACAGCTTCCGCTCGGAACCTTGACGCACCATCCTCCTCCAGCTCAGCTTCGGGCACCTCTCAAGTTACCACTTGCCCGCCTGCCGCCACCACCAACACAAGCACCATAGCTGCTTCACTTGATCTGTCAGAGGAGTTATTTACACATCAGTTGGAAGAAATGAGTGATGTGCAACCATTATTGCCAGAGGATGTAGATAACAGGGATACAGTGGGATGCGAAAGTTTGGGCAACCTTGTTAATTGTCATGATTTTCCTGTATAAATTGTTGGTTGTTACGATAAAAAATGTCAGTTAAATATATCATATAGGAGACACACACAGTAATATTTGAGAAGTGAAATGAAGTTTATTGGATTTACAGAAAGTGTGCTATAATTGTTTAAACAAAATTAGGCAGGTGCATAAATTTGGGCACTGCTGTCATTTTATTGATTCCAAAACCTTTAGAACTAATTATTGGAACTCAAATTGGCTTGGTAAGCTCAGTGACCCTGGACCTACATACACAGGTGAATCCAAATATGAGAAAGAGTATTTAAGGGGGTCAATTGTAAGTTTCCCTCCTCTTTTATTATTCTATTTTATTCTATTTTCTCTGAAGAGTAGCAACATGGGGGTCTCAAAACAACTCTCAAATGACCTGAAGACAAAGATTGTTCACCATCATGGTTTAGGGGAAGGATACAGAAAGCTGTCTCAGAGATTTCAGCTGTCTGTTTCCACAGTTAGGAACATATTGAGGAAATGGAAGACCACAGGCTCAGTTCAAGTTAAGGCTCGAAGTGGCAGACCAAGAAAAATCTCGGATAGACAGAAGCGACGAATGGTGAGAACAGTCAGAGTCAACCCACAGACCAGCACCAAAGACCTACAACATCATCTTGCCGCAGATGGAGTCACTGTGCATCGTTCAACCATTCGGCAAACTTTACACAAGGAGATGCTATATGAGAGAGTGATGCAGAGGAAGCCTTTTCTCCGCCCACAGCACAAAAAGTGCTGCTTGAGGTGGGCTAAAGCACATTTGGGCAAGCCAGCTTCATTTTGGAATAAGGAGCTGTGGACTGATGAAACTAAAATTGAGTTATTTGGCCATAACAAGGGGCGTTATGCATGGAGGAAAAAGAACACAGCATTCAAAGAAAAACACCTGCTACCTACAGTAAAATATGGTGGTGGTTCCATCATGCTGTGGGGCTGTGTGGCCAGTGCAGGGACTGGGAATCTTGTCAAAGTTGAGGGATGCATGGATACCACTCAGTATCAGCAGATTCTGGAGACCAATGTCCAGGAATCAGTGACAAAGCTGAAGCTGCGCCGGGGCTGGATCTTTCAACAAGACAACGACCCTAAACACTGCTCAAAATCCACTAAGGCATTTATGCAGAGGAACAAGTACAACGTTCTGGAATGGCCATCTCAGTCAGAAGACCTGAATATAATTGAAAATCTGTGGTGTGACTTAAAGGGTTTCTGTCACCCCATTAAACAGTTTTTTTTTTTTTTTCATTAATAATAATCCCTATAGTGCGATCTCTTGATACATAATAAAATTAATCATTTTGATTCAGTAGATTTAGCTAAAAAACGATTTTTAAAATATGCTAATTACCTTGCTACCAGCAAGTAGGGCGGCTACTTGCTGGTAGCTGCCGCATCCTCCGTTCGTAATAACGCCCCCTCGGCATGCTGATTGACAGGGCCAGGGAAGGGAATCCTTCTCTGCTGGCGCTGTTCGAATTCGAAATCTCGCGCCGGCGCCGTACCTGGCTTCAATCGGCGCAGGCGCACTGAGAGGCGGCCGCTCGCTCGACCGCTCCATCCTCAATGCGCCTGCGTCGATGACGTCATCGCATACACCCGGAAGAGAAGACGCCGGCGTAATTAGCATATTTTAAAAATCGTTTTTTAGCTAAATCTACTGAATCAAAATGATTAATTTTATTATGTATCAAGAGATCGCACTATAGGGATTATTATTAATGAAAAAAAACCAAAAAACTGTTTAATGGGGTGACAGAAACCCTTTAAAGAGAGCTGTCCATGCTCGGAAGCCATCAAACCTGAATGAACTAAAGATGTTTTGTAAAGAGGAATGGTCCAAAATACCTTCAACCAGAATCCAGACTTTCATTGGAACCTACAGGAAGCATTTAGAGCCCGTAATTTCTGCAAAAGGAGGATCTACTAAATATTGATTTCATTTCTTTTTTGTGGTGCCCAAATTTATGCACCTGCCTAATTTTGTTTAAACAATTATAGCACACTTTCTGTAAATCCAATAAACTTCATTTCACTTCTCAAATATCACTTTATATAGGAAAATCATGACGATTAACAAGGTTGCCCAAACTTTCGCATCCCACTGTATGTCTCAGTCAGGCAGCATTACACACATGGACGTACGGTGTGATGATGATGATGTTGTACCCGCTGCTGCTTCCTTTGCTGAGTTGTCAGATACAAGTGAAGCGGTTGATGATGACGACGATGTGTCCGTGGATGTCACGTGGGTGCCCGCTCGAAGAGAATAAGAACAAGGGGAAAGTTCAGATGGGGAGACAGAGAGGAGGAGGAGACGAGTTGGAAGCAGGGGGAGGTCGTCGCAAGGAGCTAGTGGCAAAGTCAGACAGCATGCATCGGCACCCGGGGTCAGCCAGACAGCACGCCAATCAACGCATGCTGTTGCCACCTCCAGAATGCAGTCATTGCAGATATCATCAGTGTGGCATTTTTTTTGTGTGTCTGCCTCTGACAACAGCGATGCCATTTGCAACCTGTGCCAAAAGAAACTGAGTCGTGGGAAGTCCAACACCCACCTAGGTACAACTGCTTTGCGAAGGCACATGATCTCAAATCACAAACTCCTATGGGATCAACACATGAGTACAAGCAGCACACAAACTCAAAGCCGCCATCCTCCTCCTGGTCCAGCATCTTCAGCCACGTCAACCACTGCTGTTCTCCTTGCCCCTTCTCAACTATCCGCCACTCCGTCTCTCGCCTTGAGCAGTTCCTGCTCATCTGCCCACAGTCAGGTGTCTGTCAAGGACATGTTTGAGCATAAGAAGCCAATGTCACAAAGTCATTCCCTTGTCCGGCGTCTGACAGCTGGCTTGTCGGAACTCTTAGCCTGCCAGCTTTTACCATACAAGCTGGTGGAGTCTGAGGCCTTCCAAAAATTTGTAGCTATTGGGACACCGCAGTGGAAGGTACCCGGCCGAAATTTCTTTGCACAAAAGGCAATCCCCAACCTGTACTTGATTGTGCAAAAGAAAGTGATGGCATGTCTGGCACAGTGTTGGGGCAAGGGTCCATCTGACCACAGATACCTGGTCTGCAAAGCACGGTCAGGGCAGGTATATCACCTACACTGCGCATTGGGTAAACCTGCTGACGGCTGCCAAGCAGGTAATGCGTGGCTCTGCAGAGGAGTTGGTGACACCGCCACGACTTGCAGGCAGGCCTTCTGCCACCTCCTCTACTCCTCCTACTCCATCCTCTTCCATAACCTCCTCGGCTGAGTCCTCTTCTGCTGCTGCGTCTTGCTCCACATCAATTGCACCCCCCCAGCTCCCCAGGGGCTATTCCACATCCCGGATATGACCGTGTCACGCCGTCTTGGGGTTGACTTGTCTGAAAGCACAGAGTCACACTGGACCAGCACTCCTGTCCACCCTGAACGCACAGGTGGATCAGTGGCTGACTCCGCACCAACTGGAGATCGGCAAAGTGGTGTGTGACAACGGAAGCAATTTGTTGGCGGCATTGAATTTGGGCAAGTTGACACATGTGCCGTGCATGGCACATGTGTTGAATCTGATTGTACAATGCCTTGTGCATAAGTACCCAGGCTTGCAGGACGTTCTCAAGCAGGCCATGTCGCACTTTTCAGATATCCAGCGGCGAAACAACATGCCAGTGAGGCGCTTGATTTGCGACAGCCCGACACGTTGGAATTCAACACTCCTAATGTTTGACCGCCTGCTCCAACAAGAAAAAAACGTCAACAAGTATTTGTATGACCAGGGTGCTAGGACAGCCTCTGCGGACCTGGGAATTTTTTTGCCACGTTACTGGACGCTCATGCACAATGCCTGTAGGCTCATGCGTTCTTTTGAGGAGGTGACAAACCTAGTCAGTCGCACCGAAGGCACCATTAGCGACATCATCCCATTTGTTTTCTTCCTGGAGCGTGCCCTGCGAAGAGTTCTGGATCAGGCCGTAGATGAGCGTGAAGAGGAAGAGTTGTGGTCACCATCACCACCAGAAACAGCCTTATCAGCATTGCTTGCTGGACCTGCGGCAACGCTGGAAGAGGAGTGTGAGGAAGAGGAGTCAGAGGAGGAATGTGGCTTTGAGGAGGAGGAGGAAGAGCAACCACAGCAGGCATCCCAGGGTGCTCGTTGTCACCTATCTGGTACCCGTGGTGTTGTACGTGGCTGGGGGGGAAGAACAGATTTTTAGTGAGATCACTGAGGACGAGGAACGGGACATGAGTAGCTCGGCATCCAACCTTGTGCAAATGGGGTCTTTCATGCTGTCGTGCCTGTTGAGGGACCCTCGTATAAAAAGGCTGAAGGAGAACGACCTGTACTGGGTGGCCACGCTACTAGACCCCCGGTATAAGCAGAAAGTGCCTGAAATGTTACTGAATTACCGCAAGTCGGAAAGGATGCAGCAGTTCCAAAACAAGTTAAAAAGTATGCTTTACACAGCGTATAAGGGTGATGTCAAAGCACAACGGGAATCTAACAGGGGAAGAGGTGAAAGTAATTCTCCTACCACGACCACGCCGGCAAGGACAGGACGCTTTACAGACGCGATGTTGATGGAGGACATGCGGAGCTTTTTAAGTCCTACGCATCGCCACAGCCCTTCGGGGTCCACCCTCAGAGAACGACTCGACCGACAGGTAGCAGACTACCTCGCCTTAACTGCAGATATCGACACTGAGGAGCGATGAACCCCTTGACTACTGGGTGTGCAGGCTTGACCTGTGGCCTGAGCTATCCCAATTTGCGATAGAACTTCTGGCCTGCCCCGCTTCAAGTGTCCTGTCAGAAAGGACCTTAAGTGCAGCAGGAGGTATTGTCACTGAGAAGAGAAGTCGCCTATGTCAAAAAGTCTAGACTACCTCACCTTTATTAAGATGAATGAGGCATGGATCCCGAAGGGACTGACAGTGGGCGATACATTTGACTAATAAAGGCCTGGTGATGAGATGAGCTGCCTTGAGCTAAAAATGGTCCAAACGCTGCTGTATTTTATCTCTGCATGCCGGATGACTTGCGTAACTTATCTGCCACCAACTAGGGTTCAAGCCAAAATGTTTTAGTGCACTTTCTGCCTGAAAAACATCAATTTTTCTGGCCGCTGCTACAATACCTGATTTTTCAGGCATGTGTACATGCCTAATTTTTCTGGCCTCTGGTGATGCATTGTGGCTGCAAAAGCTAAACAAAAAAAAGGCACATACATGTGTCAATTCCCCTTCGTAATCGTTACCGTGTTGTGGTGAAGGGGCTTGCGTATCACAATGAAGCGACCACCTCTATGAGTGTGTTGGCAATGGCAATGTTGGCACACCCCAGATGATAAGGTCGTTGCTTCATTGTGAACAGACCAAAAGCAATCGGCTGGATAATTTTGCATAGAAAAAACATTAATTTTCTTTGTGATCATCTAAGGTGATCATTAAAGCCTACTAGGCCAACAATGGGCCCACACTGCAGAATCCTTGTTTTCTGGGTCCCCTAACTGTCACTGAACTACCTCAGTCAGCACGACCATAGACTTTGAAAAACGCCTGCAAGCTCCCAAACGTGCGCACGAGCACAGTCATCACTACACCAAGATTGACGCATAGAGGAATAAAATTTATGTCATGAGTGTGTCAACTATTGACAACTCTTTGCGGTTGTCTAAAATCTATTCCATACACGTCCCCTGATAGGAATAGTAGTACTTAACACACCACTCATATCTGGTGGCACAGTACATTACAAGGCGTACGCGCAGTGCCCCAAATTGGAAGTAAGAGGACCGACCAAGCATCTTTTTCCATCTCCCGGTTCCTAAAATCTATTCCATACACCGGCTCCTGATAGGGGACAAAACAGAGATGAAACTGGTAAGAACAGATTTTTTTAATAAAAAAAAAAAGGGAGGACAGCCTCTGCGGAGCTGGGTTTTTTCTGGCCGCATTACTGAACGCTCATGCACAATGGCTTTAGGCTCATGCGTCATTTTGTGGAGGTGACAAACCTGGTCAGTCAAACCCAAGGCAATATCATGACCTCATCCCATATTCGTTTTTTCTGGAGCGTGCCCTGTGAAGAGTGCTGGATCAGGCCGTAGATGAGCATGAAGAGGAAGAGTTGTGGTCACCATCACCACCAGAAGCAGCCTTGTCGTCGACTGCTGGACCTGCGACAATGCAGAGAGAGGAGTCTGAAGAAGAGGAGTCAGAGGAGGAAGGTGGCTTTGAGGAGGTGGAAGACCAACCACAGCAGGCGTCCCAGGGGGCTTGTTGTCACCTTTCGGGGACCCTTGGTGTTGTATGTGGCTGGGTGGAGGAAGAGACCTTCAATGACGTCAGTGAGGACAAGGAACGGGACATGGCTAGCTTGGTATCCAACCTTGTGCAAATGGACTGTTTGCGGTTGTTTGCGGTGCGTTAAACGGGGAGTTTGGTCTGTCACTGTCCTGTTCCCCTTATTGTGAAGAATAATTCGACAGGTAGTTTACTCGCCCTTCAATCACCACACTGTTAAAGTTCCGGTAACTTGTTTAATGTGTATGATCAAAAGAAGGTAAAACTGTGAATACAGACAAAGCATAGTATCAGATCATACATGCAATGCAGGAGTGTGGATTAATACAATAACGCATACATCAAAGAACAGTGATGCATAAGAATACACTATGGAGCATCTGACATAAAATGCATCTGCAGATGAGAGAACTATAGCATCATGGCAACTACACAGATCTAGGAGCATGTGACAGGAATCTACTAACATAGATTAGCTAATACCTAACTATAAAGCTCTAACATAATGCATGTATACAACAAAATATGCATCCTACACTGCAGATATAAGTAAATGATAAGGTTTGACATACCAACGATGCTTGGATGGCGTGGATGAAGGATAGATGCATGTAGATGCAACAGTACAGTGTGAATCTAGGAAATATGGCTGCTGGAATAAAGAACAACCTGCTTCCTGATCACAGAGAGTCTACTTCCTGCAGTGTCACATGACCTCAGGACAGAACAGAAAAGAACAAAGCAGTCTTAAAGGTGTCCACTAGGGGGAGCAGAATTCAGCAATGTAGATTAACATAATCTGGCTGTGGACAGACAGCACACTCCCCGCCTGGTATCTGTTAGAGATACCACAATTTACCAGACCACCGAAAGTTACTCTGAAGGAGATAAGAGCAAGACAAGTTCTGTTACTGGTCTAATGAACAAAGCTGAACTTCCTTCTGTGTTTACTCTCACCTCTACCTTACGGACCCTACCATCATCGTGAGGGAAGGTCTTTGTCACTCGACCCATAGGCCACTTAATCTGCTTGGTTTGGTGGTTTTTCAGAAGCACGATGTCGCCCTGCTGAACATTAGGCCTGTCTGCCTGCCACTTCTTTCGTTCCTGAAGAGTAGCCAAATACTGTTTGTACCATTTGTGCCAAAAGTCTTTAGCCAGGCTCTGGACCTGTCTCCACTGTCGTTTGTAGAGGTCTTTACTATCAAATGTTTCGGACAACACTGGATAAGGTGCAATCTTTTGAGTTATTAAGGTTGCTGGAGTAAGGATTTGTGGATTTTCAGGATCTGTTGAGACTGGTATCAACGGTCTTGAGTTTACAATAGCAGTCACTTCTGCCATCAAAGTAACTAGCACCTCATGAGTAAGCCTTGAAGGTTGTTGCAAAAACATGGAGTCTAGTATCCTCTTGGTGATTCCAATCATCCTTTCCGACACTCCTCCCATGTGGGAAGCAAAAGGGGGGTTAAAAATCCAAGATACTTCTTGCCTTGAAAGAAAACTCTCTACCTTTTCATCATTGAGGTTAGAGGAGATTTTGAGTTCATGGCAAGCACCTACGAAGTTCGTTCCTCTGTCTGATCTGATTGTTTTGACTGGGCCACGAATAGCAAAGAACCTTCTCAAGGCATTTATGAAACTTGAGGCATCCATGGATTCTACAATCTCTATGTGGATGGCACGGATGCTGAGACAGGTGAAAAGAACTGCCCACCTCTTGCTGTTGGCTTTACCTCCACGGGTACGTCTGGAGCAAACCGACCAAGGACCAAACACATCCAGGCCGATGTGAGTGAATGGAGGATCTGTGCTAAGTCTGTCAGGTGGTAAGTCTGCCATTTTCTGTGTTTCACAGGTCCTTCTGAGCTTCCGGCAAATAACACATTTGAAGATAAGACTGGAAACGTTCCGCTTAGCTCCCAAAATCCAATACCCCGCTGTACGAATAGCTCATTCTGTAATGTGTCGTCCTTGGTGCTGTGACTGGATATGGTAGTGACGGGTTATGAGGGTGGCAATGTGGTGTCGACCTGGGATAATGACTGGGCTTTTCTCATCGTGCCCAAAATCTACATTGCGTAGACGTCCACCTACTCTTAGTAGCCCATCTACATCTATGAAGGGATCTAAAGCTCTAAGCGAACTGTCATTGGGGATACTCTTTTTCTCTTGAATACAGAGGATCTCTCTAGGAAATGTTTCTCCTTGCACATTTTGGAGGACGATTATTCTGGCTTTCTTGAGGAACTCAATAAGATGCGGTCCTGTACAGAGATGCCAACCATTACAGTTTTCAGGATGTTTTTCTGCCTTTACCTTGTAAAGTTGTGTAATGTGGATGAGACGTGCGACAGCTCGTGTCAAAGTATTCCAGCTAGAGAATCTGCAAAAACGTTCAGATCCAAGTCTCTTCTCTCTATATACAGTGCTTAATGTTGTCACCTCAGGACGGATGTCTGTATCAGTCGTTGGATCAACGAGGTCAAAGGCCTCAGTCTCAGTCTTTTCGGCTGGCGAATTTGAATGAAGTAGGAATGTTGGCCCTGTAAGCCACATTGAGTCTTGTAGATGTGCTGTTGATACTGATCTGGTGGCGAGATCTGCTGGGTTATCCTTTGTCGGGACGTAATGCCATTGCTTTGGGATTGAACATCTTCTTATCCTCTGAACACATAAAATCTTCTTTCCTCGTTGTAAATGTAGCCCAGAACGATTTTACTATCAGTGAAATAGCTAACAGTGTCAGTGTTCAAGTCAATTTCTGTGGTAATGAATTCCGCAATGTCCACAGCAAGGACCGCTGCGCTAAGCTCCAGCCGTGGGATCGTGAGTTCTGGCCGTGGAGTTAGTTTTGCCTTTCCTAAGACGAACCCAATGTGAGCTCCTCCTTGAGCATCAACAACCTTTAAGTAGGCTACTGCTGCTATTGCCTGGACAGAGGCATCTGAGAATACACAGAGCTCTTTATACTGAGCATTAGAGCAGGAAATTGATACATAAGGTCTGGATACCTCAACGTGTCTCAACTTCTGTAGGGATTCTCTCCAATCTTCCCACTGCTGTTTCTTCTCTTCAGGTAGGGGTGCATCCCAATCTTGACTATCTGCAGTGAGATTACGAAGAAGACCTTTTCCTCTAATGGTGACTGGTGCAGCTATACCTAGAGGATCATATACACTGTTCACGGTAGAGAGGGCTCCCCGACGAGTGAAAGGTCTTTTCTCTTGTGATACTTGGAATGTCAAAACATCTTTTTTGAGGTCCCAGCTAATGCCAAGGCTTCTCTGAATGGGTAATGCATCAGCACTAAAATCAAGATCCCTTAAGTCACTTGCCCGATCTTCTGAAGGGAAGGCCATCATGACTTCTCTGCTGTTTGATGCTAGCTTATGTAGGTGAAGGTTGGAACATGCCAGCATCTCTCTTGTTCTCTTCAATAGGTTGATGGCTTGTGTTGCAGTTGGCACAGATTTTAGTCCGTCATCAACATAAAAGTCTCTTTCTACAAATTCTCTTGCATCTGCACCAAACTGTCTTTCTCTTTCGTATGCTGCGAGTTTGAGGCCAAAAATGGCTACTGCTGGTGAGGGGCTGTTACCAAAAATATGCACTTTCATCCGCCATTCGATGATGTCTTCTGCTGGGTTATTATCCTTATGCCAGAAGAATCTTAAAAAGTTCCTATCTTCAGGTCTAACCAGGAAACAATGAAACATTTGGCCAATGTCGGCCACAAAGGCAATAGCATCCTTTCGAAAGCGAAGTAATACTCCTAAGAGATTGTTGTTGAGGTCTGGACCCTTCAAAAGGATGTCGTTCAGGGATATCCCACCACACTGGGCACTTGAATCAAAGACTACTCTGATTTGCAAGGGTTTCTTCGGGTGGTACACCCCGAACAGAGGTAGATACCAGCATTCTTCTTCTATGTCAAGGGGTGGCGCTACTTCACAATGGCCATTCTGTATCACTTTCTCCATGAAAGCAAAGAAATGTCTTTTCATGTCGGGCTTCTGTTTAAAGGATTTTTGAAGAGACCTGAATCGGTGCAAAACCTGTGTCTTGTTATTTGGAAGGCGTTGTCTGTGTGTTTTAAAAGGTAGCGGAGCAACCCAGCTGTTGACTTCGTCCCTGTAGAAGCCTCTCTTCATTATCTCCAGGAAAGCAAGCTCACTGCGAGAAGGAGCCATTTTATCATCTTCTTTGGTAATTTCAAAGGCTTTGTGGCCAAGACAGTTTTCCATACAAGAGGAATTCGAGATGGATGAGGCCTGCAGGGTCAAGGGAATGCCGGTATTGAAGCTTTCCTTCACAGTAAAGAAGTTTGGGCAAGGTGTGAACAGCGATCCCCGGCTATTATCTAAGATGTTGGTATAGAGGCTATGCACGGTGTCTGGTCTGTGGACACCACCTAGACATACATTGCCCACTATTACCCACCCTAGGTCTAATCTTTGGGCGTAAGGAGAATCGTTTGGCCCATTAATCTGGTCCCTGACCTTGTGGATCCTAATAATATCTCTGCCTAGCAACAGGAGAATCGAGGCATTAGGATCAAGCTCAGGTATCTGAGTGGCTATTTGCCTCAGATGTGTATGATGAAGTGCAACCTCTGGGGTAGGGATCTCTGATCGAACATTTGGGATTTCATCACATTCTATCAGCGTGGGTAGTGGAACGGACACTTGTCTGTCAAGGGATTCCAACTGGAAGCCATGTACCATTCTCCCAGTAGTGTTGATCACTCCCGCACATGTCTTGAGAGAATAGGGCAATTGGTGACCTTTTGACCCAAAAAGCTCAAACAACTCTGGTCTTGCCAAAGATCTATTGCTCTGGTCATCTAAGATTGCATAAACTTTGGTAGCTCTTTCCCTATGCCCTGTAGGGTACACATTGACCAAGCAGATTTTTGAACATGACCTGCCCTGAAGATTTTCTCTACAAACTTCAGTACACATAGCTGACACATCTGCTGATAAGCTACTTTCCTGTCCCTCCCCGCCATGCTCTACCCCTGTTTCAGCTTTCACAGTCCATGGTGCGGGACCAGGATGCATAGCGGACACATGCTTATTGCTATTGCATTCTGTACAACAGATAGTCTTATCACAGTCCTTTGCAAGATGTGAAGTAGATGCACAACAATGATAACAAACATTATTTTGTTTCAGGAAGGCCTTTCTTTCAGTTAAAGGTTTTACCCTGAAGCTACGACATTCATACAAAGGATGAGGCTTGCGATGAATGGGGAAACCTTGGGTAAGATCCGCAGTCTTGGGACGGGCAGGCTCTTTCTGTGATGGTGTACCTGTAGAAGTCTCAGTCTTGTGCACTGAGACAGAGGTTCTATGAGTAGTATTCTTGTGATGGTGTTTCTCTAGTCTCCAACCATCAGAGCTTTGAGGGGACAGGATGAACCCCGGATCATTACGCATCTTTGCTTGTTGTGTGACAAAACTCACGAAGAAAGAGAATGGTGGGAAAGACACCCGGTGCAGTTCTTTATATCTGGAGCCCTGAGTCATCCACCTCTCTTGTAGGGAAATTGGCAATTTTTGAACAATGTTGCTTATACCCCTAGCTGTATCAAGAATGGCTAGGCCTGGAAAGTCACCTTCTTCCTTTGCAGCTTGCAGTTCCATTAACAGGTCTCCTAACTCTCTAAGCCTGGGATGGTCTTTGCTGGAGATTTTCCCAAAGCTGTCTACTCTATTCCACAGGCAGTCCTCTATAATCTCAGGAGCCCCATAGCACTCATCAAGTCTCTGCCATGCCATCTGCAAACCCTTTCTGGAGTCATTCACATGTACAGCTTGTATGCGTTTCACTTGCTTGCATGACTCAATGCCTAACCATCTCACAAGAAGATCTATTTCTTCTTTGTAAGAGAGATTAAGATCTGTTATAGCATTTCTGAATGAAGCCCGCCAAGCCCTATAGTTTTCTGCCAGATCATCAAACTGCACAAGTCCCTTTGAAATAATTTCTCGTCTTGCCATATATCTTACCAGATCCGACGTGACTTGGTTGTGAGCTGGAGAGTCTGGGTAGCGATTAACTGGTGGTATCATTCTTGCATCTGATGAGCAAGTATAAGTTCCTTTTTCCACTGGAGGCATAGGATAGCTGTAGCAGTCAGGTGGATCTATGCAGTGGTGTGGAGTGTCAAGTCGCTTGCTGTCCATCGCAGGGTCTTCCCTGAAGATCTGACCACTGGAGTTTCTCATTGAAGGGGCATAAAATGATAGGTCTGCAGTGAAGGGAGGGTCTTGACAAGAGGCGTTCTGCTGCTGTGCACTTGTCTGAAGTGGAAAGCGTGTGCTGCTGTGTGGGTACTTTCCATCTTCTGAGATTGGATCAGGTTGATGGAGTATCTGTGAATGTTCTCTCACATATTCTTCAGTACGCTGTATAGCAGTTTCTTGCTTTAAGTCAAGCTGGATGTCTTGTTTGTCGCTTATGTCATCATCCGTTTCTAATGCAGCCTCTAATACTTGTGCTTTTGCAGTTGCTGCAGCTGCTGACTTTTTCAAACTGAGTACTTCTAGTGAAGCTTCTATACGTGCCTTTTCTTGCTTTATCTTTGCTTCTTCTTCTGCAAATACTATTTGTGCTTTCATGGCCTCTGCTTCGGCTCTGGCTAGCGCTGCTGCTTCAGAAGCACGAGATCGATGTGAGAGTCTGGATGAGCGTGACACTCTGGATCTGGTCTTCTGTGAAACTTCAGACATCTTTGTGTTGCTAGGTGTGGGTCTGTGTGAGACAGTAACTTCAGTCCCTCTGAAGTAGAAGCTGTGGCTGCACTGCGATGCTGTGTAGTGCTGCTGTACACGGATTAAGCGCTGATCATGCTTGCATTGCTCTCCCGCATTCAAGGGCCGTCTCCGTTAAAGCCGTTGTTTTACTGTCCTGTTCCCCTTATTGTGAAGAATAATTCGACAGGTAGTTTACTCGCCCTTCAATCACCACACTGTTAAAGTTCCGGTAACTTGTTTAATGTGTATGATCAAAAGAAGGTAAAACTGTGAATACAGACAAAGCATAGTATCAGACCATACATGCAATGCAGGAGTGTGGATTAATACAATAACGCATACATCAAAGAACAGTGATGCATAAGAATACACTATGGAGCATCTGACATAAAATGCGTCTGCAGATGAGAGAACTATAGCATCATGGCAACTACACAGATCTAGGAGCATGTGACAGGAATCTACTAACATAGATTAGCTAATACCTAACTATAAAGCTCTAACATAATGCATGTATACAACGAAATATGCATCCTACACTGCAGATATAAGTAAATGATAAGGTTTGACATACCAACGATGCTTGGATGGCGTGGATGAAGGATAGATGCATGTGGATGCAACAGTACAGTGTGAATCTAGGAAATATGGCTGCTGGAATAAAGAACAACCTGCTTCCTGATCACAGAGAGTCTACTTCCTGCAGTGTCACATGACCTCAGGACAGAACAGAAAAGAACAAAGCAGTCTTAAAGGTGTCCACTAGGGGGAGCAGAATTCAGCAATGTAGATTAACATAATCTGGCTGTGGACAGACAGCACAGTCACTGTGAAGCCGGCGTAACCCTTACACTACCTGATCGATACAACATCATACCTGATGTTTTAAAGCTTATTATTCCAAACAATTTAGGAATGTTAGGTGATTTATGCCCTTTATGGATTAAAACCCGACTCTGCGTCAACTATGTAATTTTCCATGGGAGTTTTGCCATGGATCCCCCTCCGGCATGCCACAGTCCAGGTGTTAGTCCCCTTGAAACAACTTTTCCATCTCTATTGTGGCCATAAAGAGTCCCTGTGGGATTTAAAATTCGCCTGCCTATTGAAGTCTATGGCGGTTCGCCCATTCGCGAACATTTGCGAAAATTCGCGTTCGCCGTTCGCGAACGGAAAATTTTAGGTTCGCGACATCTCTATTTAAGAGCTCCCATTGCACAGGGCCATAGTCCGTGATAAAGGTCAGAGACACAGTGACATCTGTCTCTGGCCCCCTCTTTAGAAAGTCCAGTACTTCGGGCTTAACACAGGACACGCGTTGGCGGGAATCTAAAGTGACCCACAGCGGGATTCCCCCAATCACCAACTCGCAGGATCTTTCTGTATCAGATCTTCTGACCTTACAATCATCCATTGCATAGTCCTGCTGCAGGTGGGTCTGCACAGACCTCATAGTGACAACAACAACGACTTTTTTTCAGTCAGTCTCTTCTCTGGGCTTCTGGCCCTTTAAATCTCTGCACCACAGCAAAAATAGTCCACAATAGCACGAGCAGCACCTGCTGCACCGAACAAACAGGCTTCCGGCCCTTTAACTCCACACACTGCAAAACAGCTTTCAGCAGCAGCTGCTGTCTCGTTGTTGCCCCTAGCAACCGACCATTGCCCTTCTCTCATGGACAACTTGCCGCATTCCTCCACCAGTTGTAAGGGATCGCCTCTTATTCGGGGGGTCATTCTCACAATGATGTTCATCGACCACAGGGTTATGAGCCAAACATTGCTTTTATTTGGCACTTCAGCAAAACCAAAACAAACAATACAAATAAAACACCTGCCCGGCTGGGCTCTAACTAAACATGAGGACTCCCTACCTCACTGAAAGCCCCGTTCACACACGGGAAGAACATGCAGCTTTTCCCAGCCTTTGTGGCCCATGGCAAAGTGTCATGCTTTCTTTTTTCCTCCCTGTTGAATTAGTCAGCTAAGCGCATCGAGGCCCGATGGGTAAGACTGCGTATACACAAGACTATACATCATCATCAACAATCCAGCACTTCCAGGCTGTAACAAAGTCCAGTACCTTTTGGGGGATTGTGGCCCAGAAGTCCTCCTGACTCTGTCCTAGCGACCGTCGATTCTAAGACCTCGCGGAGTCCCCCAAAGTTCAGGCTAACACCTAGCCCCGTGGCCCCTCAGCCAGCTCGGCTGAGCCCACCTGTACAGAGCCTTCCCAGGCCTCTGCTGCACCCAGACTCTTCCTCCTCCTAAGGCTACATGCACACGACCGTATTTGTTTTGCGGTCCGCAAATTGCGGATCTGCAAAAAAAACGGATGACTTTCCGTATGGCATCCGTTTTTTTTGCGGATCCATTGTAATAATGCCTATCCTTGTCCGCAAACTAGAAAAAAATAGGACATGCACTATTTTTTTGGCGGAGCAACGGAATGGACACACTGATGCGGACAGCACACGGTGTGCTGTCTGTGTTTTTTGCGGACCCATTGAAATGAATGGGTCCGCATCCTATCCGCAAAAAAAATGGAACGGACACAGAAACAAAATAAGGTCGTGTGCATGAGGCCTAACAGTCTGGACTGGGCTCTTATCCCAGACTGATTGTTCCACCTGGTTCGGCCTCTGACCTGCTGATTGACAGCGAAGAAATGGAAACTCCTGCCATATCTCTCCCCTAGCAGCTGTGAGTCCTGTCACTGCCTCACAATATATATTTATATACATGTTGTCCATCATGCTATAATCTATCTACCCCATCTCTCCCTGGAAAGCCTGACATTTTCTCCCCCTCCAGACATCTGCATTGTAGAGGACCGGATTACTGTACATTTTTTTGGAACCTACAGGATCTATATAAGATCTACCCACTAACTATCTGGATTATATATATATATGAGGTATCAGATGTAATATGACACAGGAATTCAGCACAGTACAGAAATCACACTCCTCTCTCTGTCTCACAACTGCATGAAACAGCACAAAATGGCTGATGGAAATTTTCTAATATAGTAAGGGGCAGGCAACTTTCCTATCGGTTGCTAGGGATGTTGCTAAGCTCTGACAGAGATATTGCAGCCTTTTCATTGACTCAGAAGCTAGAAGCAGGGAGGGATCATGTGTACTGTCTTAAAAAAAAAAAAAAAATTACGAATATATAGCGCTATATTCTTAATATTCGCGAATTCTCTAAGTGTCGATATTTGCGATTCAAATTTGCAATACGAATATTCGCGCTCAACCCTAATAATCACAGCTCGAACCACTGAATTAATTTAGTTTTTCGACCGAAATACGTCAAATAAAGATTTTACCACATATAGCTGTGACGCTGCATATGTTGACGTAGGGCCGTGGTGCCAACATTGGCATACTAGCCACGCTTCACCTTCTGCCCACAGATTCTACATATGGCCATGTTCAACTCCTCCGGGAGGCTGTACAATAAACAGCCACACCGCAGAGTAGGTGATTTTACCGACAACACTACGCACTGACTGACTTTTACCGTTGTGGCTTCCGTGAACCTATGGACCCCTCCTTAATAAGGCCAAATTTTTATAAGAATACATTTTTTGTTTTCTACTGAAATATGCAACTAAAGGCTTTACCACATATAACTGCAGCGCTGAACGCAGAATAAATGGATCGTTTTCTACCAAAATACGTTGAATGCTGAATATATTTAGTTTTTGACCAAAATACGCCACTAAAGGTTTTGCCACATATAACTGCAACAGTGAATGCTGAATATGCTTTGTTTTTCTACCGAAATACATCACTAAAGGTTTTACCACATATAATTGCAAAAGTGAACGCTGAATACATTTGTTTTGTACTGAAATAGGCCACTAAAGTCTTTCACCACAAATAAATGCAACAGTGAAGTGCGTATATTTTTTTCATTTTTGCACTGAAAAAGGACACTGAACGCTTTCATAACATATAACTGCAGAAGTGAAATGCGTATATATTTTTTGTTTTGTACTAAAATAGACCACTAAAGTCTTTCACCAAAAATAAATGCAACAGTGAAGTGCGTATATTTTTTCCTTTTTGTACTGAAATAGAACACTGAATGCTTTCACCACAAACAACTGCAGAAGTGAAGTGCATATATATTTTTCTTTTTCCACAGATATAAGCCACTAAAGGCTTTTCAACATAGCACTTGCACTCCAATAAGAAAATCAAATTGCTGGAATGCCAGAGCTGTATAATGGTTATTTGGATCCCTTTAGGATTTGCTCATGTTGTCAGTCAGGGAAAGACTCAGGGTTTGTCAGGTGGTGACCTTTCCCTGTTTCCTAGCTTTGGGGCCTAGCCTGGTGTTTTGTTGCTTTTGTTGTATTTGGTTTGCTTCCCTTCCCTCACCTACCGTGACACATTTTCTCCAGTCTCAGGAAACTTCTAGCAGCTTGGAAAATGTAGCAAAAGTGACCTACGGCTGTATTTCGCACGCATTACGCGACTATTACATTGCCGATTTTTCGCAATCAACAAAATAATCTCTAATTTGCAAATATATTACGAATATTCGCCCAAATATTCATGAAATATCGCAAATTCAAATATAGCCCCTGCCGCTCATCACTAATAATGAATAAGATGCCAACATCTTAAAGTCTGTAACATATAAGTGCAATTTTAAGCAGTAAATTGCAAGTTTTGGTTCTCTTATCAGAAAAATATTTGCCTGACAATGTAGGGGAAAGCTTTGTGAATATTCTTTTCAGTTTCTTTAAATGTAACCATAAGGGCCCTTCATCCCAAAGGGAGTAGTGAATCAGAGTTGATGATGATTTCATCTGACTCCTGTACACATGGAAGAAATCACACTTTGCTGAGTCATGCTGAGCTATGCAAACAACATCCAACAGGCTGGACAACTCTAAACTAGAAAACTTGAGATTTTTTTTTAACATACTGTGGTGGTCAGCTCGATAGTGGTAGGCACAGCAGTCAGACACAGTGACACAATGGCACAGTTCACACAGGGATTTGACTGTTTTCTTTAGTAGTGAAATAATACTGTCAGTATGACATGCAGATGACAGGCTCTTAGAATCACTGCACACTTCACTTATTTGGGCAGTCACAGGGCCAAAATTGACAAAATAACTCAAGTATTAACTCAGCCTTACAGGTCGATTAGCGTAAAAAAGAAGCACACTCCTTTTACATGGTCACCAGCTGATTCCACATAGATGTAAACAGAACCTGTTCTATTAAACGCTTATACAAGTAGAGTCCCCCGACAGAGTGTAGAGGGTGTCAGAAGTACAAACCGGATTCCAAAAAAGTTGGGACACTAAATAAATTGTGAATAAAAACTGAATGCAATGATGTGGAGATGGCAAATGTCAATATTTTATTTGTAATAGAACGTAGATGACAGATCAAACGTTTAATCCGAGTAAATGTATCATTTTAACCGCCTCCGGACCGCCTAACGCAGGATCGCGTTCGGGAGGCGGCAGCCCTGCGCACAGTCACACATATATGCGTCATCTCGCGAGACGCAAGATTTCCTGTGAACGTGCGCACACAGGCACGCGCGTTCACAGGATCGGAAGGTAAGCGAGTGGATCTCCAGCCTGCCAGCGGCGATCGTTCACTGGCAGGCTGGAGATGCAATTTTTTTAACCCCTAACAGGTATATTAGACGCTGTTTTGATAACAGCGTCTAATATACCTGCTACCTGGTCCTCTGGTGGTCCCTTTTGTTTGGATCGACCACCAGAGGACACAGGTAGCTCAGTAATAAGTAGCACCAAGCACCACACTACACTACACCCCCCCTGTCACTAATTAACCCCTTATTAACCCCTGTTCACCCCTGATCACCCCATATAGACTCCCTGATCCCCCCCCTGTCATTGATCACCCCCCTGTCATTGATCACCCCCCTGTAAGGCTCCATTCAGACATCCGTATGATTTTTACGGATCCACTAATACATGGATCGGATCCGCAAAACACATACGGACGTCTGAATGGAGCCTTACAGGGGGGTGATCAATGACAGGGGGGGATCACCCCATATAGACTCCCTGATCACCCCCCTGTCATTGATCACCCCCCTGTAAGGCTGCATTCAGATGTCCGTATGTTTTTTACGGATCCACGGATACATGGATCGGATCCACAAAACACATACAGACGTCTGAATGGAGCCTTACAGGGGGGTGATAACCCCATATAGACTCCCTGATCACCCCCCTGTCATTGATCACACCCTTGTAAGGCTCCATTCAGACGTCCGTATGATTTTTACGGATCCACTGATACATGGATCGGATCCGCAAAACACATACGGACGTCTGAATGGAGCCTTACAGGGGGGTGATCAATGACAGGGGGTGATCACCCCATATAGACTCCCTGATCACCCCCCTGTCATTGATCACCCCCCTGTAAGGCTGCATTCAGATGTCCGTATGTTTTTTACGGATCCACGGATACATGGATCGGATCCGCAAAACACATACGGACGTCTGAATAGAGCCTTATAGGGGGGTGATCAATGACAGAGGGGTGATCACCCCATATAGACTCCCTGATCACCCCCCTGTCATTGCTCACCCCCTGTAAGGCTGCATTCAGATGTCCGTATGTTTTTTACGGATCCACGGATACATGGATCGGATCCGCAAAACACATACGGACATCTGAATGGAGCCTTATAGGGGGGTGATCAATGACAGGGGGGTGATCACCCCATATAGACTCCCTGATCATCCCCCTGTCATTGATCACCCCCCTGTCATTGATCACCCCCCTGTAAGGCTGCATTCAGATGTCCGTATGTTTTTTACGGATCCACGGATACATGGATCGGATCCGCAAAACACTGAATGGAGCCTTATAGGGGGGTGATCAATGACAGGGGGGTGATCACCCCATAGAGACTACCTGATCACCCCCCTGTCATTGATCACCCCCCCTGTCATTGATCACCCCCCTGTAAGGCTCCATTCAGACATTTGTTTGGCCCAAGTTAGCGGAATTATTTTTTTTTCTTACAAAGTCTCATATTCCACTAACTTGTGTCAAAAAATAAAATCTCACATGAACTCACCATACCCCTCACGGAATCCAAATGCGTAAAATTTTTTAGACATTTATATTCCAGACTTCTTCTCACGCTTTAGGGCCCCTAGAATGCCAGGGCAGTATAAATACCCCACATGTGACCCCATTTCGGAAAGAAGACACCCCAAGGTATTCCGTGAGGGGCATATTGAGTCCATGAAAGATTGAAATTTTTGTGCCAAGTTAGCGGAAAGGGAGACTTTGTGAGAAAAAAAAATAAAAAACTATTTCCGCTAACTTGTGCCAAAAAAAAATAATTTCGATGAACTCGCCATGCCCCTCATTGAATACCCTGGGGTGTCTTCTTTCCAAAATGGGGTCACATGTGGGGTATTTATACTGCCCTGGCATTTTAGGGGCCCTAAAGCGTGAGAAGAAGTCTGGGATCCAAATGTCTAAAAATGTCCTCATAAAAGGAATGTGGGCCCCTTTGCGCATCTAGGCTGCAAAAAAGTGTCACACATCTGGTATCGCCGTACTCAGGAGAAGTTGGGCAATGTGTTTTGGGGTGTCATTTTACATATACCCATGCTGGGTGAGATAAATATCTTGGTCAAATGCCAACTTTGTATAAAAAATGGGAAAAGTTGTCTTTTGCCGACATATTTCTCTCACCCAGCATGAGTATATGTAAAATGACACCCCAAAACACATTGCCCAACTTCTCCTGAATACGGCGATACCACATGTGTGACACTTTTTTGCAGCCTAGGTGGGCAAAGGGGCCCACATTCCAAAGAGCACCTTTAGGATTTCACAGGTCATTTACCTACTTACCACACATTAGGGCCCCTAGAATGCCAGGACAGTATAACTACCCCACAAGTGACCCCATTTTGGAAAGAAGACACACCAAGGTATTCCGTGAGGGGCATGGTGAGTTCCTAGAATTTTTTCTTTTTTGTCACAAGTTAGCGGAAAATGATGTTATTTTTTTTTTTCTTACAAAGTCTCATATTCCACTAACTTGTGACAAAAAATAAAAACTTCCATGAACTCACTATGCCCATCACGAAATATCTTGGGGTGTCTTCTTTCCAAAATGGGGTCGCTTGTGGGGTAGTTATACTGCCCTGGCATTTTAGGGGCCCGAATGCGTGAGAAGTGGTTTGAAATCAAAATCTGTAAAAAATGGCCGGTGAAATCCGAAAGGTGCTCTTTGGAATGTGGGCCCCTTTGCCCACCTAGGCTGCAAAAAAGTGTCACACATCTGGTATCACCGTAATCAGGAGAAGTTGGGCAATGTGTTTTGGGGTGTCTTTTTGCATATACCCATGCTGGGTGAGAGAAATATCTTGGCAAAAGACTACTTTTCCCATTTTTTTATACAAAGTTGGCATTTGACCGAGATATTTATCTCACCCAGCATGGGTATATGTAAAATGACACCCCAAAACACATTGCCCAACTTCTCCTGAGTACGGTGATACCAGATGTGTGAAACTTTTTGCAGCCTAGGTGGACAAAGGGACCCACATTCCAAAGAGCACCTTTCGGATTTCACCGGCCATTTTTTACAGATTTTGATTTCAAACCACTTCATGTGCTCATTTTTTTAATTTTTTATATATTCAGGTTCTAGAACAACATATGCTCCCATCCAGACGTCATCTCTTTCAGGGAAGACCCTGCATTTTTCAACAAGATAATGCCAGACCACATTCTGCATCAATCACAACATCATGGCTGCGTAGGAGAAGGATCCGGGTACTGAAATGGCCAGTCTGCAGTCCAGATCTTTCACCTATAGAGAACATTTGGAGCATCATAAAGAGGAAGGTGCAACAAAGAAGGCCCAAGACGATTGAACAGTTAGAGGCCTGTATTAGACAAGAATGGGAGAGCATTCCTATTTCTAAACTTGAAAAACTGGTCTCCTCGGTTCCTAGACATCTGTTGAGTGTTGTAAGAAGAAGGGGAGATGCCACACAGTGGTGAAAATGGCCTTGTCCCAACTTTTTGGGGATTTGTTGACACCATGAAATTCTGATTCAACATATTTTTCCCTTAAAATGGTACATTTTCTCAGTTTAAACTTTTGTTCCGTGATTTATGTTCTATTCTGAATAAAATATTAGAAGTTGACACCTCCACATCATTGCATTCAGTTTTTATTCACGATTTGTATAGTGTCCCAACTTTTTTGGAATCTGGTTTGTAAGTTTGTGTTGACGTCACTGATTAATTTGCCCTTCCTCTGATCTGTCAGAACAATAACCCACAAAAAATGGATCCTGTCTGTGGAGCATACACCTTCAGTCAGTCAGCATGTGCTCAATAATCCATCAGTATTGCTAATGCCAAAAAAACAGGAGTGGATCTAAAACAGAGATAATACGTGAATGGAATATTTGCATGACTTCTGCTTTTAGCTACCAAATCATAAGCCAATTCTGATGGGACCATACAGGCCTACAGCTGCTACACAGACAGGATCCTTTGTGCATCTCATTTTTCCTTCCTTCTGACAGATCAGAAGAAGGGACAAACAAATGATGATGTCAGCCAGGCCGAAAGGCAAAATAGTGGCCCAGTCATGAAGTGGGGAGGGTGGGAACAGCATGAGGAGACCACAGAGTAGCCCAATGAACGGGTCTGGAGGTTGTGGCAGCATCAGGAAGCCACATAGTGGTACAATGACATAGTCTGAAGGTGGTGGCAGCATGAGGAGAACACAGAGTGACACAATGACAGTGTGGAGGTGGCGGCAGCATCAGGAGGCCACAGAGTGGCACAATGAGAGAGTCTGGAGTTTGCAGCAGTATGAGGAGGCCACCGAGTGGCACAATGACAGAGTGTGAAGGTGGCAGCAGTATGAGGAAGCCACCGAGTGGCACAATGACAGAGTGTGGAGTTGGCAGCAGTATGAGGAGGCCACTGAGTGGCACAATGACCGAGTGTGGAGGTGGCAGCAGCATGAGGAAGTCACAGAGTGGCTTAATGACAGAGTGTAGAGGTGGCAGCACTATGAGAAAGGTGTCATATTCTGTTATTAAACAAACACCCATTTTGGGCCAAAAACTTAATTTTGCAGCCTTTGCTGCATATGTCATTGTGGGATACACCCTTTAGATACTGTGTTTCTATTCAGAAATTAGAAAAACAGCCATTTGTGCAAAAAACTTAAATTCCGGCCTAGTCTGGATCAGTCTGTGTGACATACACCGTTTAGATACTGTGGTTATATTCTTCTATTAATAAAATACCCTTTTTGGGCAAAAAACTTTAATTGTGGCCTAGTCTGCATCTGTACGTGTGAGATACAACCATTATATACTGTTGTTCTATTCTGCTATTAATTAAACACCCATTTAGGGCAAGATCCTAAATTTGAGAAATATGAGGAAAACGTTAAATAAGGGACGTGGCCCAGGTCGTGGTGCTGCTGTTGGAGCTCCTGTTGCAGGGTGAGGACGTGGTCGATCTGTGCCAGCTACACGCAAAAGTGAAACACCTTCCTCCGGTGCGAGTAGGTGACAGAACCTGCAGCGCTATTTGGTCGGGCCTAATGCTGCTCTATGAATGGTGAGGCCAGAACAAGTACAGGCGATAGTAGATTGGGTTGCTGACAGTGCCTCCAGGTCCTTCACATTGTCTTCCACCCACTCTCCTGCTGAAAGATCAGAGTTGGCACTTGCAGCCGATGTCCATCAGTCTTTCACCTCACCCCCTTGCAAATCAGCCAAGCAGTCTGAGCCCCAAGTCATGCAGCAGTCTCTTCTGCTTTTTGATGACTCTGTTAGCACGGTTTCCCAGGGCCATTCACCTATCCCTGCCCTAGAAGTGGAAGAGATTGAGTGCACTGATGCCCAACCACTTATCTTTCAAGATGAGTACATGGGAGGACCATCGCAGCATGTCTCGGATGATGACATAACACAGGTGCCAGCTGCTGGCGCTTTCAAAAGTGTGCAGACTGACAAGGAGGGCAGGGGTGAAGACTGGGTGGAATCAACCGCTTGGAATCAAGGTCATGCGAGTGACCTATGTAGTTCGGAGGAAGAGGCAGTGGTCGCACAGAGCCACCAGCACAGCAGAAGAGGGAGCAGGGTGCAAAAGCGGAGCGGCCGTCCCCTAGACAGAATGCCTGCTACTGCCCACCGCAGCAAGGGACCGAGCACATCAAAGCCAGCTCCAAGGAGTTCCCTGGCCTGGCAGTTCTTCAGACAATGTGCTGACGACAAGACACGAGTGGTTTGCACGCTGTGCAATCAGAGCCTGAAGCGAGGCATAAACGTTCTCAACCTGAGCACAACCTGCATGGCCAAGCATTTAAGTGCTAAGCACGAACTGCGGTGAAGTAGACACCTCAAAAACCAAGAAAGGTCTCTGGCTCCTCCTGATTCCTCTTCTGCTGCAGTCTCGGCCTCTTCATCCACCTCTGGAGTGACAGTGCCACCTGCCACCCCGCAAACAGAGGTTCTGCCAGCAACACCATCACCTGCGTCACCAAGCATCTTCACAATGTCCCACGGAAGCGTTCAGCTCTCCATCTCCCAAATACTGGAGAGGAAGAGGAAGTACCCCCCTACCCACTCGCGATCCCTAGCCCTAAATGCCAGCATTTCTAAATTACTGACCTTTGAAATGCTGTCATTCCGTCTGGTGTTAAGGGCGGTGGCTATCCCACAGTATGTCGTGCCCAGCTGCCACTACTTTTCCAGGCGAGCCATTCCTTCCCTGCACAACCAAGTGGGGGACAAAATCAGGTGTGCACTGCGCAACGCCATCTGTGGCAAGGTGCACCTAACTACGGATACATGGACCAGTAAGCACGGTCAGGGACATTATATCTCCATAACAGCACACTGGGTAAATGCAGTGGCGGCTGGGCCTCAGGCGGATAGCAGTTTGGCACATGTCCTTCCACCACCGAGGATTTCAGGGCGCTTCAGTTTGCCTCCTGTTGCTTCCTCCTCCTACTCTGCTTCCTCATCCTCTACCAGCTCCTCATCCAGTCAGCATTACACCTTCATCACCAACTTCAGCACAGCCAGGGGTAAACGACAGCAGGCAGTTTTAAAACGTATCTGTTTGGGGGACAAACCCCACACCGCGCAGGAGCTGTGGACGGGCCTTGAACAACAGACTGATGAGTGGTTAGTGCCACTGAGCCTCAAGCCCAGCCTGGTGGTGTGCGATAATGGGCAAAATCTCGAAGCAGCTCTGGGACTAGCCGATTTGCTGCACATCCCTTGCCTGGCGCATGTGCTGAATTTGGTGCTGCAGAGATTCCTTAAAAATTACCCCGATATGTCAGAGCTGCTGCATAAAGTGCGGGCCGTCTGTGCGTGCTTTTGACGTTCTCACCCTGCTGCTGCTCGCATGTCAGCGCTGCAGGGTAACTTCGGCCTTCCCGCTCAATGCCTCATATGCGACGTTCCCACAAGGTGGAATTCCACCTTGCACATGCTGGCCAGACTGTGCGAGCAGCAGCAGGCGATAGTGGAGTTTCAGCTGCAGCACGCACGGGTGAGTCGCTCGGCGGAACAGCACCACATCACCACCAATGACTGGGCCTATATGCGAGACCTGTGTTCCTTGTTGCGCTGTTTCGAGTACTCCACCAACATGGCCAGTGCCGATAACGCCGTTCTCAGCGTAACTATCCCACTTCTATGCCTCCTTGAAAAAACACTGCTGGTGATAATGGAAGAGGATGTGGCACAGGAGGAGGAGGAGGAAGAGGGATCATTTCGTAGGGTTTCCGGCCAGTCATTCACAATTGGCTCCGAGGGTGGGTTCCTGCACCCACAAACGCCAGGTACACAATTGTCCAGCCAGGGCACAGTTCTGGAAGATGACGAGGTGGAGGATGAGGAGGAAGAGATGGAGGAGGAGGAACCATGTTCACAGCAGGGTGGCACCCAGACCAACTCATGGCCATCACTGGTGTGGCTGGGGGGATACAGAGGACACAGACAATACACCTCCCACAGAGGACAGCTTTTTGTTGCCTCTGGGCAGCCTGGCACATATGAGCGATTACATACTGCAGTTTCTCCTCAACAACCGCCGAGTTGCCCACATTCTAACTTGTGCTGATTACTGGGTGGCCACGCTACTGGATCCCCGTTACAAGGACAATGTACCGTCCTTAATTCCCTCACTGGAGCGTGATCCTATGATGCGCGATTACATCGCATTCCCACCTGACAGCGGGGGCACAGTGAAAGCACAAGGCAAAGGCAGAGAAGGAGGAAGAGGTCGCCAACGCAGCTGGGGCACCGCCAGCACCTCAGAAGGCAGGGTTAGCATGGCCGAAATGTGGAAAAGCTTTGTCAGCATGCCACAACAACCAGCACCACCAGCTGATATGGAACGTCTTAGCAGGAGGCAGCATTTCACCAACATGGTGGAGCAGTATATGTGCACACGCCTACACGTACTGAATGGCGGGTCTGCCCCCTTCAACTTCTGGGTCTCCAAATTGGACACATGGCCTGAGCTTGCCCTTTACGCCTTGGAGGTGCTGGCCTGCCCTGCAGCCAGTGTATTATCTGAACCTGGGTTTAGCACGGCAGGGGGCGTCATCACAGACAAGCGCAGCCGCCTGTCCACAGCCAATGTGGACAAGCTCACGTTCATTAAAATGAACCAGGCATGGATCCCACAGGACTTGTCCGTACCTTGTGCAGAATAGACATGTATACAGGCCTTAACCAGCCATTGTTATACTGCAGCGCAATTGCTCATTCTTTTTTTTTTGGATATTTCACACTCTTTTGGAGTGTACCCTAATTTAAAAAAAAATAATTAACACCAAAAACCAGTGTTGGCTGCCTCGTCCTCCTCCACCGCAGCTTCCACCTACACCGCTACGTCCACTGCCTCCTCAAACTCCTACTCCATATTAGTGTTGAGCGCGAATATTCGAATAACGAATTTTTATCTCGAATATCGCAACTTCGAGATTTCGTGAATATTTCGAATATAGTTCTATATATTCGCGAAATCGAATATTCGTTTTTTTTTTGTTTGTTTTTTCCATCTGAAAATATATGATTCCTCCCTGCTTCTTGCTTGTGGGTCAATGAGCCATTGGCCCACAAGCAACTGAATTGAAGCTGGAAGGAATTACGTTTTCAGATGGATCAAATATGACGAATATTCAAAATAAAGAATATATTGCTGTATATTCGATTTTAGAATATTCGTCCTATTCTAATCTAAACCAATAATCTCGGTTATAATATTCGAGTTCACGAATATTACAACAGAAAAATCGTAATGGTTAATACGTGTGCCCGACCACATGACAAAATCGTTATTTAATCAACTTCAGCATACACCTCCCCGACAAGCGTCCCCGTCACCATGGGAACGCCGGTGGGTTAGAAAATACCATCGGATCTGAGTTTTCCCTGAGATCGTAAAAACTCAAATCCGATGGTATCTTTTAACCCACAGACGTTCCCATGGTTACGGGGACGCTTGTTGGGGAGCAGTATGCCAAAATGGAATATTATTGCTCTAACTTCGTCTTTTAGAATATTCGTAATATTGCTCTAACTTCGTCTTTTAGAATATTACGAATATTCTAAAAGACGAAGTTAGAGCAATATTAAGAATATTCGTAAAATACACATATAGATTGTAATTTAGCTAATATTTGTACAAAAAAAGAGCAAGGATTTTTACAAGGTAAAAAATCTCATTTTATTCAATATAAATCACATGATCATTACAGGTAATGCTTAAAAGGGACAGGACATGGAGACTGAGCCACAAAGGGCTATACAATGTGGAGAATCACAATGGGGGATAATGTGACCATAAATAGCAGAGAACAACAATTTACCAGAGGCCGTGAACAAGAGTGTAGTTGCGGGTGCAATTGCTGATCCCTAGTATAAAACAACTAGTTTGTCTTAGTGTGTTTATATCTCCTGACGAAGCCTATGTGGCGAAACACGTGTTGAGGTTGAAGCAGTGGGGGAATCGTGTTACCATTCTACAGCAGCAACATGGGTAGGTAACTTGGCAGCTGGATCAGGGTGGGACGAGAGGCTTGCAGTTCATTGTTACATGCCATCTTCATTAGTAGTATTGCACCGTCCATTGACACCTCACAGCATCCTTGGACAGATGTTGTGAACAATAGTCAGGTAGTTGTTTTATACCAGGGATCAGCAATTGCACCCGCAACTACACTCTTGTTCACGGCCTCTGGTAAATTGTTGTTCTCTGCTGTTTATGGTCACATTATCCCCATTGTGATTCTACACATTGTATAGCTCTTTGTGGCTCAGTCTCCATGTCCTGTCCCTTTTGAGCATTACCTGTAATGATCATGTGATTTATATTGAATAAAATGAGATTTTTTACCTTGTAAAAATCCTTGCTCTTTTTTTGTACAAGTTGCAGTAGGTTGGGGAGTGAGGTACTGTTTTGGGGTTATTGTAGGCTCTAATTGTAATTTAGCTAATATACTGCTATAGTTAGTAATTTTTTTTAATAGTGTACATATTTTCCAAAACTGAAGTTCAGAAGAGGCAAAAAAAATTAGAGAAAACAAAAAAGGATTATAGCACTATATTAGCTAAATTACAATCTATATGTGTATTTTACGAAAATTCGTAATATTGCTCTAACTTCGTCTTTTAGAATATTCGTAATATTCTAAAAGACGAAGTTAGAGCAATATTAAGAATATTCGTAAAATACACATATAGATTGTAATTTAGCTAATATACTGCTATAGTAATTTTTTTAATAGTGTACATATTTTCCAAAACTGAAGTTCAGAAGAGGCAAAAAAAAGTAGAGAAAAAAAAAAGGATTATAGCACTATATTAGCTAAATTACAATCTATATGTGTATTTTACGAAAATTCGTAATATTGCTCTAATTTCGTCTTTTAGAATATTACGAATATTCTAAAAGACGAAGTTAGAGCAATAGTAAGAATATTCGTAAAATACACATATTAGCCTAGCCATAGTCAATTAGTCGAACGTTGCCTTATACTTAGAGTTGAGCGAACACCTGGATGTTCGGGTTCGAGAAGTTCGGCCGAACTTCCCGGAAATGTTTGGGTTCGGCATCCGAACCCGACCCGAACTTCGTCCCGAACCCGAACCCCATTGAAGTCAATGGGGACCCGAACTTTTCGGCACTAAAAAGGCTGTAAAACAGCCCAGGAAAGGGCTAGAGGGCTGCAAAAGTCAGCAAAATGTAGTTAAATCCCCTGCAAACAAATGTGGATAGGGAAATGAATAAAAATAAAAATAAAATAAATAAAAATTAACCAATATCAATTGGAGAGAGGTCCCATAGAAGAGAATCAGGCTTCATGTCAGCAGAGAACCAGTCTTCATGTCATAGCAGAGAATCAGGCTTCACGTCACCCAAAACTGGAACAGTCCATTGTCAGATATTTAGGCCCCGGCACCCAGGCAGAGGAGAGATGTCCCATAACATAGAATCTGGCTTCATGTCAGCAGAGAATCAGTCTTCATGTCATAGCAGAGAATCAGGCTTCATGTCCTAGCAGAGAATTAGGCTTCACGTCACCCACCACTGGAACAGTCCATTGTCAGATATTTAGGCCCAGGCACCCAGGCAGAGGAGAGAGGTCCCATAGCAGAGAATCTGGCTTCATGTCAGCAGAGAATCAGTCTTCATGTCATAGCAGAGAATCAGGCTTCATGTCACCCACCACTGGAACAGGCCACTGTCAGATATTTTTAGGCCCCGGCACCCAGACAGAGCAGAGAGGTCCCATAACAGAGATTCAGGCTTCATGTCAGCAGAGAATCAGTCTTCATGTCATAGCAGAGAATCAGGCTTCATGTCACCCACCACTGGAACAGGCCACTGTCAGATATTTTTAGGCCTCGGCACCCAGACAGAGGAGAGAGGTCCCATAACAGAGATTCAGGCTTCATGTCAGCAGAGAATCAGTCTTCATGTCATAGCAGAGAATCAGGCTTCATGTCACCCACCGCTGGAACAGGCCACTGTCAGATATTTTTAGGCCCCGGCACCCAGACAGAGGAGAGAGGTCCCATAACAGAGATTCAGGCTTGGGTGTGTCTGGTGTCTGCAGCTGAGGTGAAAGGGTGTGTCTGCAGCAGCTCTTGAACCTCCACAGCACAGGCTTCTCTGGGGAGTTTCCTACCATCTGCTCCCCAGGAGGAGTTCCAGGCTTGCGGGGGAGTGTGACACCTTTTCCCCCAGCCCAGGCCTTGCCTCTCCCTAGGGAGCTGGTAGGGTCCTGTGGCAATGGCATCTAGGAAGGGTGCCCCTGCTCCCCGGCCTGGGTCGGCGGGGAGTAGAGAACTACAGCAACCGGCCAGGAGTGACGACGGCGAGGGGGTAATACCATCAGGACGTGGCAGAGGCAGCCGAGTCCCCCCTGAAGACCCAAAGACGTCAGGAGGAATAAGCCAGCTTGCGGAGGGCCGGGAGGTGTCGTCTCAGGTAGGTTGGGGGTCTTGATGGGAGGGAGAGAGCACCTCCACCTACAGCTCTCGCTTGGCCATCCACCTACGTGAATACGATGAGCTGGGAGGGCACCTCAGAGCCCTGAGGAAAGAGCTGAAGGAGACGAGGGCGAAAGCTACCATCTCTTCAAAGAAAAAGAGGCCCCCCCTTAATGAAAAATTTAGGGGGTTAAAGGAAGAGTTGGAGGCCTCCTTGAGGCGACAAGAACAGTTGCTGGATGGTAGCGGTCCTTTCAAGGAGAAATTGTTAAATGGGGATCGGTTCAGGGAGATGGAGGCTGTGAGGAGAGGGGAGCCGTGCAGGGACGCAGAGGGTGAGATTGAGGAGTTGGAAGACTCTGAATCTCTAGAGTCCCAGGCAGGCCCCCAAACCTTACAGCCTGAACCGCCCCCCCCCCCCCCCCCCCCTGTGATCCCGGTAAAAGAGACAAAAACATCTTTTGAGAGATACAGTGGCATTCCGCCAGAACAGGTACACTTACCATCGTCAGATGAGGCTTCAGCAATGGAGGAGGAAGAAGGCAGAGAGGAAGATGGCGGTGGATTGTTACAAGAAATCCGGGTATTGGAATCACCTAAGGTGGACTTCCAAAACTTTGCCTTTGGGGATAATTTATTAGAAGAAAGCAGTGGCAAGAAGAGAAAAAAAAAACAACAAGAAGAGGAACACAGAGAATATTCAGACACACTATGTCTATGTGTCAAATACACGCTTGGTGGGGGCTGAAAAGTCTACACCAAGCGTGTATCCCGCTAAACTCCCCGGCTCGGCATCTGAGGTGGTGTCTGAGCGGAGGAGCGGGAGATTGAGCGCTCCAAAATGGCGCCGTACGCCATCCCTGCTTGCGGAGGCGGGGAGGAGGTGCCAGCAGAGAGAGGAGGTCGGAGGTTGCCCATTGAAAGTGGAGGGGGCGGGCCAGAACATCGGGAGGCCCCGCCCACCACTCCGTCCACCGCTTCATCCACCGCTCCATCCGCCGCTCTGGACACTGCCCTGCCTGCCGTTCCGGTATGTAGGGTGGTGCTGGGGCGGTGCGATGAGGTTAACATCTCTCCTACACAGGGCGGTGATGGCTCTGAGTCCCCGCCTGCGGCTGCAAATGTGCGGCGGGGATCAGGGGAAGCGGCGGTGAGTAAAGCTAGAGGCGCGGCCGGGGGTGTGTCTGGAGGTGTGTCCGGGCGTCCTACCATCGGCGCGCATGTGGGCGTGGCTGGGGAGGTGCCCGGCCGTGCTTCTGGACATGCTCCCGAAGCATTGAATGGATGTGTAGGCGCAGGGGGCAAGCGCCTACGCATAGAGGAGCCAGAGGCCGGAGCTGCCAGGAAAGATGTGTCTGTGGCGCTCCGGTCCTCTACTAGAAAAGGTTGCATTGCGCCAGAACATATGGCGATCTACATTGCCACTGGACACGCCCCTCTGTCTCTGCCTCCTCCTCCAGCGCTGAATTAAGTGCTGGGGAGGGGGGGAGTATGGTCATTAATGCCCAGGTTTTGAGGGCAGCGGGTGAAGGGGGGGGCTTGGCCAGTGGCAATGAAAAAGCAGTGTGTATAATAATAAAGTAAAAGATAATAGCAAAGCAAAAAAAGTCAGGGATAACAATAAAGGTAATAAGGTGAGACCTGCTGCACCAGCTGTCCCAGCGGGGGGAGAGGGTGCATGTGTGCAGGGTGTTGGTAGGGGTGTTGGTGAGGGTGCTGCGTTGGGTCCCAAAGGTGGGATGGCTGCTGGGAGTCAGCAGGCTGTCGCTGAAAAAGTGGCGGCTGCGGCTCCTGGTGTTCGCCTTCCGGAGGGATCCGACGTGGCATCTGGTACTAGTGTAGTGGGGGGGGGGCCTGTTCGGTTCCCCTCCTGCGGCCGTAACACCTGGCAGAAGTTATGCCAGTGTGGCTGCGACGGTGGGGGGGGAGGGGCTATACTCATTGGCTTCCTCATTCCCAGGAGTCACGGTTGGTGACTTGCAACGGCGACACCTGGAGGCCCTCAAAAAGGGGGAGAGCTCTATAACAGTAGAGGGAGAGAAGGTGGACCTATCCTTATGGATAAACAGGCATGGCCTGCGAGCTTTCCGAGAGGAAAGGGGGGGCGAGACCACCTGGTCCCTGCCTACAACCGGCCCTGGGACCAGGCGGAATGTAGTTTGTCTCAAGTGGAGAAGCAATGATGCCTGCCCTACGAGAAAGAGGGTGGTGGAGCTCCTGCTTGAGATGGGCTTCAGGGTGGCTGACATCTTCGCCCTGATACATCTGTATGGTTCCAAGGAGTTCGACGTCAGCTTTGCCCGGCCGGAGGGCCTAGAGCTTTTCTGGTCTGGGTATGAGCTGGTGAAGAACTTACCGGATTGGAAGGGTTTTTTCGCTCAGGCGATAACCCGGCAGAACAACGTCAAGAAGGTGACCGTTTTAACCCGTAACAAATTACTTTCTTGCGTTGACATTCTGACGTGGCTAAGCAGGTATGGGGACGTCCAGGGTGTACTATCCAAAAACCTGGACGAATTTGGCATTTGGTCGGGAGCCTGGACTTTCAATGTGAAGCACGGTTTCCCACATTCCATCCTCTGCCTTCATCGGCCGGGATAGGATCCTGGTTTTCTACAGAGGGCAGCCCAAGCTCTGTCACAAGTGTGGCAGCCCTTCACACTTCAGCGCCAGCTGCCAAGTGCAGAAGTGCGCATTGTGTGGAGGGACAGGTCACCTTGCCGCAACTTGTGTGGAGATTAGGTGCAACTTGTGTGGTGTGCTCGGACATCCATTTAGTCGCTGTCCCCTCTCTGAGGTCAATGCGGCCCGAGCTCATGCAGGAGTGGGCCGGGAGGTCTCTTCGGCTGAGGCGGGTGCTGGCGGAGACAGTCAAGTTAAGAGGTCGGTGAAGACCAAGAGCGGTCCGTCCCAGCAGAGGCGGAGGGAGAGACGCCAGGCGGAGAGGGAACAGAAGGAACCCCACCACAATGGGGTGATGTCTGCCCCTCCCCAAGTGGCTGACTCCCGTAGTTCAGAGACCCTAGGGGACAGGGAGCTAAGGGCGGAGATCAGGAGACTAGAACGAGCCGATGAGACCCAGTCTTCACACTACGAAAGTGCAGCAGAGGGTAGTGAGACTGGGTCTAACATCAATAGAAGGAAACGGTACTCAAAAAAAAAGACCCCGACCAAAGCAGCCAGGGAAGGCGAAACCGGCTCCCCTCTAGAGCTCTCCAACCGGTATCTCACTTTGGATGAGACCGCCGCCTCCTCTTCATCTGAGGAGGAGGTAAGAAGTGAGGTACCGGAGGCGAAGGAGGGAGGGCTTTCAGGAGGCCCCGTGCCCCTCTCTGGTGAGGATGTAAGGTCCCCAGAAGAGGAGGCAAATCCGATTCCTGGAACTGAGAAAGCCAGGGGCGGTACGCTTGAGGGAGCGGTGGTGACAGATGGAATGGACACCACCGTCTCCCTCAAAAGAGGGCGTGCCGCTTTAGAGGATAGTCCCGGGAGGGGTAAGAAGGTTGGGAAGGAAGGAGGACATCTAGCTTAAACACCAAGTATGGCGGTACCCACTCAGCTGACACTGGCGACCATTAATGTCGCCAGCATTAAATCTGACGCGGCTCGTTACACAGCCTTTGATTTTTTCAGCCGAGTTGAAGCTGATGTTTTATTTTTGCAAGAGACCAGACTGTCAAACTTGGCAGAAATCCATAAAGCGAAGAGGGAGTGGAGATCTGGGCCCTCCTTCTGGTCTCTTGCGGCTGAGCCGTATAGCGGAGTGGCGGTTCTTTTCACCGTACCGGTAGAATGCCGACGGGTGGTTGAACTAGAAATGGGGAGGTGTTTGATCTTGGATATCCTCATGAAGGGACAGGAACTGCGCCTGATCAATATCTACGGGTGCCAGTCTAGGTGGGGCAGGAAATGTCTCTTTATGAGGATCAAGCCCTTCCTTTTTATGAGCCGGCAAATGGTCTTTGGTGGGGACTTTAACACTGTCATAAGGCCCCAGGATAGGGGAGGCAACAGAGATCGGCTGACTTATGATAGTGTAGCTCTAAACAGTATAGCTAGTGAGGCTCGTCTGGTGGATGTCCATATTAGGCACACCCCAGACCACGGTGGTTTCACTTTCTACAGAGGTAATAAGATTAGGTCTAGAATAGATAGGTTTTTTTTTGAAGGAGGAGGCTACCTTCTCGCCCTTAAGGGTTGTAGAGGTAGAATTCTCTGACCACTGTCTGATTATGTTTTCTCGGAATATTTCAGAATCCCCCCAAATGGGAAGAGGTTACTGGAAGCTGAATGCGGGAGTCCTGGAGTAAGCAGAGGTGAGACAATCCTTTGAGGACTTTCTTCAGAGTCAGGTAGCTTTGCTGGATCTCTGTGACACTAAGTAAGAGTGGTGGGAGGTATTCAAAGATCGGGCCGCAAAGTTCTTCCGCCAGCTCTCGAGGCCGCAAAGTTCTTCCGCCAGCTCTCGAGCCTCAGGTCTCTGGACAGGTACCGCCTGTATCAGAGTCTGAGGAGGAAACTCGAAGGTCTGGTCTCGACTGGAGGTAGCCGCAAGGATATCTCCAGAGTGAAATCTTTGCTCAAGAGGTGCCAGTATGATAGGCACACATCTTTAGTTTTTGAGAGGGACTTCGGGAGGTACCGCTCGCCCGACCCCTACAGAAACTGTAAGATGTCAGTGAAGAGTAAGTTAATAACAGGATTGGTTGATAGTACGGGATCTCTGAACAGGTCCAGATCAGGGATCCTGGAGGTCGTCAGATTCTTTTACTCGTGCCTCTTGGGAAAGAGGGATCTGGATCGGGACAAGATGTCGGCTTTACTGGCTGAAATCACCCCTGAGTCAGAAGCTCACCTCTCTTTTGAAGTTTTGGTGGAAGAGATCAGGAAGAAGGAAGTTATCCTGGCGGTGGAAGGGTTAGCTCTGAAGAAGTCGCCAGGCCCAGATGGCTTAACATCTGAGTTTTATAAGACCTTTAAGGACTCTTTATGTCCCCTCTTGACTGAGGTGTTCAATGAGTGTCTATCCTCGGGCACTCTGCCTCGGTCAATGAGGAGGTCAGCCCTGATCCTTCTATCAAAGGGTAAAGATCCGAGCCGTATTGAGAACTGGCGTCCCATAGCACTTCTCAATACGGACAGAAAGATTCTGGCCAAGATACTGTTTAACAGGCTGGTGAAATTTGCGCCTCAACTCCTTTCGATGGCTCAGCATTGCTCGGTTCCAGGCCGCAGCACTTTTAGTGCTGTACTCGGTGTCCGAGAGGCAGTGGAACAGAGTAGAGCAGGCCACTGGAGGGGGTACATGCTGTCCTTAGATCAAGCAAAGGCGTTTGATCGGGTGAACCACGAGTACCTCTGGTCGGTCCTTTTGAAGTACGGCCTGCCGGGGGGGTTTGTCGATTGGTTAAAGATCTTGTATGCGGGCAGAGAGTTTCCCGCTTGTGAACGGTTGGTCTGGCTGCCCTTTTGAGGTTGGGTCCGGCGTTCGCCAGGGTTGTCCTTTGAGCCCGCTTTTATACGTGTTCGCGATTGATCCCTTTCTTAAGAGGGTCAGTCGTGGACTGTTGGCGGGAGTCGGGATGGATCGGGCGGCGCCGGAAGCCACTCTGGGGACAGTAGCGTACGCCGACGATGTCACCATTTTCATGTCCTCGAAAGGGGAGGCGGAATATGTGATGTCTGAGGTGGATCGCTACTCGGAAGCATCCGGGTCCATGATCAACCGGGATAAGTGTGAGAGTCTCTGGCTGGGAGGGGGTGATCCAGCTTTTGATCTCCCGGACACCCTCCCAGAGCCCCAGTCGTCAGCCAAAGTCCTAGGCATCCATTTCGGTCATGGGGATTATCCCACTCAAAATGGGGACGACAGGCTTAAGATCGCCGCTCAGAAGATCGACCAGTGGAAGGGCTGGTCTTTGACCCTCAGGGAAAGGGTGCACCTGATCAAGGCTTTCCTGCTCCCTCTGCTTATCTATTTGGGCAGTGTGTGTATCTTGCCAGAGCTTCTCTGGACTCGGGTTTACAGTCTGTTCTTCCAGCTCTTATGGGGGAATAGACTGAACATGATCAAGAGGGAGGTGACTTACCGCTCGAGGAGATTAGGGGGGTTATCTATGGTCAACCCCGTGGTGTTTCTTGTAAACACATTTGTTAAAGTAAATCTGGTGAACCTCTGGATGGAGAGGGCTTCTCCGTGGGTAGTCTCCGCCGGGGGTGGTTTCGGCCTTTCTTCCAGGAATGGGAGACAGGAGGGCAAGTGAAGGACTTGCGTACGACTCACGGATATCTTCCGGCTTACGTCACCCCGATTCTGAAGGTAATCCGCCGGTGGGGTTTGGAGGTAGGGGAAATCAGGACTCTGTCAAGGAGGTCCCTTGACGAGAGGGTCTTGTTGTCCCACTTCCAGAAGCCCCTGGCCCTCAAGGATTGCCCAAGCCGGGATCTAGACAAGGGGTTACAGTTGCTAAATTCTGCAAGGATCCCCTTGAAGTTTTGGGACTTGACTTGGCGCTGCTTTCACGGGAGGTTGTATGTAAGGGACAATCTGAAGTACAGGAACTCTGATGAAAGGGGTTGTTCCCGGGAGGAGTGCGGCTCCATACTAGAAAGTATGGAGCACTTCCTGCTCCAGTGTCCCTTTAATACAGAGGTGTACAAACGGTTGGGAGCTTCCATTGGCTGGCCTAAGCTAGCCAGCCTCTCCTATGCGGAGTGGGCCTATGGAGTGCTCAGAGACCTGGGCAGAAGAGACCTGTGCACATGTTTTTTAGTTAGCATAGTGGTTAGGTACTACACGTGGAACGCACGGTGTTTAGTTTCAACAAGGCAGAAAGTCCTCCCAGTGGATGAGGTGTGTAGGAACATTCTGGGAGACCTGGTGAAGGTACGTTCTCTCGAGTACGAAAGACTGGGTACCAGCAGGGCCTCTCTCCTCTGGAGAGGTTTTGCTTTTAGTGTACCATAGCCTAGTAGTACTCTTCCTGGTGGTGGGCTGATACTCTCACCCTAGATTTTTGTTTTGGATAAAGTGTATGGTTTTTGAAAGGCTTGCAAAGGCTGAACTTGGTCCTTCGGGAGTGGTTATGTGTGGTATAGTAATGTTTATTGTATGGTATATTGTATATATTGTGTATATTATGTTAAAGGATAAGGTAAGCGGGGGTTAGTTAGTTAGTTAGGTTGGGTGGGTTAGGGTGAGGGGGGGGGACACTTACAAAGTGTGGGGAGGCCTACATCCAGTCCTGGACTACGCGGACATGGGAGGACATGGGGCGAGGGCTGGATGTGGGTGGTGGAGGTAGGGCTGGCCTCGGACTATGCGGACATGCAGAGGACATGAGGCCGAGGTCAGTCCTGGGGGTTTTAGTTTTAGTTTAGGATAGGGAATGGCTAGGGACAGGTTAGGTTAGGGTAAGTTTGTAGTTTGTAGTGTTGTTTATATATATATATATATATATATATATATATAAAAAAAATAATAATAATAATAATAATAATAAAAAATATATATATATAAAAAAAATTTTTTTTGCTTAGGGGCAAGTTGCCTGGAGTTGAGTTACGGCGAAGTAGGCATATTTTCGTTTGAGTTTGATTTTATTCTGTGTTTTATTTCAATTTCTTTGGGTTAGGTTATTTCGGCCGAACCGGCTGGGTAAGTTTTATTTATTTTAGGTTATTTATTGTAGGTTATTTATTGTAGATTGTAGGTTTGTAGTTTTATGTGTAGGTATGATTGTGTGTGTGAATGTGGCTGGGGCAGCTGGAATGCTGTCTATGTTTAAGTTTTGTATGTCTGTACTTGTAATTATTTATGTAACGTTTTGTAATTTTATAATAAAAAAGAGTTCCCATAACAGAGATTCAGGCTTCATGTCAGCAGAGAATCAGGCTTCATGTCATAGCAGAGAATCAGGCTTCATGGAACAGGCCACTGTCAGATATTTTTAGGCCCCGGCACCCAGACAGATGAGAGGTTCATTCAACTTTGGGTTGCCCCGCAATATAATGGTAAAATGAAAATAAAAATAGGATTGAATGAGGGAGTGCCCTGGAGTACAATAATATATGGTTAAGGGGAGGTAGTTAATGTCTAATCTGCACAAGGGATGGACAGGTCCTGTGGGATCCATGCCTGGTTCATTTTTATGAACGTCAGCTTGTCCACATTGGCTGTAGAAAGGCGGCTGCGTTTGTCTGTAATGACGTCCCCTGCCGTGCTGAATACTCGTTCAGACAAAACGCTGGCCGCCGGGCAGGCCAGCTCCTACAAGGCATAAAAGGCTAGCTCTGGCCACGTGGACAATTTGGAGACCCAGAAGTTGAATGGGGCCGAATCATCAGTCAGTACGTGGAGGGGTGTGCACAGGTACTGTTCCACCATGTTAGTGAAATGTTGCCTCCTGCTAACACGTTCCGTATCAGGTGGTGGTGCAGTTAGCTGTGGCGTGGTGACAAAACTTTTCCACATCTCTGCCATGCTAACCCTGCCCTCAGAGGAGCTGGCCGTGACACAGCTGCGTTGGCGACCTCTTGCTCCTCCTCTGCCTTTGCCTTGGGCTTCCACTTGTTCCCCTGTGACATTTGGGAATGCTCTCAGTAGCGCGTCTACCAACGTGCGCTTGTACTCGCGCATCTTCCTATCACGCTCCAGTGCAGGAAGTAAGGTGGGCACATTGTCTTTGTACCGTGGATCCAGCAGGGTGGCAACCCAGTAGTCCGCACATGTTAAAATGTGGGCAACTCTGCTGTTGTTGCGCAGGCACTGCAGCATGTAGTCGCTCATGTGTGCCAGGCTGCCCAGAGGTAAGGACAAGCTGTCCTCTGTGGGAGGCGTATCGTCATCGTCCTGCGTTTCCCCCCAGCCGCGCACCAGTGATGGGCCCGAGCTGCATTGGGTGCCACCCCGCTGTGAACATGCTTCATCCTCAACCTACTCCACCTCCTCCTCATCCTCGTCCTCCTCGTCCTCCAGTAGTGGGCCCTGTCTGGCCACATTTGTACCTGGCCTCTGCTGTCGCAAAAAACCTCCCTCTGAGTCACTTCGAAGAGACTGGCCTGAAAGTGCTAAAAATGACCCCTCTTCCTCCTCCTCCTCCTCCTGGGCCACCTCCTCTTCCATCATCGCCCTAAGTGTTTTCTCAAGGAGACATAGAAGTGGTATTGTACGGCTGATAACGGCGTCATCGCCACTGGCCATGTTGGTGGAGTACTCGAAACAGCACAACAGGGCACACAGGTCTCGCATGGAGGCCCAGTCATTGGTGGTGAAGTGGTGCTGTTCCGCAGTGCGACTGACCCGTGCGTGCTGTAGCTGAAACTCCACTATGGCCTGCTGCTGCTCGCACAGTCTGTCCAGCATGTGCAAGGTGGAGTTCCACCTGGTGGGCACGTCGCATATGAGGCGGTGAGCGGGAAGGCCGAAGTTCCGCTGTAGCGCAGAAAGGCGAGCAGCGGCAGGGTGTGAATGCCGGAAGCGCGAACAGACGGCCCGCACTTTATGCAGCAGCTCTATCATGTCGGGGTAGTTGCGAATGAACTTCTGCACCACCAAATTCAGCACATGCGCTAGGCAAGGGATGTGCGTCAAACCGGCTAGTCCCAGAGCTGCAACGAGATTTCGCCCATTATCGCACACCACCAGGCCGGGCTTGAGGCTCACCGGCAGCAACCACTCGTCGGTCTGTTGTTCTATACCCCGCCACAACTCCTGTGCTTTGTGGGGCCTGTCCCCCAAACATATGAGTTTCAGAATGGCCTGCTGACGTTTACCCCGTGCTGTGCTGAAGTTGGTGGTGAAGGTGTGTGGCTGACTGGATGAGCAGGTGGAAGAAGAGGAGGAGGAAGCTGAGTAGGAGGAGGAGGAGACAGGAGGCAAAGAATGTTGCCCTGCGATCCTTGGCGGCGAAAGTACGTGCGCCAAACAGCTCTCCGCCTGGGGCCCAGCCGCCACTACATTTACCCAGTGTGCAGTTAGGGAGATATAGCGTCCCTGGCCGTGCTTACTGGTCCACGTATCTGTGGTTAGGTGGACCTTGCCACAGATGGCGTTGACCAGTGCACACTTGATTTTATCGGATACTTGGTTGTGCAGGGAAGGCACGACTCTCTTGGAGAAGTAGTGGCGGCTGGGAACAACATACTGTGTGACAGCAAGCAACATGAGCTGTTTGAAGCTGTCTGTGACAGCATTTCATAGGCCAGTAGTTTAGAAATGCTGGCATTCAGAGCCAGGGATCGAGGGTGGCTAGGTGGGAATTTACGCTTTCTCTCAAATGTTTGTGAGATGGAGAGCTGAACGCTGCCGTTTGCCATGGTTGAGATGCTTGGTGACGCAGGTGGTGGTGTTGGTGGTACATCCCATGTTTGCTGGGCGGCAGGTGCCAACGTTCCTCCAGAGGCGGAGGAAGAGGCCGAGGCGGCAGCAGCAGAAGAGGCCGAGGCGGCAGCAGCAGAAGAGGTAGCAGGGAGAGCCTGAGTGACTTCCTTGTTTTTAAGGTGTTTACTTCACTGCAGTTCATGCTTTGCATGCAGGTGCCTGGTCATGCAGGTTGTGCTAAGGTTCAGAAAGTTAATGCCTCGCTTCAGGCTCTGATGGCACAGCGTGCAAACCACTCGGGTCTTGTCGTCAGCACATTGTTTGAAGAAGTGCCATGCCAGGGAACTCCTTTAAGCTGCCTTTGGGGTGCTCGGTCCCAGATGGCGGCGGTCAGTAGCAGGCGGAGTCTCTTGGCAGCGGGTGTTCTGCTTTTGCCCACTGCTCCCTCTTTGTCTTTTGCTACGCTGTTGGCTCGGTCTCACCACTGCCTCTTCCTCCGAACTGTGAAAGTCAGTGGCATGACCTTCATTCCATGTGGGGTCTAGGACCTCATCGTCCCCTGCATCGTCTTCCACCCAGTCTTGATCCCTGACCTCCTGTTCAGTCTGCACACTGCAGAAAGACGCAGCAGTTGCACCTGTGTTTCGAAATCATCAGAGATGTGCTGAGGTGGTATTCCCATGTCCTCATCATCAGGAAACATAAGTGGTTGTGCGTTAGTGCATTCTATCTCTTCCACCCCTGGGGAAGGGCTATGTGGATGCCCTTGGGAAACCCTGCCAGCAGAGTCTTCAAACAGCATAAGAGACTGCTGCATAACTTGAGGCTCAAACAGTTTCCCTGATATGCATGGGGGTGATGTGACAGACTGATGGGCTTGGTTTTCATGCGCCATCTGTGCGCTTTCTGCAGAAGACTGGGTGGGAGATAATGTGTACGTGCTGGATCCACTGTCGGCCGCCCAATCGACTAATGCCTGTACCTGCTCAGGCCTTACCATCCTTAGAACGGCATTGGGCCCCACCAAATATCGCTGTAAATTCTGCTGGCTACTGGGACCCGAGGTAGTTGGTTCACTAGGACGTGTAGCTGTGGCTGAACGGCCACGTCCTCATCCAGCACCAGAGGGTCCACTAACACCACCACGACCATGTCCGCATCCGCGTCCCTTACTAGATGTTTTCCTCATTGTTACCGTTCACCACAATAAGAAAAATATTATTTGGCCCAATGTATTGAATTCAAATTCAGGCCTTTTTTTACAGACACCTAACACTATCTGGCTATCTATTTAGGTACCGTATTACACTAATAAAGGCACAGCAGTAACGACAGATTTAGCTGAATATAAATTTGAGGCCTAGTATTTAGGCGCTGGATGACAGGTATACATTTACGGACAGAATTAGACTTGGAATTGCACAGTAGAGTGTGTGTGAGGTTATTTAGAATAACCCTATCTGCACCTTGAATCTTATATACCCTTTAAGGGATAGATTTAAAGTAGGCCTGATACAGCAGAAACCACTAATTTAGAGAATTGCAAAATTGGGAATTGTATTTCAACCCAGAACAAAAACTGTGCTTTGACGGACACTAAATAACTTGACCAGCTAAAGCAATAATGACAGATTTGGATGAATATAAATTTGAGGCCTATTTTTTAGGCGCTGGGTGACAGGTATACGTTTACACACAGAATTAGACTTGGAATTGCAGAGTAGCGTGTGTGAAGTTATTGAGAATGACCCTATCAGCACCTTGAATCTAATATACCCTTTTAGGGATAGATTTAAATAACCACACTATTGATGGTTAAATGGACTTGGCGGCAGCTTGCCCCCGATGTAGGATATAGCAAAAAAATAACCATACTATCGATGGTAAATGGACTTGGTGGCAGCTTGCCCCTGATGTAGGATATAGCCAAAAAATAACCACACTATTGATGGTTAAATGGACTTGGTGGCAGCTTGCCCCTGATGTAGGATATAGCCAAAAAATAACCACACTATTGATGGTTAAATGGACTTGGTGGCAGCTTGTCCTGGCGCACCACAAGCCACAAAATGGCCGCCGATCACCCCAGAAAAAAGTGACTGAAAAACGCTCTGGGAAGCCTAAAAACAGTGAGCAATTGAATAGCAGCAGTTCAATGATCCACAGCTGTAGATCGATCACTGTCTTAAGTGTTTTGGAGGAGTTAATCACTGCCTAATCTCGCCCTAGCGTCGCAGATGCAACCTCTCCCTACACTTGTATCAGCAGAGTGACGTGCAGTGCTACGTGACCCAAGCTTATATAGAGGCTGGGTCACATGCTGCACTGGCCAATCACAGCCATTCCAATAGTAGGCATGGCTGTGATGGCCTCTTGGGGCAAGTAGTATGACGCTTGTTGATTGGCTGCTTTGCAGCCTTTCAAAAAGCGCCAAGAAAGCGCCGAACACCGAACCCGGACTTTTACGAAAATGTTCGGGTCCGTGTTACGGACACCCCAAAATTCGGTACGAACCCGAACTATACAGTTCGGGTTCGCTCATCCCTATTCTTGGGGCATTTTCCCTTCAGTTTTGTCTTCAGCAAGTGAAATGAATGCTCAATCAGATTTAGGTCAGGTGATTGACTTGGCCATTGCATAACATTTCACTTCTTTCCCTTAAAAAACTCTTTGGTTGTTTTTGCAGTATGCTTTGGGTCATTGTCCATCTGCACTGTGAAGCGCCGTCCAATGAGTTCTGAAGCATTTGGCTGAATATGAGCAGATAATATTGCCCGAAACACTTCAGAATTCATCCTGCTGCTTTTGTCAGCAGTCACATCATCAATAAATACAAGAGAACCAGTTCCATTGGCAGCCATACATGCCCATGTCATCACACTACCAACACCATGCTTCATTGATGAGGTGGTATGCTTAGGATCATGAGCAGTTCCTTTCCTTCTCCATACTCTTCTCTTCCCATCACCCTGGTACAAGTTGATCTTGATCTCATCTGTCCATAGGATGTTGTTCCAGAACTGTGAAGGCTTTTTTAGATGTCGCTTGGCAAACTCTAATCTGGCCTTCCTGTTTTTGAGGCTCACCAATGTTTTACATCTTGTGGTGAACCCTCTGTATTCACTCTGGTGAAGTCTTCTCTTGATTGTTGACTTTGACACACATACACCTACCTTCTGGAGAGTGTTCTTGATCTGACCAACTGTTGTGAAGGGTGTTTTCTTCACCAGGGAAAGAATTCTTCTCTTTTCCATGGTCTTCCTGGTCTTTTGGTGTTGCTGAGCTTACCGGGGCGTTTCTTATTTTTAAGAATGTTCCAAACAGTTGTTTTGGCCACGCCTAATGTTTTTGCTATCTCTCTTTTTTTTTTTTTTTTTTTTTAGCCTAATGATGGCTTGCTTCACTGATAGTGACAGCTCTTTGTATCTCATCTTGAGAGTTGACAGCAACAGATTACAAATCCAAATAGCACACTTGAAATGAACTCTGGACCTTTTATCTGCTCATTTTAATTGGGATAATGAGGGAATAACACACACCTGGCCATGGCACAGCTGAGAAGCCAATTGTCCCATTACTTTTGATCCCTTAACAAGTGGGAGGCACATATGCAAACTGTTGTAATTCCTACACCGTTCACCTGATTTGGATGTTAATACCCTCAAATTAAAGCTGACAGTCTGCAGTTAAAGCACATCTAGTTCATTTCATTTCAAATCCATTGTGGTGGTGCATAGAGCCAAAAATGTTACAATTGTGTTGATGTCCCAATATTTATGGACCTGGCTGTAGATGCCCGTGATAAGAACATAGTCCTACCACTTTACAAATCTCTGGTCAGACCACACATGGAGTACTGTGTACAGTTCTGGGCTCCTGTAAACAAGGCAGACATAGCAGAGCTGCAGAGGGTCCAGAGGAGGGCAACTAAAGTAATAACTGGAATGGGGCAACTACAGTACCCTGAAAGATTATCAACATTAGGGTTATTCACTTTAGAAAAAAGACGACTGAGGGGAGATCTAATTAGTATGTATAAATATATCAGGGGTCAGTACAGAGATCTATCCCATCATCTATTTATCCCCAGGACTGTGACTGTGACGAGGGGACATCCTCTGCGTCTGGAGGAAAGAAGGTTTGTACACAAACATAGAAAAGGATTCTTTACGGTAAGAGCAGTGAGACTATGGAACTCTCTGCCTGAGGAGGTGGTGATGGTGAGTACAGTGAATTCAAGAGGGACCTGGATGTATTTCTGGAGCGTAATAATATTACAGGGTATAGCTACTAGAGAGGGGTCGTTGATCCAGGGAGTTATTCTGATTGCCTTATTGGAGTCGGGAAGGAATTTTGTATTCCCCTAAAGTGAGGAAAATTGGCTTGTACCTCACAGTTTTGTTTTTTTTGCCTTCCTCTGGATAAACTTGCAGGAGGACAGGCTGAACTGGATGGACAAATGTCTTTTTTCGGCCTTACTATGTAACGCATCCACTAGCACTGCACAGTTGTTTCAATGTGTCAGTGATGTTCATTTATCTATATTGACTCACTTTTTTTTTTCACTCCTTAACCTTTACTAATCAATTGCTTTATATACATGTTTTAAGATTTTTAAGGTTATATTTCAGTAGTAAGGCTTTAATTGTCTATCAGAAGTGATCTAAATGCTGTTCGCCCTTACTAAATGCATTTATTACTCTGCAAGTTATAAAGCTTTATGTATGGTTGGGAGAGGGACCACTATAAATAGGAAACAGATTGGTGTTGGGTCACAACTCTTAATTTCACCTGATTCATGTTCTTAACTAGTAAAGGACATTCTAGAAGCTTGTGCATGGTGGTACTGGAGTTCTTTAGGATTATGACCCGGTAGGAACAAGTTCCTCTCTCTTTGGGATTAGAAGCTTTCAGACACTATTGATTTGTCATTGTATATACTGTTTAGGGTTTCATTGACAGAATAGAGTAGAATCTCACTTTTAATTATTTGACTGGTTTGTAATCGAAAATGCCGAAATGCAATAAGTTTAAATGATTTAGAACAGTGAAGTTATTAGTATGTAAGAAAGTCGTGAAGTGTACACTAGCAAAGCTAACATTTGAAAGAATCCACCTTTGAAGATTTCCTTCAGAACATTACAAGACAGTGATAATTAGAATGTAATGGGGTCATTTACTAAAGACTGGCATTTCACATGGCAGTTTTAGTAAAAAGCCTACTGGTATTTGGTTAATTAACATGTTCTACTTAATAGTACTGTATGGATAGGTTAGGGTTAACAACATTGACCCAGCACCTTTAGGATGACAGAAGATTGACCTGTATCTGCCCCTAGTCAGTAGAAAGAGTCTGGTCTAGCTGTGGTACTGAGAGGTCAAATGTCTGCTTGTTCCTTAGGACTGAGCTTGAGTCCTAGAGAACCATCATCTCTGAGACAGGTGCAGTTATTCAAAGTGCCCCAGAGAGAAAGAGTAGGAGGATTGGAAGGTCCAGAATCTGTAAGGTCATGAATTGGAGTCAGTCAGCAAGATACTGTGCACATTCTAGGCTGATAGAGACTTTGCCGCTCAGAGAGGAAATATTGCCAGACCACCCTTCCACATGTTTTGACAGTTTGGTCAGCCATATGTTAATTCTTTATCCCTCAGTTCGTCTTCTTATAAACTCATTGCCAGCCTAAGATTCTGCAGAGAAAGAGACTTTAGAAAGATAGAAAAGGAGCACCACAACTCCCATCATTGCTGTTATCCATACATTGCTATTGAGGAAGAATTGCACTGTGGTTTGCTTGGAACTGTGTCTTGATACTGTTGGATGTAGCATTACTTCTATTCTTCACTTTAGTAAAGAGAAACTTATTTATTTACAACTGGCTTGGTTGCTGACTCCATTGCCGTCTGATGGCCATTGCACCTGCATCTATACTCCTTCCTTTCACACTGCCAAAACACTTAACAACAAGGGCACCCCATCTACCACCAGGCAGCCCTGATGCCAGGATGTGCCAGAGGGAAGAAAGTGTGTGTTCTCCTGTCACTACACGACACTAGGAGGGTACCAGTGGGTGTATTGCCATTGTAATTCGTGTGCACAATCATTCTTGCCAGGCCTACTACCACTCCCAAACCTCCATTGGTTCCTTCCAGGTGGCTTCTGCATTTGTAAAAGATGCAACCTATTTATTAACAGGCCCAGGGCTCTTAAATGGGTTCTGTGGGAATTAAGAAAATTTTAATGTTTAAGTATCAGTTTATTATAAATATATTGCTAAACACCTTTCATTAGTTATAATGGCTTGTTTTGTCTGAGGAGCAATCATTAGGAAAAATAAAATGGCTGCCGTCCTATTAGTACTCACAAAAATTGTCCTAATCACACAGCAGGTCAAGTTACTTCACAACACTGAGTTAAAGAGCTGCCTCATCCTCCTCTCTACTATACTTGTCAGGGATTATGAACCTGAATAGAGCTGATAAGATCTTCAGCTGAATCTCTGTAGGAATGGAGTTCATGAGGAGATATAAAGTACAGAGAGGAGGTGGGAATGTGGCTGATGAGCAGCAGCTCTTGTATGCAATCTCCATTACCAAAACAACACATTGCCACAGTCTGCCTGTCTGTTCTCTCTGTATATATGCATACAGTATATATATACAGTATATATAGTGACACAGTGAGAGGTTTGGTCTGGGAAAACAGGTATTTTCCTCCCAGCATGGGCTCCTGGGCTGATTTAAAGACAGGTGAGGTCAAATGCCGGACCGGATTTTAAATGCCGGTCCGGTTTTGGCAGCATTTGACTGTCCTTAAATAGGCAGCTGGGCTCAGAAGCGATGTCTCTGTATTGGGATCTGGGAGCCTTGTGTCTGGATGAAGGCTTGCTACCAGTTTGGCGTGAAAACAGTTGGTGTTGCTATGAGCAAGGACTTTTTGAGGCAGAATTGCTGCATGGTGTGAATTACCACCAACACCGCAAGGTGACTTTTTGTTTGAATATGGCTGCTTGTTTTTTCACTTGCCTAAAATGTGAATAAAACACTGAACTGTTTGATCCAAAGAACTTGTTGTTGCCTCTATACTTCGTTCTCTAATCCTGTCGGATACCTCCACTTATAACATTCTTAAACATAATCCCCTTCAAATTTTTAAGAAAGAACTGGTCCTCATCTTGAGGTATAGAGAAAGGTCATATCAATCATAAACAATTTGAATTTCTGAATGTGGAATATCCTGTAACTCCTATAATTCATGCCCTTCCAAAAATACATAAAGGGGTTAATCCCCCTCCATTACGACCTATAGTCTCGGGCATTGGATCTCTGACTGAGAAGTTGAGTGAGTGGTTGGATTCAGTGCTACAGCCTCTAGTCAAAAGATTACCGGGGTATATCAGAGATACCACCGATGTACTCAGATATATGCACAACTGCAAATGGTCAGACCACTATGTGTGGATTACACTAGACGTTGTAGCAGTCTACCCTTCCATTCCCCACACATTTGCCCTCCTGGCACTTGAATACAATTTACATAGATACAGTGATTTTTCTGATCTGTTCATTGACTATGTATTGGAGATAACCTCTTATCTCCTTACACATAATTATTTTGTATTTGATTAAACATTTTACGTTCAGGTCTCGGGAGTTTCAATGGGGGCCAAATTTTCCCCGTCCCTGGCCAACCTATCCATGGCCTTCTGGGAAGAAAAATATATTTTCTCAGTTGATAATCCTTTTTCCGAATGTTTTGTCTGGTATGGCAGATACATCGATGACCTGCTCCTTATTTGGGGGGGCGATGTGTGTGCCATACCAGACTTTACTAATTACGTGAATAATAATACATATAACCTTAAATTCACCTGTGTTCAACACCCTAAAACAATACATTTTTTAGATCTAAAATTAACTGGGATCCCTGATCAGATAGTATTAACGGAAACTTACCGCAAAGAAATCTCAGGAAATACTATTTTAAAGTCAAACAGCCATCATCCATCACATACAATAAAAAGTACCTTATGGGGAATTCATAAGGGCCAGAAGAAATTGTAGTACGGATGTGGCCTTCGACAGGGAATGTAAGAACATATGGAAACGCCTCAAGATCAGAGGGTACCCTCAATGGATGCTCTCCAGAGGTCTCAAAATAGCAAAAAATAAGTTTAGATCTAATTTACTGGCCATTAAATCAAATATGAAAACTAGATTATTGACTGAGGACAATAATTGTTATAACAACAATAAAATAAATAAACACACAAACAGAAATATCATGCCAGGAATCAGTCAAAAGAGTGAATCCATACCTACCCTGGTGTTAACCTATAGCAGACAATTCCCTAGGATTAAGAAGATCATTCAAAACTGTCTCCCTATTTTATATGAGGATGATATTCTCAGGGAGGTTCTTAGGGATGGCTGCCATGTCGTTTCCAGGAGACCCAATACCCTGGGTAAGACACTATCACCCTCTATGTATACCTCAATGCAAACAACAAAAAATCAACCCACCTGGCTTAAATATACGGGTTTTTCAAAATGTGGAAGCCAGAGATGCAAAACATGTAGAGTTACTGAAACTACTAAAGAATTCCACAATTCAACACATTCCGAGATTTTCCCCATTAAGAGCTAACAAAATTGCAACACAGCGGGAGTCATTTATATTATCACATGCACAACATGTGATTTAATGTACGTAGGGTGCACTACTAGGAAATTCAAAGATAGATTACGCGAACACTTAAACTACATCTCTAATCCATTAACAACAGGAATATCTAATGCAGCAAATCACTTCATAGACGTCCATAATCGTAATATTAATACTTTTAGCACTTTTGCATTTGAACGTGTCACATTACCACAAAGAGGCCGTAATATAAAACAAAAAATCCTTTTACGGGAAGCCTTTTGGATTTGGAGACTTAATACGAGATGTCCGTAAGGTCTCAACTTCAAAAAGGAATTAATGTACTTATACTGAAGTTATCATGCAGCACAACCATTACTTGCTCTGTTTTTATACTTATACCTATATACGAATTCCTCTCATATATGGTTATTTTTAACATATGCTTTTTCCCTTGGTTTAAGATAAGATTCCCTTCACAATTAGGATGTCCCTCCAAGTAACACGTGCATTCTGTGTTATTTGGGAATTTTCCATACGATGTAATTGATATTGCAACATCACAGGAATACACATATGCTATACTACAATTCTGTATACAATCTATCTTCCGACATGTGAAAGTGATATCTATACAGATACTGACAAACTAATAATGCTAAATATCTATATATAGAACAAAATTGTCCATCATTTTAAACAAATAATAAAAAATAAAAATATAATATATGGAAAATATAAATTATCATCATAGAGGTCAAAATATGGAGACCTAAATATTTAGTTTCTATATAATAAGTATATTTAGTACATGACGTCCCATAAGAACGGAACAATTAATGCCAGTAAGAGATATAACACAGCAGATTAGCTTATAAAATAAAATCTGGGCTATTAAAATTACCATTGGATATGTTAGTAAGGCTGATTAGTCAGCCTGCATTTGTGGGAGGGGCGGAGGCTCTTCATATACGAGCCACAGCCTCACTCACAGGCGTGGGTTCTCAGGTTCCCCACCCTCCCTCCCTTATCTTCTCATTTCCACAAGGTATGCCCACTTATAGGCCTACCCACGATCATGGCTTAGGCACACAACAAGCCATTTAGTCAGGTTAGCTAGGACACGCCTAGCTGGGTTAGGTTGTTCCCGTTGTTTCTCTCCCCAGGGTTCTTCGGATATCTCTTGGCCGTAGCCATGACCACAAATGAGAATTTATATGGAGAACAAGTTCTCAAATAAATACATCCACTCATATTTAGTTATTCTTATATAGCAGATAATATAATATATATCTCTATCTAAAGGAAAGGTACAGCTATGCAACTTTCTTATCAATAAATTATCTGTACACTTAAATTACAATACATCAGATAGAAAAACATTAATTCTGACTACAGCGATTTTTTTATGCCGGATTTGCTGTAACTATCTTACCATTTGGTGTTTTCAGACTCCGGCTCTAGTTCACACTACACGGTTTCTGTGAACATGAATGCAATCGGCTTCGGGAGAATTATTTAACACAGCAGGGGAGACTATCATAGGTTGCAGTAATTGATTGAATCACGTTCGCCACAACTTTCTGACCACTTGATATGCGCAGACCGTGGTTCCAGTTCACACCACACGATTTCTATGAATACGGTGTTAACTGGATCTAGAGGTCAATCCTACCCAGCGGAGGACTTTTTTGTAGATTTATCCCTACAAGGGAATATGAATGTTGTATACAATACAATATATCGAATGTGATGCAGTCAATTTTCAGCAGAATATATTTCAATGATGCTACTATTTTAGCCCAATACTTATATGTGTAATTAATGCAATTTGTACTTTGTAGGGCCATCATATCTGTACTAACAGGGAAAAGCTATATGATTTTATATTATATGTTTATTGTTACTAGGATGGATAATATATGTCACGGATGAAAATGTTTGTACAGGTGTCTCACATGGTTCTGATTGTCTCTGTGTCCACCCTGTTTTCCCAAACTCTTCCTGGGGGGCGGAGAAGCTGGAGTTGAACCCTAAATCAATTCAGAACATGTCAGACACCTTGGATCATAACTAAGAACACTACTGTTCGAAACGCGTAGATTTACTGGGATTAAGTGGGAGCCAGTGCCACTGACTGCTGTATCCATTTGGAATATGTTGATGAATAAAGATTGGGATTGTTGAAACGTCTACGTCTGGTGCTGGAGCCTTCTTTCTATTTTGTGAATCTACATTTAGGACTGGCTTGAGTCCGCCCCATGCACCGCCACATAGGACACCGGAGGTGAGCTGGCTATTACCCTTCTGTTCTCTAATCCTGTCTACCAGGGCGAGTCCCCACAATTGGTGGAGGATGCGGGCAAGAGCAGTGAGGCTGGCGTGAACGCCGATATTTTTGGTTTCTGCTTTTTCAGGCACGGTTGTATGTCGTACATTAAAGTATTGCAACCAATGCCCCATGACAAAATGGAGGCTGTTGTGAAGGCCCTCATGAAGGCTAATCTGCAGCAGCAAGAGACAAACCTGCAGCAACGCGAGGCTAATAGCAAAAGTAGGAGACTAACCAGTTGCTGCTACAACACGTGATGGATTTGCAGACAGCAGGAGCAACCCCAAGCGTCCACGATGCCCGCAAAGCAGTCCTTTTTGTGGTTTCTTTAAGATATGTTGTATCGGGTAAACCAACTACGGGGTGAGCCTATTGAACAGTTGGGGGTCCCCAAGGCTTATCACAAGCTTGTGTTAGATATAGCCCACCAACACGTTCTCGGGGGTCACCTGGGGCTGCAGAAAACTCAGGATCGTATTCTACAGTGGTTTTACTGGCCCAGCATATTCAAAGAAGTGGAAGAGTTTTGTAAGTTTTGCCAACCTGCCAGATAACTAGCCCCCAGCCACATTTCCGTAGTCCCCTAGTACCTCTCCCGATTATCAAAGTACCGTTTGACCGAATAGCTATGGACCTCATAGTCCCAGTACCGAAGTCCGCCAAGGGGCATCAACACATCTTAGTCATTCTAGACTACGCCACTCGGTACCCAGAGGCGGTGCCACTGCGACATACCTCGACCAAACTCATAGCTAAGAAGTTAATGGAGATGTTTTCCTGAGTAGGACTACCTAAAGAGGTTCTAACCGACCAAAGGGACCCCTTTTATGTCCAAGGTGATGAGGGAACTGTAAGTTTCTGCACATAAAACAACTACAGACATCTGTTTACCATCCACAAACGGACGGTCTGGTAGAACTGTTTAACCAAAAATTAAATAATATGTTGAAAAAGGTAGTGTCTAAAGATGGGAAGGACTGGGACCTCCTTCTGCCCCATCTCATGTTCGCAGTGCGAGAGGTACCCCAGGCCTTTATTGGGTTCTTGCCCTTCAAACTGCTATATGGCAGACACCCTTGCGGTCTCTTGGACGTCGCCAAAGAGGCGTGGGAACAACATCCCACTCCACATAAAAGTGTCATTGAGTATGTTATCCAGATGCAAGATCGGATAGAGACAGTGTTGTCTCTTGTTAGGAAGCATATGGAGCCAGCTCAGCGAGCCTAGAGTTGGGTCTATAATCGGCAGGCTCGGGTCCGGATCTTTAACCTGTGTGATCCTGTTTTAGTTCTGGTGCCGACCGTGGACAGTGTTGTCTCTTGTTAGGGAGCATATGGAGCCAGCTCAGCGAGCCTAGAGTTGGGTCTATAATCGGCAGGCTCGGGTCCGGATCTTTAACCTGTGTGATCCTGTTTTAGTTCTGGTGCCGACCGTGGACAGTAAGTTCCTGGCTAAGTGGCAGGGGCCCTACAAGTTGCTTGAGAAAATTGGAGATGTAAACTACAAGGTACACCAGCCAGGGCGGTGAAAGTCGGAGCAGGTTTACCATTTGAATTTACTCAAAACGTGGAAAAATAGGGAAACCTGTACAGAAGACAGCCCGCAGCCCGGTTTTCTAGGAGAAGAGGTACCGGCCCCTCTGTCTGATGCATGAGAGGTGGCTGCCACAGTGAAAAATTGCTGACAGCCTGTCCTCTAAATAGACTCAGGAGGCTAGGGAGTTCGTTAGTCGGAACACAGATGTGTTCTCGGACCTCCCTGGACACACTTCCATAATCAGACATGACATTGTCACTGAGCCTCAGGGAAAAGTCAGATTAAAACTATACCGGGTACCCGAGGCTCGGCGACAAGCCATATCGGAGGATGTGCAGCGAATGTTGCTGCTAGACGTCATTGAGGAGTCAAAAAGTTAGTGGGCCAGTCCTATAGTATTGATACCTAAGCCGCATGGGACGTTGCAGTTTTGAAACGACTTTCGAAAACGTATAGAGGTTTCCAAATTCGATGCGTATCCCATGCCCCAGGTGGATGAGCTCATCGAGAGGTTAGGAGAAGCCTAGTATTTTTTGGTTTTTGACCTCACAAAAGGGTACTGGCAGGTGCCCTTAACGGAGGCTGCCAAAGAGAAAACTGCCTTTATCACACCTGAGGGGCTGTATCAATATAAGGTCTTACCCTTTGTTCTGCATGTCGCCCCCACCACTTTTTAGCGACTAATGGACATTGTGCTTCGTCCACATCGTCAGCACACTTCGGCTTACCTGGACGATATTGTCATCCACAGTGCCAACTGGGGAAGTCACCTACCCAAAGTGCAGGCTGTCGTGGACTCCCTTAAGAAAGCTGGCCTAAACGCTAACCCAAAAAAATATGCGATAGGGTTAGATGAGACTAAGTACCTGGGGTATATTATTGGGAGCTGAGTCATCAAACCCCAAGTGAACAAAATAGAGGCGATACGGAACTGGTCCTGACCTGTCACCACTAGGCAAATAAAGTCATTCCTGAGAATGGTGGGCTATTACATGAGGTTTGTTCCCCACTTTGCTACTCTAGCCGCGCCCTTGACAGGACTCTTGAAGGGACACAAGTGTCACGAGGGTGTCAAGACCCACGCCTGACTCCGTTATACCCGGGGTCAGGAAGTCACAGCGGTTGGCTGCGCGCTCTATGTAAGATAGGGCTGTTTCCTTATGGTAGCTTTCTGGGTTTGCTTTGCAACCCTTTTTGGCTCACTCAGGGATCCATAGCTCTTTCTCCTCAGCTGTTCCTTGTCCAGCACTCCCAACCTCCTTATATTCCCCTCTCACACTTCTCTGGTTGCCAGATATAGAGCTTCCTGCCTGGACATCTATACAGACCCTCTGTCAGTGGTGCGGACTAGCGATCCCACCGGCCCGTTCACTATCTAGGGCTCATTCTAGGGAAAGCCAGGGTTTAGGCACGTGATCGCCGCACGGGTGAGGAACCCGTCTAGGGACGTCAGGGCAGTCAGGTGCCAGCCGCAAGGTGAGTCAGGGGTCACCACCTTTCCCTCTCCCTTGGGCAGGGCTTTCCCTTTTCCCTCCCTGTGCGTGACGCCGGTCATTACATTATATCTGGCCCTTATTTTGTTTAGGTAAAAAAATAAATAAAAATATTACCTACTTAGAATCCAATATGGATCCAATTGCTGCTCTGTCCAAACAATTTCATGGCCTATCTTTGGAGGTGGCAGGATTGAAGGCGTCGGTCCTCCAGCAACAGCAGCAATTACAACTGACCGCAAGCCCAGCGGTTGCTACTGGTAACCAGGTTGTTGCGGAACCCAAGATCCCTCTCCCTGACAGATTTTCTGGGGGAAGGGACAAGTTTTTGACCTTCCGTGAGGCCTGTAAATTATATTTTAAACTGCGCCCTTACTCCTCTGGTAATGAAGAACAGCGGGTGGGGGTTGTTATTTCCCTGCTGCAGGGGGACCCGCAGTCCTGGGCATTCTCTTTACCCACTGATTCCCAGGCTCTTCGGTCAGTGGATGAGTTTTTCGGGGACTTGGGTCTCATATATGAAGACCCTGACCGAGTCGCACTGGCTGAATCAAGTTTACGGAGACTCCTACAAGGAGAGCGGCCGGTAGAGGAGTATTGCTCTGACTTCCGTAGGTGGGCTACGGATACCCAATGGAACGACCCGGCTCTCAGGAGTCAGTTCTGCTCTGGGTTATCCGAAAGGGTTAAGGATGCGCTTGCATTATATGAGACCCCCTTTTCCCTTGATGCGGTTATGTCCCTTTCTATCCGAATAGATAGACGCCTTAGGGACAGGTTGAAAAAACTGGAGCAATTGGTAACCCCTCCCAAGCAGCAGTTAGTCTGTACAGACTTAGACGAGCCTATGCAGCTAGGAGGAACTACTCGTCAGGTCCGTCCTCCTGAGGCTCGCCGTAGGCGTGTTTTTTTTTTTTTTTGTGGGGATAGGGGTCATTTCATTAATGTCTGTCCTTCTTTCCTCAGAAACAAAAGACCGTCAGAAAACTACTAACCCCAGGCTGTGTGGAGGATGTCAGCCGGGGGGGTATATGTTTCCTCCATACGTACATCGCAATTTGTGTTGCCAGCAGTTATTGTTTTTGGTGTTAAGACGGAGACTATTTCTTATTTTCTAGACAGTGGAGCAGGGGTAAATTTGATAGATGCCCATTTTGCCCGCACTATGGGTTGGTCTCTCTGTACGCTACAGAGACCTATTCCCATATTCGCTATTGATTCTGCTCCTCTGTCTCAGAGAAACCTTACCCACATTGTTCATAATTTACACCTTCGGGTAGGGGACCACCATAACGAGATGCTTTCATGTTATGTTCTGGAGGGGCTTCCCACTCCGGTAGTGCTGGGCCTTCCCTGGTTTGTAGCGCACAATCCAGTGGTGGATTGGCAGGCCAGGGAGATATCGGAGTGGAGTGAGTTTTGCAGAGAAAATTGCTTAAATAGCAATTGCTTAGTCGCCTCTATAACTACCCTACATACATTTATTTCAGATTTTGAGGACGTTTTTTCTGAAAAGGGTTGTCAGAAGTTACCACCTCACCGTCCTTATGATTGCCCGGTTAACCTTATTCCCGGCGCAAAATTACCCAAGACCAGGTTATATAATCTTTCGGGTCCAAAGAGACAAGCCATGAAAGATTATATCTCCGAGAGCGTGGCTAAAGGACACATCAGACCCTCTTCTTCACCCGTGGCTGCAGGGTTTTTCTTTGTTAAAAAGAAAGATGGGGGCCTGCGTCCTTGCCTAGATTTTCGCGAATTAAATCGGATAACCATCCGAGACCCATACCCTCTTCCTCTCATTCCTGACCTGTTTAACCAGATTGCGGGTGCTAGGTGGTTCTCCAAACTTGATCTTAGGGGGGCCTACAATCTGATTCGTATCAAGGAGGGGGATGAGTGGAAGACAGCTTTTAACACCCCTGAGGGGCATTATGAAAATCTAGTTATGCCTTTCGGTCTGACCAATGCTCCTGCCGTCTTTCAACATTTCGTTAATGACATTTTTAGTCATCTAATCGGCAGGTTTGTGGTAATATACCTAGATGATATTTTAATTTATTCGTCTGATCTGAGAACACATAAGGTGCATGTCAGACAAGTACTGCAGGTCCTACGGACGAATGAATTATATGCTAAAATTGAAAAATGTGTCTTCGCCGTTCAGGAGATACAATTCCTAGGTTATTTTTTATCTGCGTCAGGTTTCCGTATGGATCCTAGGAAGGTCCAGGCAATTTTAGATTCGGATCTTCCTGAGAACCTCAAAGCTCTGCAACGGTTCTTGGGCTTCGCAAATTTCTATAGGAAATTCATTAAAAATTATTCAGTTATTGTAAAACCCCTTACTGACATGACTAGGAAGGGGACTGATTTTTCTAAATGGTCTGACGCCGCTAAAGTTGCTTTTTCCTCTCTAAAAGAGAAGTTTACCTCGGCACCTGTACTAGTCCAACCTGATGTCTCTCAGCCTTTTATTGTTGAAGTCGATGCATCAGAGGTGGGAGTGGGGGCAGTGCTGTCTCAGGGTCCGTCTCCTGGCAAATGGCATCCTTGTGCTTTCTTTTCTAAAAAACTATCTACAGCAGAAAAGAACTACGATATTGGCAATAGGGAACTATTAGCTATTAAACTAGAGTTTGAAGAATGGCGTCACTTTTTAGAGGGGGCAGTCCACCCCATCACTGTGATTACGGACCACAAAAATCTTCTGTACCTCGAATCAGCTAAGCGTCTCACCCCTAGACAAGCTAGGTGGTCGCTATTTTTTACCAGGTTTAACTTTGTTATTACCTATCGTCCTGGGGCAAAGAATACCAAGGCTGATGCACTATCTCGTTGTTTCCCTGGAGGGGATAATGTGAGTGATCCGGTGCCCATTCTTCAAAGAGGAATGGTTGTTTCTGCGGTACACTCTGCTCTGGAGGGGAAGGTGTTAGAGGCCCAGGGGGACGCCCCGGTCTCTTGCCCCTCAGAGAAATTGTTTGTACCGTTGAACCTGCGTTTCGAACTATTAAAGGAACATCATAATTCGGCACTTGCTGGGCACCTGGGTAGTAAAGCAACCTTGGAGCTATTGTCTCGTCGTTTTTGGTGGCCAAGGTTGCGTCAGGATGTATTGGATTTTGTGTCTTCTTGTTCTACCTGTGCTCGAGCAAAAGTTTAACATACACGTCCTGCAAGGTCTCTATTACCACTCGTCATTCCCAATAGACCATGGACACATCTGTCAATGGATTTTATCACTGACTTACCTTTGTCTGCGGGTAAAACAGTTATTTTGGTAGTAGTGGACAGGTTTAGCAAAATGGTACACTTCATTGCGTTACCCGCACTACCTAATGCTAAGACTCTTGCTCAGGTATTCGTCAGTGAAATCGTGAAGCTTCACGGGGTCCCTTCCGATGTTGTTTCGGATCGGGGTACCCAGTTTATTTCTAAATTTTGGAAAGCTTTTTGTTCCCGTTTGGGGGTACACTTGTCCTTTTCCTCAGCTTTCCATTCTCAGTCGAATGGACAGACTGAGCGTACCAACCAAAACCTGGAGACATATCTAAGATGTTTTGTGTCTGAAAACCAAGAGTTGTGGTCATCATATTTACCGTTAGCTGAGTTTGCCATAAATAATCGTCGTCAGGAATCCACTGGCAAGTCACCATTTCTTGGTGCATATGGTTTTCATCCCCAATTCTGTACTTTCAAAGAGGGGGGGGGTCTTCTGGGGTTCCCGAAGAGGAACGGTTTTCGTCATCTTTCATCGGTATGGCAGAAGGTGCAAGTTAACTTGAAAAATATGGGAGGTAAATACAAATACATGGCTGATAAGAGACGGTCGCCAGGTCCGGACCTAGGAGTGAATGACTATGTGTGGTTGTCTACTAGGAATATTAAATTAAAGGTTCCCTCTTGGAAACTGGGTCCTAGGTTCATTGGCCCTTACAAAATTGTAGCCATCATCAACCCCGTGGCTTTTCGCCTGGAGCTACCTCAGACTTTTAAAATCTATAACGTCTTCCATAAGTCGTTACTCAAAAAATATGTTCCACCTCTAGAACCTTCATCGCTGCCACCCCCTCCTGTTGTTGTGGATGGTAATCTAGAGTTTCAGATATCCAAAATTGTTAATTCTCGTCGGGTCCGCCGCTCTCTTCAATATCTGGTGCATTGGAGAGGTTACGGTCCCAAGGAAAGAATGTGGGTTCCTGCGTCTGAGGTAAACGCCGACAGGCTAGTTCGGGCTTTTCATGCCTCTCATCCTGAGAGACCTAGTCCTGAGTGTCCGGAGGCCCCTTGTAGAGAGGGGGGTACTGTCACGAGGGTGTCAAGACCCACGCCTGACTCTGTTATACCCGGGGTCAGGAAGTCACATCGGTTGGCTGCGCGCTCTATGTAAGATAGGGCTGTTTCCTTATGGTAGCTTTCTGGGTTTGCTTTGCAACCCTTTTTTGCTCACTCAGGGATCCGTAGCTCTTTCTCCTCAGCTGTTCCTTGTCCAGCACTCCCAACCTCCTTATATTCCCCTCTCACACTTCTCTGGTTGCCAGATATAGAGCTTCCTGCCTGGACATCTATACTGACCCTCTGGAGCTGTGTTGCTGCATTCTCTGGTAGTTGGTCCAGAACGTTACCCTCCGGATCCCTGTTGGACCTTTGTGGTCTGCTGTGCTTGCCCACCTGGGTGTATGTGTTTGTCTGTATTGTCTGTCCTCTCCCTGGTGTTTCCCTCTTAGTGTCAGTGGTGCGGACTAGCGATCCCACCGGCCCGTTCACTATCTAGGGCTCATTCTAGGGAAAGCCAGGGTTTAGGCACGTGATCGCCGCACGGGTGAGGAACCCGCCTATGGACGTCAGGGCAGTCAGGTGCCAGCTGCAAGGTGAGTCAGGGGTCACCACCTTTCCCTCTCCCTTGGGCAGGGCTTTCCCTTTTCCCTCCCTGTGTGTGACGCTGGTCATTACAACAAGTCAATGATGTTTCGCTGGGATGATCGGGCGGAAAAGGCTTTCTCCACTTTGAAGTCAGCCATGTGCGGGTCCCTGTTTTGGTGACGCCCGACTTCAAAAGGGAGTTTATAGTACAGACTGATGCCTCTGAAGTAGGCCTCAGTGCTGTAGTGTCTCAGGAAGTCAACAGGGAGGAGCATCCTCAGCCGTAAGCTCACCCCAGCCAAGACCCGGTATAGTATAGTGGAGAGAGAGTGCCTGGCTATCAAGTGGGCACTAGAATATCTCTACTATTATTTATTGGGGAGAAAATTCCTCCTGGTGACTGACAACTCCCCTCTCAAGTGGATGAGCCAGGCCAAGGACAGAAATGCCCGGGTCACCCGATGGTTTCTCTCCTTACAAAACTTTATGTTTTCGGTGGAACACATGGCAGGCCGGTTACAGGGAAACGCGGATGCCCTGTCCTGGGTACACTGTCTGGCGTGTGTTCACCCCCTCAGGGTTGAACAAAGGGGGGAGGTATGTGACACAGTGAGAGGTTTGGTCTGGGAAAACAGGTATTTTTGTACCAGCATGTGCTGCTGGGCTGATTTACAGCCATGTGAGTTCAAATACCGGACTGGATTTTAAATGCCAATACGGGTTTCGGCAGCACCTGGCTGTCCTTCAATAGGCAGCTGGGCTCAGAAGCAATGTCTCTGTGTTGGGATCTGGGAGCCTTGTGTCTGGATATGACTGCTTGTTTTGTCACTTGCCTAAAGTGTGAATAAAACACTGAACTGTTTGATCCAAAGAACTTGTTGATGCCTCTACACTGCGTCCGCTAATCCTGTCTACCAGAGCGAGTCCCCACAATACACATATATATCTATCTATATATATATCTATATATATATATCTATATATATATATATATCTATATATATATATATATATATAATTATTTTTTTCATTTGGTTTAATTAAATGGATTTAGTATCAGGTAGAATATGCTGATGCAATAGAATAAAACGTATTAATATATTAGTTTAGAAAATAGTGGGTTATTATTTTGATTGTTTATGTTTACTGTTTTTTTAAATTTTCCCCCCTTAGGGAATTTTTACTTAACATTTTCCATTATAATGTACTATCATACAGTATGTCTATATGACAGCTCTTTAGTGCCTGTACATGTAAAATTCATGGGCGTACCTAAGGTTTTCCCCAGCAGAGGATAACGCTAGACAATCTTTGCAAGAGCTCATGCACAAGAGCGTGTGTGCCCTGTGCCCATGCTGTGGACCACAAGTAGCGGTCTGCAATGCACCGTCCATCTGCACACCGTTTGACTTTCATTGACTTGAATGGGTCCGAGATCCGCAAAAGATGGTAAAATAGTTCTATTTTTTTACGGTGCATAGGCATGGACTGAAATCCCATGGAAGCACTTTATAGTGCTTTTGTGAACATCCAATCTGTGCCTCTGCTGTGCACCACTACGTATCTTGAGGAAAGAGGACCTATTCAAGTCTATGGGTCCACATGAGTGCTTCCTTGGGTTTTCTGTCTGTCACTCCGCACCGCAAAAAAGTAGTGCATGCACTACTTTTTTGAGGCGCAGTCCGTCAGATGCAGAGCGCAGACCCCATTCAAGTGAATGCGTCCGGCTGATCCGCATCTGGCTGCCCCACGGTTGGTGCCTGTGCATTGCGGACTGCAATTTGCGGTCCGCAGCATGGGTTTGGACAGCACTAGGTCGTGGGCATGAGCCCTAAGTGCTGGATTGTGACCACCAAGTGCTTCATCAGTTAAACATGCAGGCACAGCTTCTGTGATCGCCATTACATACATATACACTGTATTGTAGGAATATAACATACATGTATATGTTCATTTGAGAAGGGGTTAAATTAGCAATCTGTTCTACTTTGACAGAAAACCAATGAAAAAATCACAGAAAATGATGCACTAACAATTGATGCAAACATTGTATATAGACTAAGCCATCACTCTGATATGATAAAATCAGCCAATATATTTTTGATCACAACACATCTGTGCTGCCTACCCATGCAAAGGTAGTCTCAGTAAGGCAGGTTCTGCACTAAACCTATCTATGCCGTTGGGCATCTACATTCAGGAGAGAAGATCCTGGACATATATGGGGTCATTTCAGATTCCACCTTTCATTTTCCAAAGGAGCTGTCAAAAATAAAATGTGGAATGTGATTGGTTGCTAATGGGCAACTAAGCCAGTTCTACTGTACTTTACAAACATTACACATTGACTAAGCCCTCCATATATAATGTTTGCATCTATGGTATTAGTGCATTATTTTCTGTGATTTTTCCTTTTACATGTAGCCATGTAGAGGGGAAACTCGAAAAATTTGAATATCGTGCAAAGTTCATTTATTTCAGTAATGCAACTTAAAAGGTGAAACTAACATATGGGATAGACTCATCACACGCAAAGCGAGATATTTCCAGCCTTTATTTGTTATAATTTGGATGATTATGTATTACAGTTTATGAAACCCCAAAGTCACAATTTTCAGGTACCCTTTGCTCAGGGGGTATGGATTAATTAGCTGACTAGAGTGTGACACTTTGAGCCTAGAATATTGAACCTTTTCACTAAACTCTAATTTTAAGCTGCATTAATGCAATTCCTTTTAATTTGCATTACTGAAATAAATGGACTTTTGCACAATATTCAAATTTTTTCGAGTTTCACCTGTACATCCACATATCCATTTATTACATTGTGCAGAATGTTTTTATTTAATCTTTTTCTGTGATTTTTGTTTAGAGAACCAATGTAGAAGAAAAGCTCAGCATGAACTGTAAGAATGAATGACAGTCAGGAACTTTAGGCTATGTAGGCTTTTCCTAGGAGGTAAATATTGAAAGTTCATTAACTAGATTTAAAAGTGGAATAGATTGAAATGACATTTCAATCTACCATTAGAATGTACTTTTCAGGCAAATGTTCAACTGTATTAATCCTGTATTGCTTTTCATGGGTTCGGGGAGGAATGTCTCCCTACTGTGAGGATCAAGTAGCAGCCGCCTTAGTTACTGCAAGTCATTTTTACTTTCCTTACTCCACAACCTATGCTGGTACTGTACAGTGTAAGATGTAGACCAAATTCACACTAGCTGTTGTCTTTACATTAATTAACATGCGTTTTGTTACAAAACTAAAAGAAATGACTATTTTATAGATCCCAATCTTATCTATGCTATGCAATGTGAGGCAAAAACAAATTAGCTATTCGTTTACATTTGGGGCCATCATCCTAAAAAATAGGTAAAAAAAGAAACAAACTGATTGCATAAGGCTAAGTCTGCAGCAAGCATTCCAGTATCCCTTTCCGGCAGAAGAAATTGCCATATCCGGCACAGCCAGACATTGCTGGGGCCCCAACAGACCTTGACCTCACTGGCAGTATCTGACCATGGAGGATACAGCAATTTCGGTATTCTGTTCCTTTGCTGGAACAGAATTTCAGAATGCCTGCTGCGTATGTGGACAAAGTCTAAGCATTCGTTGTTAAATTAAATTAGCTGCACAAAAAACTGAACAAAAATACACTGGAAAGACAGAAAATATAAAAATGTATTAAAAAGATGATGAATACATTGTATAGTGTCCCAAATGTAATATTCTTGGCGGTGAATATAATTACTGCTATAATACAGCAGGTCAAATGTTCAGGATTTGCTCTGTGAGGTGAGAAGAATATCTCAAGGTACAATCTGTCCTTTAAGTGAATGTCAAAACATTCAATTCTGCATGACCTCCAACTGGAGATATACACTTCCACTCCCTTGAGGATGACACACATATTATCTGGCATTTTTTCTGTGCAAGTAATTATTAGTAGTGATATCTTTGAAACTCAATACATTTTGCTTCTAAATCTGTTTACCTTCTCAGACACAGGTGATCAAATTGAAAGACTATTTGAAAAAAATAGAGACTAAATAATATATTTTTCTTATAGCAATATTGTGGTGTCATTCAGAAAATATATAACATTGGAAACCCTATATTTGTTAAAAAATCTTTATATTAAAAAAAAAAAAAAAAAATTGGGGCTAAGTAAAATTTGCCTTGAAAACACAAAGATTATTTTTTGTTGTTGCTGCATTCCATTCCAGTAGTAATAAATATATTATATATATATAAGTAAATATATATATATATATATAAAATATATACCTATACGCATACATACTAGCTAAAGGACCCGGCATGGGTATATTTGATCTATTTCATTTAATGTTTGTGTCTCTCATTAAAATATAGACAGTATCCACTATAACAGTGAACTCCACAGCCCACTAACCCTTAACACTGCCCCCCCCAGTGCCCCGTCTCATTAAAATGGGACCTCCACAGCAACCTACCCCCTTAGGCTGGGTTCAGACCTGAGCGTATTTGATATGCGCGTTTAACGCACGTTTTTGACGCGCGTTTTTATGCGCGTTTTTTGCAATAGTAAACGCGCGTTTGACGCGCGTTTGTGTGATTGACTGCAGTGTCCTATGGCCACAAACGCGCGTCAAAACGCCCCAAAGAAGCTCAAGAACTTGTTTGAGCGTAGGGCGTTTTTCAGCGCGTTCAAACGCGCTGTAAAACGCTCAAGTGAGAACCAGGGCCATAGGGAAGCATTGGTTTTCATGTGTTGAGCGTTTTACAGCGCGTTTGAACGCGCTGTAAAACGCTCAAGTGTGAACCCAGCCTTAACTCTGACCTTCACAGCAGCCTGCCCCTTTAACAGTGAGTTCCACAGCACCCTACCCCCTTGACAGTGATTTCCAGCCGTGACCTCTACAGCACCTGCCCCTTAACACTGACCATAGGTTACAGTCCCCTTAGAGAATAAGGCCCCTTTCACAAGGGCGAGTTTTCCGCACGGGTGCAATGCGTGAGGTGAACGCATTGCACCCACACTGAATCCGGACCCATTCATTTCTATGGGGCTGTGCACATGAGCGGTGATTTTCACGCATCACTTGTGCGTTGCGTGAAAATCGCAGAAAGCTCTATTTTGTGCGTTTTTCACTCAACGCAGGCCCCATAGGAGTGAATGGGACTGCGTGAAAATCGCAAGCATCCACAAGCAAGTGCGGATGCGGTGCGATTTTCACGCACAGTTGCTAGGAGACGATCGGGATGGAGACCCGATCATTATTATTTTCCCTTATAACATGGTTATAAGGGAAAATAATATCATTCTTAATACAGAATGCATAGTACAATAGGGCTGGAGGGGTTAAAAAAAATAAAAAATAATTTAACTCCCCTTAATCCACTTGATCGAGCAGCCCGTCTTCTCTTCTTTCTTCAGGACCTGGGTAAAGGACCTGTGATGACGTCACTGCGCTCATTACATGGTCCGTCACATGATCCATCACCATGGTAAAAGATCATGTGATGGACCATGTGATGATCTCAGTGACGTCATCATAGGTCCTTTACCCAGGTCCTGAAGAAATAAGACAGAAGAGAAGCCGGGCTGCGCGAACAAGTGGATTAAGGTGAGTTATTATTTAGTATTTTTTTTAAACCCCTCCAGCCCTATTGTACTATGCATTCTGTATTAAGAATGCTATTATTTTCCCTTATAACCATGTTATAAGGGAAAATAATACAATCTACAGAACACCTAACCCAAACCCGAACTTCTGTGAAGAAGTTCGGGTTTGGGTACCAAACATGCCGATTTTTCTCACGCGCGTGCAAAACGCATTACGCGCATTTTCCCGCAACGCGCCCGCATCTTCTCCGGGCAAAAAACATGATGCCCGTGTGAAAGAGGCCTAACTGTCGTATTTTTTTTTATTGGAGTATTGGATTGTGCTGATTAATATCACCTTGGTGGCCCTATTTCAACTTTTCACTGTGTATTCAATTACTCCTTAATTCCACATTTTTGTTCCCTGTACTGCCTATTTTTACCTGTGCTTAAAATAGGGTTGCTAGGCATGGTCCGTCTATCTGTTGAAGGACGGAGCACGCAGAAGCAGGCTGCGTGCAAGGTCACATTACTGACAGCCAGGGACTGTAAGTAAATGATTAAAGCCAGGTCCTCCCCAGCAGCTGATAACAGTGCCTGGGCTGTGTGCACTTCTCCTTGTCCCTGCGCTTGGCAGACGCTCCCTCACTCAGCAGAGCTGGAGAATGCAGAGTTGAAGCAGCGCAGAGCAGGGAAAGGAGATCTGCCGTCTGCTCAGTGTATAAATGAAAGCAACATGTGGTTGCAAAGAGGACCCCTTTGTGCTGCAGGAGATTAACCCTTAAGGGGGAGAGCTCTGGTTACTGACACTTTTGGGGCTATTGTTACTGGCTAGTGAGGGCAGGCGGGATTAGCCTCAGGGTGAGGGCAGTGGCGGCCAACTTAACTGAATAGTGAAATTGCAGTTTTATGCAGACTGGTTGCTAAGGGCTGAATCTTATTAAAAATGGGGTAAGTCAGTCTAATAGTAACTGATTCTGGAATATCATGTTATTAGTAACTACATATATGAAAATTGAAATTAGGGTCTAAATGTGACAGTTATCCTTTAACTGTGACCTCCACCATTCCCAGCCCCCTTAACAGAGATCTCCACAGCGACTGCCCCTTTAACAATGACTGCCACAGTACCCCGCTCCCTTAACAGTGACCTCACAGTACCCCGCTGCCCCTTTAATAGTGTCCTCCACAGTCCCCTCCTCCCTTAACAGTGCCTGCCCCTTTAAAATTGACCTCCACAACGGCCTGCCCCCTTAACAGTAACATCCACAGCGTCCTCACCTTTAACAGTGACCTCCACAGCGGCCACCCCTTTATTAGTGACCTCAACAGTACCCCGTCTCCTTAACAGTGATTTACACAATAGGCCACCCCCTTAAAAGTGACCTCTACAGATCTCCGTTCCCTTAAAAATTTACCTCCACAACACCTCCACAATTTACCTCCACAACACAACTGAAAATATGTCATATTCTAGGTTCTTCAAAGTAGCCACCTTTTGCTTTGATTACTGCTTTGCACACTCTTGGCATTCTCTTGATGAGCTTCAAGGGGTAGTCCCCTGAAATGGTTTTCACTTCACAGGTGTGCCCTGTCAGGTTTAATAAGTGGGATTTCTTGCCTTATAAATGGAGTTGGGACCATCAGTTTCGTTGAGGATAAGTCAGGTGGATACACAGCTGATAGTTCTACTAAATAGACTGTTAGAATTTGTATTATGGCAAGAAAAAAGCAGCTAAGTAAAGAAAAACGAGTGGCCATCATTACTTTAAGAAATGAAGGTCAGTCAGTCAGCTGAAAAATTGGGAAAACTTTGAAAGTAAGGGCTATTTGACCATGAAGGAGAGTGATGGGGTGCTGCGCCGGATTACCTGGCCTCCACAGTCACCAGACCTGAACCCAATCGAGATGGTTTGGGGTGAGCTGGACCGCAGAGTAGGGATGAGTGAACCCGAACTGTATAGTTCGGGTTCGTACCGAATTTTGGGGTGTCCGTGACACGGACCCGAGCCCGAACATTTTCGTAAAAGTCCGGGTTCGGTGTTCGGCGCTTTCTTGTCGCTTTTTGAAAGGCTGCAAAGCAGCTAATCAACAAGCGTCATACTACTTGCCCCAAGAGGCCATCACAGCCTTGCCTACTATTGGCATGGCTGTGATTGGCCAGTGCAGCATGTGACCCAGCCTCTATATAAGCTTGGGTCACGTAGCGCTGCACGTCACTCTGCTGATACAAGCGTAGGGAGAGGTTGCTGCTGCGACGTTAGGGCGAGATTAGGCAGATTAACTCCTCCAAAAGACTTAATTCAGTGTTCGATCTCCAGCTGTGGATCATTGAAGTGCTGATATTGAATTGCTCACTTTTTTTACCTTTTTTTACCTCCACAACACCCCGCCCCCTTATCAGTGACCTCTACAGCACCCCACCCCTTAACACTGACATTTATAGCGGACCGTCCCCTAACTGTGACCTCCACCGTTCCCTGCCCCCTTAACAGAGACCTCCACAGCACCAGCCCCTTTAACAGTGACCTCCACAGCATCCTGTCCCCTTAACAGTGATCTCCACAGCAACCTGCCCTTCTAACAATGACCTCCACTGAGGCTGTCCCTTTATTAGTGACCTCCACAGTACTTTGTCTCCTTAACAGTGATTTCGAAAACACCCCGCCCCCTTAACAGTGGCCTCTACTTCAATCTGTCCCTTAACACTGACCTCCATAGCGGACCGTCCCCTTAATTGTACCCTCCATAGCAGCCTGCCCTAGGGTGGCCAGAGGTCCGGTTTTAGGCAGGACAGTCAGGCTTTCAGACTCCCTGTCCTCCGTCCAGCACAGGGCCTCATTTGCATACCAAATAAACTGGATTTTCAGAGGATAAAAACATATATTGCTGGAACAAAGGCACACCTGGAAATAAGGTACTAAGAGCTATTAGGCTATGGCTTTACTTTACTTTAATAGCGATTATCATGGTGACAGATTTCCTTTAAAGCTGTGAAGAAAAAAGTCTGGTTTGTTATGGAAACCTGGTGTGAAACTATGTGTATGCGGAGACTAAGGGCCTGCAAGCTTCTATTGGCTAATAAGGGTCATGCGACCAGGTTTCTATTGCCTAATGCATTTTTTGGGAATATCTCAGGAACTGTATGTGCTAGAAAGCTGAGACCTGGTCTAAAACCTCCCCGTACACCTGATGTACCTGTGTGCCAAATTTTGTGATTGTAAATGCGACGGTGCGGATTCCTTTAGCAGACATGCAGTACAGACCAAAAGTTTGGACACACCTGCTCATTCAAAGAGTTTTCTTTATTTTTATGACTATGAAAATTGTAGATTCACACTGAAGGCATCAAAACTATGAATTAACACATGTGGAATTATATACATAACAAACAAGTGTGAAAAAACTGAAAATATGTCATATTCTAGGTTCTTCAAAGTAGCCACCTTTTGCTTTGATTACTGCTTTGCACACTCTTGGCATTCTCTTGATGAGCTTCAAGGGGTAGTCCCCTGAAATGGTTTTCACTTCACAGGTGTGCCTTGTCAGGTTTAATAAGTGGTATTTCTTGCCTTATAAATGGAGTTGGGACCATCAGTTTCGTTGAGGATAAGTCAGGTGGATACACAGCTGATAGTCCTACTGAATAGACTGTTAGAATTTGTATTATGGCACGAAAAAAGCAGCTAAGTAAAGAAAAACGAGTGGCCATCATTACTTTAAGAAATGAAGGTCAGTCAGTCAGCTGAAAAATTGGGAAAACTTTGAAAGTAAGGGCTATTTGACCATGAAGGAGAGTGATGGGGTGCTGCGCCGAATTACCTGGCCTTTACAGTCACCAGACCTGAACCCAATCGAGATGGTTTGGGGTGAGCTGAACCGCAGAGTAGGGATGAGTGAACACGAACTGTATAGTTCGGGTTCGTACCGAATTTTGGGGTGTCCGTGACATGGACCCGAACCCGAACATTTTCGTGCAAAGCAGCCAATCAACAAGCGTCATACTACTTGCCCCAAGAGGCCATCACAGCCTTGCCTACTATTGGCATGGCTGTGATTGGCCAGTGCAGCATGTGACCCAGCCTCTATATAAGCTTGGGTCACGTAGCGCTGCACGTCACTCTGCTGATACAAGCGTAGGGAGAGGTTGCTGCTGCGACGTTAGGGCGAGATTAGGCAGATTAACTCCTCCAAAAGACTTAATTCAGTGATCGATCTCCAGCTGTGGATCATTGAAGTGCTGATATTGAATTGCTCACTTTTTTTAGGCTGCCCAGAGCGTTTTTATATCACTTTTTTCTGGGGTGATCTGCGGCCATTTTGTGGCTTGTCGTGCGCCAGCACAAGCTACCACCAAGTGCATTTAACCATCAATAGTGTGGTTATTTTTTGCTATATCCTACATCAGGTGCAGGCTGAGCCTGTGTCACCCAAGTGCATTTAACCATCAATAGTGTGGTTATTTTTTGGCCATATACTACATCAGGTGCAGGCTGAGCCTGTGTCACCCAAGTGCATTTAACCATCAATAGTGTGGTTATTTTTTGCTATATCCTACATCAGGGTCAAGCTTTCATCAAGTGCATTTAACCATCAATAGTGTGGTTATTTTTTGGCCATATACTACATTAGGTGCAGGCTGAGCCTGTGTCACCCAAGTGCATTTAACCAATAATAGTGTGGTTATTTTTTGGCCATATACTACATCAGGGGCAAGTTGAGCCTGTCACCCAGCGCCTAAAAAATAGGCCTGACATTTCTATTCCTCCAAATCAGTACAGTTTTAGCTGGTCAAGTTATATTTAGTGACCGTAAAAGCACAGTTTTTGTTCTGGGTTGAAAAACTATTCCCAAATTTGCCATTCTCAAAATTAGTAGTTTCTGCTATATCAGGCCTACTTTAAATCTATCCCAAAAAGGATATCTTAGATTGAAGGTGCTGATAGTGTCATTCTGAAAAACTTAACACACACGCTACAGTGCAGATACAAGTCTAATTCTGTGATTAAAGGTATATCTGTCACACAGCGCGTAAAAAATAGGCCTCACATTTATATTCAACCAAATCTGTACTGTTTTAGCTGGTCAAATTATTTGTAGTGACCGTAAAAGCACAGTTTTTGTTCTGGGTTGAAAAACTATTCCCAAATTTGCCATTCTCAAAATTAGTAGTTTCTGCTATATCAGGCCTACTTTAAATCTATCCCAAAAAGGATATCTTAGATTCAAGGTGCTGATAGTGTCATTCTGAAAAACTTAACACACACTCTCCAGTGCAGATACAAGTCTAATTCTGTGATTAAAGGTATATCTGTCACACAGCGCGTAAAAAATAGGCCTCACATTTATATTCAACCAAATCTGTCATTACTTGTGTGCCTGTATTAGTGTAATACGGTACCTAAATAGATAGCCAGACAGTGTTAGGTGTCTGTAAAAAAAGGCCTGAATTTTAATTCAATACATTGGCCCGAATAATATTTTTCTTATTGTGGTGAACGGTAACAATGAGGAAAACAACTAGTAAGGGACACGGACGTGGACATGGTCGTGGTGGTGTTAGTGGACCCTCTGGTGCTGGGAGAGGACGTGGCCGTTCTGCCACAGCCACACGTCCTAGTGTACCAACTACCTCAGGTCCCAGTAGCCGCCAGAATTTACAGGGATATTTGGTGGGGCCCAATGCCGTTCTAAAGATGGTAAGGCCTGAGCAGGTACAGGCATTAGTCAATTGGGTGGCCGAGAGTGCATCCAGCACGTTCACATTATCTCCCACCCAGTCTTCTGCAGAAAGCGCACAGATGGCGCATGAAAACCAAGCCCATTAGTCTGTCACATCACCCCCATTCATATCAGGGAAACTGTCTGAGCCTCAAGTTATGCAGCAGTCTCTTATGCTGTTTGAAGACTCTGCTGGCAGGGTTTCCCAAGGGCATCCACCTAGCCCTTCCCCAGGGGTGGAAGAGATAGAATGCACTAACGCACAACCACTTATGTTTCCTGATGATGAGGACATGGGAATACCACCTCAGCACGTCTCTGATGATGACGAAACACAGGTGCCAACTGCTGCGTAATTCTGCAGTGTGCAGACTGAACAGGAGGTCAGGGATCAAGACTGGGTGGAAGACGATGCAGGGGACGATGAGGTCCTAGACCCCACATGGAATGAAGGTCATGCCACTGACTTTCACAGTTCGGAGGAAGAGGCAGTGGTGAGACCGAGCCAACAGCGTAGCAAAAGACAAAGAGGAAGCAGTGGGCAAAATCAGAACACCCGCCGCCAAGAGACTCCGCCTGCTACTGACCCAGCCATCTGGGACCGAGCACCCCAAAGGCAGCTTCAAGGAGTTCCCTGGCATGGCACTTCTTTTAACAATGTGCTGACGACAAGACCCGAATGGTTTGCACGCTGTGCCATCAGAGCCTGAAGCGAGGCATTAACGTTCTGAACCTTAGCACAACCTGCATGACCAGGTACCTGCATGCAAAGCATGAACTGCAGTGGAGTAAACACCTTAAAAACAAAGAAGTCACTCAGGCTCCCCCTGCTACCTCTTCTGCTGCTGCCGCCTCGGCCTCTTCTGCTGCTGCCGCCGCCTTGGCCTCTTCCTCCGCCACTGGAGGAACGTTGGCACCTGCCGCCCAGAAAACATGGGATGTACCACCAACACCACCACCTGCGTCACCAAGCATCTCAACCATGTCACACGGCAGCGTTCAGCTCTCCATCTCACAAACATTTGAGAGAAAGCGTAAATTCCCACCTAGCCACCCTCGATCCCTGGCCCTGAATGCCAGCATTTCTAAACTACTGGCCTATGAAATGCTGTCATTTAGGCTGGTGGACACAGACAGCTTCAAACAGCTCATGTCGCTTGCTGTCCCACAGTATGTTGTTCCCAGCCGCCACTACTTCTCCAAGAGAGCCGTGCCTTCCCTGCACAACCAAGTGTCCGATAAAATCAAGTGTGCACTGGTCAACGCCATCTGTGGCAAGGTCCACCTAACCACAGATACGTGGACCAGTAAGCACGGCCAGGGACGCTATATCTCCCTAACTGCACACTGGGTAAATGTAGTGGCGGCTGGGCCCCAGGCGGAGAGCTGTTTGGCGCACGTCCTTCCGCCGCCAAGGATCGCAGGGCAACATTCTTTGCCTCCTGTCTCCTCCTCCTCCTACTCAGCTTCCTCCTCCTCTTCTTCCACCTGCTCATCCAGTCAGCCACACACCTTCACCACCAACTTCAGCACAGCCCGGGGTAAACGTCAGCAGGCCGTTCTGAAACTCATATGTTTGGGGGACAGGCCCCACACCGCACAGGAGTTGTGGCGGGGTATAGAACAACAGACCGACGAGTGGTTGCTGCCGGTGAGCCTCAAGCCCGGCCTGGTGGTGTGCGATAATCTCGTTGCAGCTCTGGGACTAGCCGGTTTGACGCACATCCCTTGCCTGGCGCATGTGCTGAATTTGGTGGTGCAGAAGTTCATTCGCAACTACCCCGACAAGTCAGAGCTGCTGCATAAAGCGCGGGCCGTCTGTTCGCGCTTCCGGCATTCACACTCTGCTGCTGCACGCCTGTCTGCGCTACAGCGTAACTTCGGCCTTCCCGCTCACCGCCTCATATGCGATGTGCCCACCAGGTGGAACTCCACCTTGCACATGCTGGACAGACTGTGCGAGCAGCAGCAGGCAATAGTGGAGTTTCAGCTGCACCACGCACGGGTCAGTCGCACTGCGGAACAGCACTACTTCACCACCAATGACTGGGCCTCCATGCGAGACCTGTGTGCCCTGTTGCGCTGTTTCGAGTACTCCACCAACATGGCCAGTGGCGATGACGCCGTTATCAGCGTTACAATACCACTTCTATGTCTCCTTGAGAAAACACTTAGGGCGATGATGGAAGAGGAGGTGGCCCAGGAGGAAGAGGAGGAAGAGGGGTCATTTTTAGCACTTTCAGGCCAGTCTCTTCGAAGTGACTCAGAGGGAGGTTTTTTGCAACACCAGAGGCCAGGTACAAATGTGGCCAGACAGGGCCCACTACTGGAGGACGAGGAGGACGAGGATGAGGAGGAGGTGGAGGAGGATGAGGATGAAGCATGTTCACAGCGGGGTGGCACCCAAAGCAGCTTGGGCCCATCACTGGTGCGTGGCTGGGGGGAAACACAGGACGATGACGATACGCCTCCCACAGAGGACAGCTTGTCCTTACCTCTGGGCAGCCTGGCACACATGAGCGACTACATGCTGCAGTGCCTGCGTAACAACAGCAGAGTTGCCCACATTTTAACGTGTGCGGACTACTGGGTTGCCACCCTGCTGGATCCCCGGTACAAAGACAATGTGCCCACCTTACTTCCTACACTGGAGCATGATAGGAAGATGCGCGAGTACAAGCACACGTTGGTAGACGCGCTACTGAGAGCATTCCCAAATGTCACAGGGGAACCAGTGGAAGCCCAAGGCGAAGGAAGAGGAGGAGCAAGAGGTCGCCAACGCAGCTGTGTCACGGCCAGCTCCTCTGAGGGCAGGGTTAGCATGGCAGAGATGTGGAAAAGTTTTGTCACCACGCCACAGCTAACTGCACCACCACCTGATACGGAACGTGTTAGCAGGAGGCAACATTTCACTAACATGGTGGAACAGTACCTGTGCACACCCCTCCACGTACTGAATGATGGTTCGGCCCCATTCAACTTCTGGGTCTCTAAATTGTCCACGTGGCCAGAGCTAGCCTTTTATGCCTTGGAGGTGTCGGCCTGCCCGGCGGCCAGCGTTTTGTCTGAACGTGTATTCAGCACGGCAGGGGGCGTCATTACAGACAAACGCAGCCGCCTGTCTACAGCCAATGTGGACAAGCTGACGTTCATAAAACTGAACCAGGCATGGATCCCACAGGACCTGTCCATCCCTTGTGCAGATTAGACATTAACTACCTCCCCTTAACAATATATTATTGTACTCCAGGGCACTTCCTCATTCAATTCTATTTTTATTTTCATTTTACCATTATATTGCGGGGCAACCCAAAGTTGAATGAACCTCTCCTCTGTCTGGGTGCCGGGGCCTAAATGTGTGACAGTGGCCTGTTCCAGTGGTGGGTGACGTGAAGCCTGATTCTCTGCTGCTATGACATGAAGACTGATTCTGTGCTGACATGAAGCCAGATTCTCTGTTACGCGACCTCTCTCCTCTGCCTGGGTGCCTGGGCCTAAATATGTGACAGTGGCCTGTTCCAGTGGTGGGTGACGTGAAGCCTGATTCTCTGCTATGACATGAAGACTGATTCTGTGCTGACATGAAGCCAGATTCTCTGTTATGGGACCTCTCTCCTCTGTCTGGGTGCCGGGGCCTAAATATGTGACAGTGGCCTGTTCCAGTGGTGGGTGACGTGAAGCCTGATTCTCTGCTATGACATGAAGACTGATTCTGTGCTGACATGAAGCCAGATTCTCTGTTACGCGACCTCTCTCCTCTGCCTGGGTGCCTGGGCCTAAATATGTGACAGTGGCCTGTTGCAGTGGTGGGTGACGTGAAGCCTGATTCTCTGCTATGACATGAAGACTGATTCTGTGCTGACATGAAGCCAGATTCTCTGTTACTGGACCTCTCTCCTCTGTCTGGGTGCCGGGGCCTAAATATGTGACAGTGGCCTGTTCCAGTGGTGGGTGACGTGAAGCCTGATTCTCTGCTATGACATGAAGACTGATTCTGTGCTGACATGAAGCCAGATTCTCTGTTACGGGACCTCTCTCCTCTGTCTGGGTGCCAGGGCCTAAATGTGTGACAGTGGCCTGTTCCAGTGGTGGGTGACGTGAAGCCTGATTCTCTGCTATGACATGAAGACTGATTCTGTGCTGACATGAAGCCAGATTCTCTGTTACGGGAATCTTTCCTCTGTCTGGGTGCCAGGGCCTAAATGTGTGACAGTGGCCTGTTCCAGTGGTGGGTGACGTGAAGCCTGATTCTCTGCTGACATGAAGACTGTTTCTGTGCTGACATGAAGCCAGATTCTCTGTTACGGGACCTCTCTCCTCTGTCTGGGTGCCTGGGCCTAAATATGTGACAGTGGCCTGTTCCAGTGGTGGGTGACGTGAAGCCTGATTCTCTGCTATGACATGAAGACTGATTCTCTGCTGACATGAAGCCTGAATCTCTGTTATGGGACCTCTCTCCTCTGCCTGGGTGCCTGGGCCTAAATATGTGACAGTGGCCTGTTCCAGTGGTGGGTGACGTAAAGCCTGATTCTCTGCTATGACATGAAGACTGATTCTGTGCTGACATGAAGCCAGATTCTCTGTTACGGGACCTCTCTCTTCTGTCTGGGTGCCTGGGCCTAAATATGTGACAGTGGCCTGTTCTAGTGGTGGGTGACGTAAAGCCTGATTCTCTGCTATGACATGAAGACTGATTCTCTGCTGACATGAAGCCTGAATCTCTGTTATGGGACCTCTCTCCTCTGCCTGGGTTCCAGGGCCTAAATATGTGACAGTGGCCTGTTCCAGTGGTGGGTGACGTGAAGACTGATTCTCTGCTATGACATGCAGACTGATTCTCTGCTGACATGAAGCCAGATTCTCTGTTACGGGTCCTCTCTCCTCTGCCTGGGTGCCTGGGCCTAAATATCTGACAATGGACTGTTCCAGTGTTGGGTGACGTAAAGCCTGATTCTCTGCTATGACATGCAGACTGATTCTCTGCTGACATGAAGCCAGATTCTCTGTTATGGGACCTCTCTCCTCTGCCTGGGTGCCGAGGCCTAAATATATGACAATGGACTGTTACAGTGGTGGGTGACGTGAAGCCAGATTCTCTGCTATGGCATGAAAACTGATTCTCTGCTGACGTGAAGCCAGATTCTCTGATATGGGACCTCTCTCCAATTGATATTGGTTTATTTTCATATATTTTATTTTAATTTTAATTCATTTACCTATCAACATTTGTTTGCAGGGGATTTACCTACATGTTGCTGCCTTTTGCAGCCCTCTAGCTCTGTCCTGGGCTGTTTTACAGCCTTTTTAGTGCCGAAAAGTTCGTGTCCCCACTGACTTCAATGGGGTTCGGGTTCAGGATGAAGTTCGGGTCGGGTTCGGATCCCGAACCCGAACATTTCCGGGAAGTTCGGCCGAACTTCTCGAACCCGAACATCCAGGTGTTCGCTCAACTCTACCGCAGAGTGAAGGCAAAAGGGCCAACAAGTGCTAAGCATCTCTGGGAACTCTTTCAAGACTGTTGGAAGACCATTTCACCATTTCTACCTCTTGAAGCTCATGAAGAGAATGCCAAGAGTGTGCAAAGCAGTAATCAAAGCAAAAGGTAGCTACTTTGAAGAACCTAGAATATGACATATTTTCAGTTGTTTCACACTTGTTTGTTATGTATATAATTCCACATGTGTTAATTCATAGTTTTGATGCCTTCATAGTCATGAAAATAAAGAAAACTATTTGATTGAGAAGGTGTGTCCAAACTTTTGGTCTGTACTATACATAAACACACACACATACATACACTCAGCTTTATATATTAGACTTTTTTTTTTTTCTGCTTTCAGCTTTTAATTCATGATATGGTAATATTCCAGTACAATTTTTTTTTATGGCATTCATCAATAGTTAACTACAAAAGAAATTGACCCTGAACTGTGTCACCTGCACCTCTGCAGCCAATCACTGGCCTCAGTGGTGACCTGTCCCCAAGTGGCATGAGACTAAGCAGCAATATGTTGCTTGAGGACATACCACTACTATATCCCCTATATCAAAACAACAATAACTATAAGGGAGCATAATATTAGGCATTCACAGGATAAAGAAATAAGTGTTGGCCACTACAGGCCCCAAAAATTAGCCAACAGGCATTCACCTGACAGCAAAAAACTTTTTTATTCTGTGGCTGGAGGTACATTAGCCATTCACAGGATAAAGAAGTAAGTGTTGGCCACTACAGGCTTCAAGAATTAGCCAACAGCAATTCACCTGACAGCAAAGAACTTTGTATTCTGTGGCTGGAGGTACATTAGGCATTCACAGGATAAAGAAGTAATTGTTGGCCACTACAGGCCCCAAAAATTTGCCAACAGGCGTTCACCTGACAGCAAAGAACTTTGTATTCTGTGGCTGGAGGTACATTAGGCATTCACAGGAAAACGAAGTAATTGTCGGCCACTACAGGCCCCAAAAATTAAGCATTCAACGGACATAAAAGGCCTTTTATGCCGCTGTATTTACCTAAGACAGGGACCATGAATTGTTATGGGTGGTGCCGGATATTTGTGGGCTGTCATGAGGAATTTGAATCAAACATGGTCTACTGGTCACATGTGTTGAATTCCTCCGAGATCCATGCCTTATTCATTTTTTCGTGAGCTAAGCGAGTGCGCTTATCGGTCACGATTCCCCCTGCTGCACTGAAAGTCCTTTCGGACATGACACTGGACGAGGGGCAAGCCAACAGTTCCATGGCAAATTAACCCGATGTAGTCGGACACCTGTCGGTCTAGGCGGTCCCTGATGCTGGATCCGGAGGACAGCTGTCGATGGGTCGGCTGAAAGAATGATCTTATATCAGAAGTGACCAACACATCTTCAAACCGCCCTCTTCTTGCAGGCGCTGTTGGATTGGTACCCGCAACTGTTTCTCTGTGAGTGGAAATTCCTCTGCCAGCGCCCGCAAAAGCAGAATGCAGCATTTCTCGAAGCAAGGCCTGGAAGTGCTGCATTCTAACAGCCCTCTGTGATGGTGGTAACATTTCCACCATTTTTTGTTTGTACAGGGGGTCTAAGTAAGTTGCCACCCAGTACTGGTCCTTGCCCTTTATGCTTTTTATACGGGGGTCCCTCTTAAAACACTGGAGCATGAAGGCCCCCATTTACACTAAACTGGAAGCGGTGTAGTGGCCTGGCTCCTGCTCATCATCCAGGATAATGTCTTCCTCGTTCTCCTCCCCCCATCCACAGACAACACCAGTGATCTCAGAAAGGTTTAAAGCATGCTCTTCTTGCTCCTCCTCATCCGCCCCGGCACCATCCTCCTCTGAATCCTCTTCAGACTCCTGTTGTTGACTTGTCTCAGATGGAGTAGCCCCCCTGGAAATTCATCCAGCATTGCAACTTCCTCATCTTCCTACTCCTGCTCCTCGACGGCTTGATCAATGACACGACGTAATGCACGCTCCAGAAAGAAGGCGTAAAGTACGATTTCACTGATGGCGCCCTGGTTGCGACTGACCAGTTTGGTGATCTCATGAAATGACCGCAGAAGTCGGCATGCGTCGCGCATGAGCAGCCACTGGCGCGGTGAAAAAAAAACAAGCTCCCCAGAACCTGTCCTGCCGCAGAGTTCGTACAGGTAGTCGTTAACTGCACGTTTCTGCTGGAGCAGCCTATCAAGCATACAGGGAGTGCAGAATTATTAGGCAAGTTGTATTTTTGAGGATTAATTTTATTATTGAACAACAACCATGCTCTCAATGAACCCAAAAAACTCATTAATATCAAAGCTGAATATTTTTGGAAGTAGTTTTTAGTTTGTTTTTAGTTTTAGCTATTTTAGGGGAATATCTGTGTGTGCAGGTGACTATTACTGTGCATAATTATTAGGCAACTTAACAAAAATCAAATATATACCCATTTCAATTATTTATTTTTACCAGTGAAACCAATATAACATCTCAACATTCACAAATATACATTTCTGACATTCAAAAACAAAACAAAAACAAATCAGTGACCAATATAGCCACCTTTCTTTGCAAGGACACTCAAAAGCCTGCCATCCATGGATTCTGTCAGTGTTTTGATCTGTTCACCATCAACATTGCGTGCAGCAGCAACCACAGCCTCCCAGACACTGTTCAGAGAGGTGTACTGTTTTCCCTCCTTGTAAATCTCACATTTGATGATGGACCACAGGTTCTCAATGGGGTTCAGATCAGGTGAACAAGGAGGCCATGTCATTAGATTTTCTTCTTTTATACCCTTTCTTGCCAGCCACGCTGTGGAGTACTTGGACGCGTGTGATGGAGCATTGTCCTGCATGAAAATCATGTTTTTCTTGAAGGATGCAGACTTCTTCCTGTACCACTGCTTGAAGAAGGTGTCTTCCAGAAACTGGCAGTAGGACTGGGAGTTGAGCTTGACTCCATCCTCAACCGAAAAGGCCCCACAAGCTCATCTTTGATGATACCAGCCCAAACCAGTACTCCACCTCCACCTTGCTGGCGTCTGAGTCGGACTGGAGCTCTCTGCCCTTTACCAATCCAGCCACGGGCCCATCCATCTGGCCCATCAAGACTCACTCTCATTTCATCAGTCCATAAAACCTTAGAAAAATCAGTCTTGAGATATTTCTTGGCCCAGTCTTGACGTTTCAGCTTGTGTGTCTTGTTCAGTGGTGGTCGTCTTTCAGCCTTTCTTACCTTGGCCATGTCTCTGAGTATTGCACACCTTGTGCTTTTAGGCACTCCAGTGATGTTGCAGCTCTGAAATATGGCCAAACTGGTGGCAAGTGGCATCTTGGCAGCTGCACGCTTGACTTTTCTCAGTTCATGGGCAGTTATTTTGTGCCTTGGTTTTTCCACACGCTTCTTGCTACCCTGTTGACTATTTTGAATGAAACGCTTGATTGTTCGATGATCACGCTTCAGAAGCTTTGCAATTTTAAGAGTGCTGCATCCCTCTGCAAGATATCTCACTATTTTTGACTTTTCTGAGCCTGTCAAGTCCTTCTTTTGACCCATTGTGCCAAAGGAAAGGAATCTGCCTAATAATTATGCACACCTAATATAGGGTGTTGATGTCATTAGACCACACCCCTTCTCATTACAGAGATGCACATCACCTAATATGCTTAATTGGTAGTAGTCTTTCGAGCCTATACAGCTTGGAGTAAGACAACATGCATAAAGAGGATGATGTGGTCAAAATACTCATTTGCCTAATAATTCTGCACGCAGTGTATACAAGGTTGAGTTCCATCGCGTCGGGAAGTCACAAATAAGACGTCTGACGGGCAGGTTGTGTCGCCGCTGAATGTCAGCAAGGCGAGCCATGGCCGTGTAAGATCTGAAATAGCCAGAGTTTTTCCTGGCCTGCCGCGAGACGTCCTGGTCCCCAGGGTATTTGACAACGAATCACTGCACGACTAAGTTCAGGATGTGTGCCATGCACGGCCCTGTTTGTCATTTGTGTGTCATTTTGCCCTGTTTCAGCGCACTCAGCAGACTGGCACCGTTGTCGCAGACCACTTTACCAACTGTCAAATTGAGCGGGGTTAGCCACTGATCTGCCTGTGAACACAAAGCTGAAAGGAATGCAGGACCAGTGTGGCTCTTGGCTTCCAGGCACAACAGATGCTGCACAGCATGGCAACGTCTCACCTGGCATGTCGAAAAGGTTTTAGGGATCTTGGGCGGCGCAGCGGAAGAGACGGTAGCAGCGGAAACGGAGGAGACAGCCGAGGAGGAGAGGGAGGATGGAGTAGGAGGAGAAGAAGAAGAGGCAGACCTGCATGCAATCCATGGCGGTAACACCAAATCTACACGGGTGCCACGGGTTGCATGCTTGACGGCCGTCAGAAGGTTCATGCAGTGGGCAGTAAAAGTTATGTACCTTCCCAGCCCGTGTTTGCTAGACCACGTGTCTGTGGTAATATGTATCTTGGCACCGACACTGTGGGCCAGAGATACATTCACTTGCCGCTGAACGTGGCCATATAGCTCTGGGATGCCCTTCTGGGAGAAATATTTCCTTCCTGGGACCTTCCATTGCGGTGTTCCAATGGCCACAAATTTTCTAAAGGCCTCCGAGTCCACCAGTTTATGTGGCAGTAGTTGGCGGGCTATCAGTTCCGACAAGCCAGTGGTCAACTGTTAGGGCAAGAGGGTTATCCGGCGCCATCATTTTTTTACGCTCGAACATTTGGGCCACGGAAGCCTGCCATTTGCCAGATAAACGTGAGGACGGCATGGTGGAAGGTGGAGTGGAGGACAATTGGGAGGAGAGAGGAGAAGGAGAAGAGGCTGGATGATGAGCACCTGAAGTGTGGCTTTGTGGGTTCTGACGGCATTGCTCCCACTGAACTCGGTGATGGGAGGTCACGTGCCTTCTTAAGGCGGTCGTCCCTAGGTGAGTGTTGGGCTTACCGCGACTTATCCGTTGACTGTAAAGGCTGCAGATGGCAACACTATCGTCAGCAGCGGACACGTTAAAAAAAGCCCACACTGCAGAGCCATGTGCCGGCGTCCTGGGAGCGCCAGATGTTACCGTGCATGGTTGATGGCTCACTCCTGATACATTAGCAATCTGTTTTGTCCCTCCTGTGCAATGTAAGTTCTGCCTGCTTCTCCTCTCTATCTGCTGGTCCATCTCTCCCTCTGAATGCCCCTCCTCTTCCTCTCTTGTGGGCACTCACATGACGACCATAGACACGTCATCATCGACGTCACCTTCCTTACCACTAACATCAGAGATCTCGGAGTAGGCAGCAACAGCGGGGACCAACCTCCTTGGGCTGATCTGGGTACTGTCGTCAGACTGCTGAGTGGCGGCCGTTGCTACCTCCTCTTCCTGATCCGATGCAAAGAATGGCTGCGCATCGGAAATGTCTTGTAATGGATCAGAAAATTATTCCTGTGACTCAAGCGGAGGGTATATGATGGTGGTGGTGTTGGTGTTGGTGGTGGTGTCTTTGGGGGTGCACACAGCAGAAAGTGAAGAGGGTGCAGATAGAGAGGATGAGGAGGGTGCAGATAGAGAGGATGAGGAGGGTGCAGAAGCAGAAGGCTGTATGAGTTTGGTGCGTCTTTTGACGTAATCGAACGCACCTTTTGGAACTTCCCACTTTGGCTCCGGCCTGGTGCTCCTGCCCTACCCCTACCACCCCTGCAAAAGGGCCTGCCTCTTCCTCTGCCTGTAATTTTTTTTAATGATCCTGTGACAAAAGTCTCTAGAGAAGCGCAGTGTATGTGGAAGAAGGTATATAACACCCCGCTTCAATCTGTCATTTTGGGGGGCCACTGGTATATCACACCAGTTATAATACTTTTTTTCCAGTACCGTTTGTTACTGTGTGTAGCAGAGGGAACGCAGCAAAACAGGCAAAATTCTGCAGTACCCAAATACACTATTATGAAAGTATATTGGTATACAACACCCCGATTCAATCTGTCATTTTGGGGGGCCACTGGTATATCACACCATATATAATACTTTTCTTCCAGTACCGTTTGTCACTGTGTGTAGCAGTGGGAACGCAGCAAAACAGGCAAAAATTCTGCAGTACCCAAATACACTATTATGAAAGTATATTGATATATAACACCCTGCTTCAATCTGTCGTTTTCGGGGGCCACTGGTATATCACACCAGTTATAATAATTTTTTCTAATTGCGTTTGTCACTCTTTGTAGTTGTAGTATCGCTGCGAACCGACCGCCAGGCGAACCGCAAGGCCATCTCTAGTAGGAATCATATATTCAATATATATCATATATTCAATAGAGTGCTATATATCAGTTTTTTTAAATATTAGTAATTTTTTTCCATCTAAAGTCATAAATCCTGATTACAGATGAAAAAAAAGTGAATATTCTAAAAAACTATTGAATATAGTGCTATATATTCGTTTTTTAGAATATTCGTCATTTTTTCCCCATCTGAACACATGATTCCTTACTGCTTAAGTTGCTTGTGGGCCAATGACTCATTGGCCCACAAGCAAGAAGCAGGGAAGAATTATGTGTTCAGATGGAAAAAAAGACGAATATTCTTAAAAACAAATATATTGTCACGAACCGGCAGGACAGGTAGTGAATCCTCTGGACCAGAGAGGCGATGGCGCGGGTTGTACTAGAGGACCGGTTCTAAGCAGTTACTGGTCTTCACCAGAGCCCGCCGCAAGGCGGGATGGATTTGCCGCGGCGGTAACTACCAGGTCGTGTCCCCTAGTAACAACTCGACTTCTCTGGCAGCTGATAAGGCGTGGTACACAGGGAGAAGGTAAGAGCGAAGTCGGACGTAGCAGCGGTCAGGGCAGGCGGCAAAGGTTCAAAGGCGAGTGGACGGTAGCAACGGGTACGGCAACAGGTAAGGCAAACTAACAACGTAGGGAACGCTTTCTCTGAGGCACAAGGCACAAAGATCCGGCAGAAGGCTGTGGGAGGAGAAGGTATAAATGGGCAGTGCACAGGTGCAGCCTAATTAAGTCAGCACTGCCTCTCACAACCTTAACCCTTAATAACCCCTTTGGACCAGGCACCAATCACTGGTGCACTGGTCCTTTGAATCTAAGAGTCCCGGCGCGCGCGCACCCTAGAGAGCGAGGACGCACACGCCGAGACGCTGGAGTGCTGCCTGGGGGCATACGCTGTGAGCGCTCCGAGGCCAGCAGGGGACCCGGAGCGCTCAGCGTAACAGTACCCCCCCCTTTGGTCTCCCTCCCTTTTTGGTACCGAAGAACTTGCGGATGAGACTGCGGTCCAGGATGTTCTCCTCCGGCTCCCATGACCTCTCCTCAGGACCGCAGCCCTCCCAGTCGACCAAAAAAAATCTTTTCCCCCGGGAGATCTTGGTCGCCAAGATCTCCTTGACAGAGAATATATCGGAGGTACTGGCGACAGGGGTGGGAGAAACAAGCTTGGGAGAAAAACGGTTAAAGACAGCAGGTTTAAGAAGGGAGACATGGAAGGAGTTATGGATTCGGAGGGAGGGAGGAAGATGGAGCTGATAAGAAACTTGATTGATACGACTCTTGATTTTATAGGGTCCCAAGAAACGAGGGCCCAACTTGTAACTTGGGACCCTAAATCGGATGTACCTAGAGGAGAGCCACACCTTGTCACCCGGACGAAATTACGGAGGAGATCTGCGTCTCTTGTCAGCTTGAACCTTCATACGGGCGGAAGCCCTGAGGAGAGCAGCGTGGGTTTCTCGCCAGATGGAGGAAAAATCCTGTACAAGACTGTCAACGGCAGGTACAGAAGAAGGAGTGGGAGACTGCGGCAGAGGTGGAAGAGGATGACGGACAAAAACTACAAGGAAAGGAGACTTGTTAGAGGCAGAGGATTGTTTGTAGTTGTAGGAGAACTCCGCCCAGGGAAGTAGATCAGCCCAGTCGTCATGGCGTGAGGATACAAAGTGACGCAGATAGTCACCCAAAGTCTGGTTCACCCGTTCTACTTGGCCGTTAGACTGAGGATCGTACGAAGAAGAAAAGTCCAATTTGATCCTGAGTTTAGCACATAGAGCCCTCCAGAATTTGGAGACGAATTGTACCCCACGATCCGAGACAATATGTTTGGGAAGGCCATGGAGACGGAAGATGTGTTGGAAAAATTGTTTGGCCAACATGGGTGCAGAGGGTAGACCGGGCAGGGGTACAAAGTGAGCCATCTTGGAGAAGCGATCCACCACGACCCAAATAACGGACTTGCCATGGGAGGAGGGAAGATCTGTAATAAAGTCCATGGCGATGTGAGACCAGGGAACTTCAGGAACAGGTACAGGCAAGAGAAGACCCGCTGGTTTCTGGCGAGGCGATTTATCCCGGGCGCAAATCGTACAGGCCTGGACGAAGTCCGAGACATCTTTCTCCAGAGAAGACCAACAGTACCTTTGGGAGATTAGTTGGAGAGACTTTAGCACCCCTGGATGACCGGCAAAAGGGGAGGCGTGGCCCCACTTGAGAATTCGCAGCCGCTGACGTGGAGGTACGTAGGATTTGCCAGGAGGAAGAAGGCGCAGATCCACGGGAGCGACTGTAATAAGGCGTTCTGGAGGGATAATATATCGAGGTGTTAACTCGTCGCCCACCACATCAGAGGAGCGAGACAGAGCATCTGCCCTAATGTTCTTACAAGCCGGACGGAAATGGATCTCAAAGTTAAAGCGGGCGAAGAACAGAGACCAACGAGCCTGACGGGGATTTAATCTCTGAGCAGAATGGAGATAAGCCAGGTTCTTGTGGTCCGTGAAGATGTACACAGGATGTGTGGCGCCCTCGAGTAAATGTCTCCATTCCTCCAGTGCCAATTTAATAGCCAGCAGTTCCCTGTCCCCAATGGAGTAATTTCTCTCTGCGGAAGAGAATGTTTTAGAAAAGAAGCCACACGTTGAAGTCTTGCCCCGGGAGGACTTCTGGGTGAGGACAGCTCCGGCTCCCACCGAGGAGGCATCCACTTCAAGAGAGAAGGGCTTGGTGGAATCTGGTCTAGAGAGAACGGGTGCAGAGGCAAAGGCGGATTTCAGGGACTGGAAGGCTTCCTCGGCTTGGGAAGGCCAAGATTTGGGGTTAGCTCCTTTTCTAGTGAGGGCCACGATAGGAGCTACCAGAGTGGAATAGTGAGGGATGAATTGCCTGTAGTAATTCGCAAAGCCCAGAAATCTTTGTATGGCTCGGAGACCAGAGGGACGTGGCCAATCCAGAACCGCCGAGAGTTTGGCTGGGTCCATTTGAAGTCCTTGGGCTGAGATAATGTAACCCAGGAAAGGCAGGGAGGTCCGTTCAAAAAGACATTTTTCAAGTTTAGCAAACAGGCGATTTCTCCTAAGACGAGTAAGAACTTGTTGCACATGGACCCGGTGTAGATCCAAATTGGAGGAAAAGATGAGGATATCATCCAGGTATACGACCACGCAGGTGTAAAGTAAGTCCCTGAAAATATCATTGACGAATTCCTGGAAGACAGCAGGTGCGTTGCAGAGGCCGAAGGGCATCACCAAATACTCTAAATGGCCATCCCTTGTGTTAAAGGCGGTCTTCCATTCGTCTCCCTCACGGATACGGATCAGATTATAGGCCCCTCGAAGGTCCAATTTAGTGAAGATCTTAGCCCCTCGGAGACGATCAAATAGCTCACAGATTAGAGGCAGAGGGTAACGGTTCTTGATGGTAATTTTATTAAGACCTCTGTAGTCAATGCAGGGGCAGAGGGAGCCGTCTTTTTTAGTCACGAAGAAAAAACCGGCCCCAGCAGGAGAAGAAGATTTTCTTATGAATCCTCTCTGTAGGTTCTCACGTATATAGTCGGACATGGCAAGAGTCTCAGGAGGTGAGAGAGGATAAATTCTGCCCCGAGGTGGAGTAGAACCGAGTATCAGATCGATCGGGCAATCATAGGATCGGTGAGGAGGAAGAACCTCATCTTGTTTCTTGCAGAAGACATCCATGAAGGAATGGTATGGCTTGGGCAGCCCAGAAGGCGGAGAAACTTGCGGGTTCTGTTTGACCAGAGCAGGCTTGAGACAGCGGTCCGAACAGGAGGAGCCCCAACGCAGGATCTCACCGGTGGACCAATTCAGGACAGGGCTATGACGTTGAAGCCACGGCAGACCCAGGAGGAGTTCGGAGGAACAGAAGGGAAGGACAAAGAATTCTAAAGTCTCGGTATGAAATATTCCGATGTCCATCTGCAGAGGCTGGGTACGGAACTGCACGGTGGCTGAGAGTCTCTCACCGTTAACAGTAGAAATGAAAAACGGCTTGGGTAGATGGATTACTGGAATACGGTACTTGTCAACCAAGGAGGCGTGAATGAAGTTGCCAGCTGAACCGGAATCCAAGAAGGCGGCTGCGGAGAAAGAGGACTTGGAAGAGATGATCAACTGCACGGGTATGATAAGACGTGGAGAGGAAGAATCCACACCTAGCAACGCCTCTCCCACGCTTACTAGGTGCGAGCGTTTCCCGAACGCGGTGGACGGAGAGGACAATCTCTAAGGAAGTGCTCGGTACTGGCACAGTACAGACACAGGTTCTCGTTTCTGCGGCGGCTTCGTTCTTGCGGAGTCAAGCGTGACCGATCCACCGGCATGGCTTCCACGCCTGAAAACCCAGTAGCGGGTTGAGGGGGATGCGGAAAAACGGGAGCCAGACGAGGAAAGCGTCTAGGACGAGCTTTTTCCTTTTCAAGGAGGAGTTCCTCTTGTCTTTCGGCGAAACATTTGTCTATCCTAGTGGCCAGCAAGATGAGGTCACTAAGAGTGGAAGGAAGCTCACGTGCAGCCAGAACGTCCTTTACTTCACTGTTAAGTCCTTTCTTGAAGGTGGCGCAAAGGGCTTCATTGTTCCAGTTCAGCTCAGAGGCCAGGGTGCGGAACTGAATGGCATAGTCACCCACGGAAGAACCTCCTTGGGTCAAATTTAGTAAGGCAGTCTCTGCGGAGGTAACCCGGGCAGGCTCCTCAAAAACATTCCGGAACTCTAGGCAGAAGCTCTGGACGGAAGCGGTGGCAGGATCTGCGCGGTCCCATAGTGGTGTAGCCCAGGCCAGGGCCTTCCCGGACAGTAAACTGAGAATAAAGGCTACCTTGGCTCGCTCAGAAGGAAACTGGTCGGACAGAAGCTCGAGGTGGAGAGAGCACTGCGACAAGAACCCACGGCACTGCTTAGGATCTCCGTCATATTTGTCAGGTAAGGACAAACGGATTCTGGAACCGGTGGTAACGGCAGGCGGAGGTGATGCAGCAGGAGCAGACGGAGGAGCTGGCTGTTGCAGAGAAGACAGGAGCTGCTGCAACATAGCGGTCAACTGGGCCAGCTGTTGACCCTGCTGGGCAACAATGGTGGTGAGGTCCTCCAGGCTTGGCAGGGGAACATCAGCGGGATTCATGGCCGGATCCTACTGTCACGAATCGGCAGGACAGGTAGTGAATCCTCTGGACCAGAGAGGCGATGGCGCGGGTTGTACTAGAGGACCGGTTCTAAGCAGTTACTGGTCTTCACCAGAGCCCGCCGCAAGGCGGGATGGATTTGCCGCGGCGGTAACTACCAGGTCGTGTCCCCTAGTAACAACTCGACTTCTCTGGCAGCTGATAAAGCGTGGTACACAGGGAGAAGGTAAGAGCGTAGTCGGACGTAGCAGCGGTCAGGGCAGGCGGCAAAGGTTCAAAGGCGAGTGGACGGTAGCAACGGGTACGGCAACAGGTAAGGCAAACTAACAACGTAGGGAACGCTTTCTCTGAGGCACAAGGCACAAAGATCCGGCAGAAGGCTGTGGGAGGAGAAGGTATAAATGGGCAGTGCACAGGTGCAGCCTAATTAAGTCAGCACTGCCTCTCACAACCTTAACTCCTAACAACCCCTTTGGACCAGGCACCTCCGGCAAATGGAGTGCACTACGGATCCGGACAACGCAAGTGTGAAAGAGCCCTTAGTTGCTCCCCTCCAGAGTATTGCTAGTCAGTGGCACAGTGGATTCACATCTGCTGATCTGTGACATAAGCATTGAATAGAACAGGTTCTGTAGACATCTATGTGAAATCAGTTGACAATGGTGTAAAAGGAGTGCGGTTCTTCTTGGCGCTAACATCGACCTGTAAGGCTGAGATCATACTTAAATTATTTGGTCAGTTTTGGCCCCGTGACTTCCCAAAAAAGTGAAGTGTGCAGTGATTCTAAGATTGACGCAAGTCATCTGCATGTCATACGGACTCAGAGTATTATTTCACTACCAAAGCAGAATACCTATGCGTGTTACTGCAAGACACAGTGTTCTACACCACTATAAAGGCTCTCTGCAGCCAGGAAATAGCCGTTTTTAATGTAATTTGCCGTGAATATATTCAAATCAAACAAAAAGTTTTTCCCCAAAAATTGGCCGAAACGCCGAATTAAATTTTTGAAAAATTCGCTCATCTCTAGAAGATACCAAAGACATACCTGAAATCTGTATAAATGTTAGTTTTCTTACCAACAACCATCTTACCAGGGCAGTGCATGCCTTCAGCTCTACCTCCTGTACTAATATTACAGAAGGGAGTGGTTCTTGCTTGACAACATTAGTTTGGGTACTGACAGCGTATCCTGTATTGTGTGATCTGGGTTTGTGATATCAGGAACTGTCTATACTATCTATAAAAGAAACCTCAATATTTGATACAGTTAATTAGATTTGAATGTACTTTCTCCATAGTTTGCATGACATCTAAACAATTGTGAACCTTCATATAGTCTGGTAACCCAACCTCCTATCAAAATGCAGAAAATCTTGTGCAGACTCAAAGTGCTCTATCCCCTCCAGATCTGTGTCCATGGCCCATGTGGCTGTCATAAAGCATTTCTCTCAATGCTTTTTAAATGCTGTTAAGTACTTCCTCAAGCAAGTCAGCCACCCCCATCATGTTCAGATATTTTTAAAAAAACTATCAGCAATCAGAATATAATAACAGATCAGAAAAACGTATCTATTATCTTGTTTTACTGGCAGATAAAATCTTTGGTCACACAGTTACTTCAGCCATTTCATTTTGATTTAACCACTTCCCATCTGGGCCATTTGCCCCCTTCCTGACCAGGCCTAATTTTGCAAATCTGACATATCTCACTTTATGTGGTAATAACTTTGGAACGCCTTTACTTGTCTAAGTCATTCAGAGATTGTTTTCTCGTGACATATTGTACTTCATAATAGTCATAAATTTGAGTCAATATACAGGGTGGGCCATTTATATGGATATACCTTAATAAAATGGAAATGGTTGGTGATATTAACTTCCTGTTTGTGGCACATTAGTATATGTGAGAAGGGAAAATTTTCAAGATGGGTGGTGACCATGGCGGCCATTTTGAAGTCTGCCTTATGAAATCAAATTTTGTTTTTTCAATAGGAAGAGGGTCAAGTGACACATCAAAATTATTGGGAATTTCTCAAGAAAAACAATGGTGTGCTTGGTTTTAACGTAACTTTATTCTTTCATGAGTTATTTACAAGTTTCTGACCACTTATAAAATGTGTTCAATGTGCTGCCCATTGTGTTGGATTGTCAATGCAACCCTCTTCTCCCACTCTTCACACACTGATAGCAACACCGCAGGAGAAATGCTAGCACAGGCTTCCAGTATCCGTAGTTTCAGGTGCTGCACATCTCGTATCTTCACAGCATAGTCAATTGCCTTCAGATGACCCCAAAGATAAAAGTCTAAGGGGGTCAGATCGGGAGACCTTGGGGGCCATTCAACTGGCCCACGATGACCAATCCACTTTCCAGGAAACTGTTCATCTAGGAATGCTCGGACCTGACACCCATAATGTGGTGGTGCACCATCTTGCTGGAAAAACTCAGGGAACGTGCCAGCTTCAGTGCATAAAGAGGGAAACACATCATCATGTAGCAATTTTGCATATCCAGTGGCCTTGAGGTTTCCATTGATGAAGAATGGCCCCACTATCTTTGTACCCCATATACCACACCATACCATCAATTTCTTTGTTCCAACAGTCTTGGAGGGATCTATCCAATGTGGGTTAGTGTCAGACCAATAGCGGTGGTTTTGTTTGTTAACTTCACCATTCACATAAAAGTTTGCCTCATCACTGAACAAAATCTTCTGCGTAAACTGAGGGTCCTGTTCCAATTTTTGTTTTGCCCATTCTGCAAATTCAGTGCGCCGATCTGGGTCATCCTCATTGAGATGCTGCAGTAGCTGGAGTTTGTAAGGGTGCCATTTGTGAGTAGCTAATATCCGCCGAAGGGATGTTCGACTAATGCCACTCTCCAGTGACATTCGGCGAGTGCTACGCTGTGGGCTCTTGCTGAATGAAGCTAGGACAGCCACTGAG